>NW_019154142.1:15531212-15603782 GCF_002288905.1 Enhydra lutris kenyoni
CCCCCCCCCCCCCCCCCCCCCCCCCGGTTTTCACAGGTCTCTTAGTCCAGCAGACCAGAGGGGAAGGATACAGAGTCCCCCACAAGAGGGCAGCAAATGATTTCCATTCTAGTTTGGTTTCTGTTCTACAGAGCTTCTGTTTAGTCAGGAAATAAAAATTTGATGCTGATGGGAGGAATGGGGCCCAGGCTTCATTTCTCTGCGCAGCTTCTGCACATTTCTTGTGTAGCCTTGTTAGTACAGCTTATCGCTGGAGTGTGGCGAGTCCTGAAGGGTGGTCTCCTAGCCCAGGCTGGCAGGACAGGGAGGCCCGTGGGGACCAGGCCTTCCTCTCTGCTCAGCTTTCAAGGTCGGGATTTATTCCCGAGGAAAGGATCACCACAGACCTGCATTCAGGATTTATTTTCTTGTTTCACCCTCCTTGTTCTGGAGGATTCCTCAGACTGTGCCTCTGCCCAAATTTTCAGATGCTGCTTAGTTGTCAGCTTGCCCATATGGAGATAGAGCAGGTGGAGATGTCTCCTGGGCAGAGAACGTTCCCTCAATGGCCATGACGGGGCATGCTGCCCTGTTGGAGAATAGCGCCCACAATTCAAGGTTCAGACAGGCTTAGGCTCAGTTGGGGGATGGCCCTCACCCAGCATCCATTGATTACCTCCTCCTCTCTGCCCTACTTTTCCACAAGAGGGGCTTTCTGTGGTCTCCGAATTCGAAGTAGCAAATATTTATTAAGCACCCCCGGATAGATGGTTAAATGACACTAATAACAACAGCTAACTTATTAAATGTGTGTGCTCTGCTCTTACCATGATATTTAATAACTCTCCTGAACAATCCTATGAGGTAGCTATCCTTCCCAATTCCTAGATGAAGAGATTGACGCTGTGAGAATTTAAGCGTTTTGTCACTTAGCCAGCTAAGGGGAGGAGCAGGAATTTGAACCCACATATGGCTGACTCCAGGACCCTAACTGCGGCATTCCATTCGTCTTCTTCCTAGAAAGGCCATTAGTCTCAAAGACCTTGTAATTCAATGCAGTGGTTTTCCATTTGGGTGCACATCAGAATTACCTAGAGAATTTTTAAAAAACCTCAATGCCAGTCAGAGTCTTATCCCAGGCCAGAGAAAGTTGTGTGTGTGTGTGTGTTTGTGTGTGAGTGTGTGTCTGTGTGTCTGTGTGTGTGTAGGGGTGATGTCAGAGACACTGGCATTTTCAAAAGCTTCCCAGGGGGTGCCCGGATGGTTCAGTTGATTAGGCATCCGATTCTTGGTTTGGGCTCAGGTCATGATCTCAGGGCCATGAGGTAAAGCCCTGCATCAGGCTCGGTGCTCAGCTGTGCAGTCTGACTGAGAGTCTGTCTCTCCCTCTACCCCCCCACCATTTGTTCTCTCCCTCTGTCTCTAAAATAAATAAATAAAATCTTAAAAAAAAAAAAAGCTCCCAGGCAATTCCTCTGTGCAAGCAGAGTTGAGGAGCCCTGCCCTTGTGGAGGGGTGGAATGGGGTGAAGTCCAGGCAGTAAAATGAAGAAAGGAGTAGGCTTGCTTTGGTTGGGATCGTGTGCCCGTGTTGCTCACCCCTCTTCAACAGCAGCTGACTGTTCCTGTCGAGGTGGGAACTTACCTGCAAAAAAGCTGCCGTTTGGTAACCGTTAGGATAACTCACATTTTTTTCCAGCACTTGCCCCCTGTAAGGCAGTTTTACATTTTGGCCAGTACTCATTCGTTTAATCCTCTCGACAACCAAATGCCATAGGTCCTGCCTCTTCATCAAGTCTAAGATGCCGCAAGTTCTAAATGCAGCACCATTTTATGTACACTGAGAAAGAAAGAGAAAACTCTACCAACAAATTGTAAGTCACTGTAAATGATTTTTTTTTTCTGGAGATGTAAAAATGTGAGAAAACACGCCTCTTAGAACTAATGAAACATGGTGGTGGTGGTGTCTCTCTTAGCAGACGAGGAAGCAGAGGTGAAGGGGGAGAAGTAAGGCTCCAGGACCGCCCAGCTGGGCTGGCACGTGAGCGTTTACCAGCCCCTCAGTATTCCGCCTCCATGGAATCTGTAATGGCAACATTAAGTTTCATGCAAACATGACCTAATTACTTTAATTACTCCCCTAATTTTAGTTGATTATATCTCGATGTAGGTTTTCCTATGTGTCTCTTCCCAGGGCATTGCCAACCATACCTTAGGCGCTGACTGTTCCACAACCAATAATTCAGTGAAACCATCCCCCCACCCCATTCTCCACATGTCTCGTGTGAGATCAATGCTGGGACATCCCAGGCCAATTGTAGAATTTTCTCTTTCACCACTTGCTCTTTTCACTACTGCTGAACTCTGGATGGCGTGATGCCCACACGCTGCTCTTGGCTGATTTCTTTATGGAGCACCTCGAGACTGTCACCTCCCATTGTCATCCCCTCTGCACTCACCCACCGGCTCTCCGAGACCTCCTGGCCAGTGGTTGTGCAGTGAGTCACGTCTCGGGAGCACTGCTTCCCGCCAGCATCGATGATGACCAGAGGGGGTGAGCCCCGATGAGGATCAGGAAAAAGTGGCTGGGGCTTTTTGATTCTGGGAGATCCAATCCTTTTCCCTGCAGACATCTGTAGATATTCCTCATGAATGATCCCTGATAAGATATTGGCATTTCTACAAGAAGTTTGGCCAGCTCTTACTGGAAACCTCTTTCTCTTCAGCAGCGGGATGCCGTTGGGAGTTTAGACATCAAGGAAAGCGACAAAGTTTATAGTTTATGGGGGAAGGTGGCAGGTTATCTAAGCTGCTCTAGAGTTTGGTTGGTCATACCTGAAAACAGTCCTCGTCTCACTTTGAAGAAAGTGACTGAGCCCTGACGTCCCTGCCTTTATCAATCCTCTTCTTTTAGGTGGATATTCATGTTTTTCCACATGCAGTGGAACCACCGCTGGAATGTCAGTTGACGGCTGGCCGGTCACACGACCATGTTGCTTATTTTCTCTCACACGAGGCAGATTTCTAACAGGTAGCGCTAGCATCTTGGGGTTCCAAGACCATCCCTGGTTTACCGGAAGTACATTGTTTCAGTTATTTATTGTTGCATAACAACCTTCTCCCCAAATTTAGTAGCTCAAAACAGAAGCCAATTTATTAGCGCTCCTTTGGTTCTGTAGGTTGACGGGACTCAGCGGAACAGTGCCGCTTGTGTCACTTGGAGTCTCTCATGTGACCGCACTCAGATGGCAAATGGAACTGGAGTCATCCGAGCCTAGACTGGGATTTTGGGAGGTCCGAGACTGCCTCCTTCTCCAGTTTCAGTACCTCACCAGTTCATGGAGTTTTGCCAACAGGATGGTCAGATTACCTACACAGTGACTCCGGGATCCCAAAAGAGCAAGATGGAGGTTCCCAGGCTTTCTCCAGGCTCAGAGCTGGAACTGGAATAGTGTCATGTCTCTTCATGAGGAAGGCACAGGACCACAGGCTAAAGGCAGTGGAAGGTTAATAAATGACACCTTTGTGGAGGGAATTACAAAGAATTTGCAGCTATCTTTAGTCTTCCACATATGTTCACATTTGGGTGGTCGTATCAGTGAAAGTAGTCAAGAGAGAGATCTGATCCCAAGGACTTTAGGGTGTGCAATTTCTTCCCTACTGTTGCTTTGATAAAGATGTCAGATGAGTCTGTGTGCACTGGCAAATGTTTTATTAGGAAGAAACCGGAGGGATGCGTGGGTGGCTCTGTTGGTTAAGCCTCAGGGTCCTGGGATTGAGCCCCACATTGGGCTTGCTCAGTAGGGAGCCTGCCTCTCCCTCTGACCCTCCCCCCTACTCATGTTCTCTCTCTCTGACAAATAAATAAGTAAAATCTTTTTTTCTTTCTTTCTTTTTTTAAGATTTTATTTATTTATTTGACAGAGAGAGAGATCACGAGTAGGCAGAGAGGCAGGCAGAGAGAGAGAGGGGGAAGCCGGCTCCCCGCTGAGCAGAGAGCCTGACTCAGGGCTCGATCCCAGGACCCTGAGATCATGACCTGAGCTGAAGGCAGAGTCTTAACCCACTGAGCCACCCAGGTGCCCCTCTTTTTTTTTTTTTTTTAAGGAAGAAACAGGAAGTGTAGTGGATGGAAAAGGGTGTTTGGTGTCTTTGTGCTTTGGGCATTGACTGTCTAATCCAAGTACAGAAAGGGAGATATGTTCCTAATTAACAATGAGATCTGATTTACCTCTAATGGCTATAATTTATTTATTGTCATCTTTGCTCCATTTGGGCTGGTGAAGCCCTTTTCTCAAGTGTTCGTGCTCTTGGAGAGCTCACAGCAGAGCCCATTGTTGGGGTGAATGAGAAGAGAGAGTCTAGCTCTCCTCATTTAGACTGCATCTCGTGGAGGACAGGGCCTGTCTCTCACCTACCTTTGTGATTGTAGCACCGGCCACAGGAGCCAGCACAGAGAAGACCAGCAGTTAATTTGTTTTTGTCAAGCTACAAATGTAAGGAACAAGACAGGGCAAACCTAGGTAGGCTTGGATAATGCACAAGAGCCAAAAGAAGAAAGTGTCTTCTACACACCACTTCATATACCATGAGAGGGCAGAAAGGGAACTACTTGAGACTGTAATCGGAACAGGATCACCAAGAAAACCTTCAATGATGCTAGTAGAAAGAGAGAGAGAACTCAAGAAAGCCAAGTGGGTTTAGGAATAGGGAGAATGAAATGTAGCACAGGCTTCTCAAACTCTTATGTGCAGGGAGATTATGTGGAAGTCCAGATAAAAAGCGAATTCTTACTTAGGTTGGGGTGGTTCGGAGAGTCTGCATTTCTAACAAGCTCCCAGCTGTTGCTGATGCTGCCTGTCCAAGATGGATCCAGTGGAAAGAAGAAACATGAGAAGAGTTTTCAGGATGGAGAAAAGTAGGCAAAGCTTAGAGGTGGTGCTAGAAGATACCGCTAACAGAATCTAAGTTTTCTCTGATAACTCTTACCATAGGAACATTTCTGTAGCAGGACTGTGAAAGATCAGGAGGCAATGCTTTCTAGAAGAAAGCTGTGTGGGAATGGATGGGAGAGAACCGTCTCAGGTTTTTGTCTATTTATTTTGTAGAACAGTAGCAGGTTGATTTCAGGTACTTTCTTAAACAATTCTCCACTCAACACTCCCATCTCCCCAGTATATTGGGATTTGGTTTTTCTAGCATCACCTGTAAAATAGTCTCAGAAATTCACTCTCAGGGGAAAATAGGGAATTTGCTCATTTTGAATTGCTGGGAGATTGTGGACAGATACTGTGATGGCCCAAATTCATTTGAAGATGAAAATGCTGTATAAAGTCCTTGGGTGACAAAAAAAGATGAGGAATGCTTGAAAAACTGGTCAAAAGTCTGTTTCCTACTTAAGTTTATTATTTATTTTCTTTTTACCTACATGGCAAGACTTTAACTTTTCCAGTTCAATATGGTAACCATTTGAAGTAATGTGGGGTTACTTCTACTTCTAAGAATATGCTTCTAGGCTCCCAATAAAATCCTGCTTATCCTAGAGCCACTAGACACTGATGGACTAAAAGGGATATTATACTTGAGAAACCACTGGCCTCCACAGTAGCTACACAGAGTTCTGTGTCTCCATTGTAACTGAGATGGATGGGTGCATGGGCACCATTACTTCCCATGGTGAGGGCTGTTCTAGACTGTAATGGGAGGTTAACTCCTGTGCAGATTTATGACCCCCTAACCACCCCAACTGACTGTTCAGATAGACAATAGCTCCTCTTATCACATCTCTTCTGTCATAATGTTGGAGATAGTGACCAAGGTCCAGATAAATAATACCATTTGAGTTCAATTACTGATTTTTCTATCATAGTAGTTATTTCAGGTGGATCCTCCCAAACTCTGTGAAATGTGGTCTTGTGTCTTTCATGTATAGAACTGCTGATTTGTAACACTCGTTTTCCAGATAATTATTTTCCTTGGTCTTGGATTGCTGCAAACCATGCCCTGGAAAGCTGATACTATATCTTCTTCTTTTAAAGTGGTCCAGTTTAGATAAGGAAACATGATTTCAGATTCTTATCCAAAGCCTATGCAAACCACTTCTGTTGAGAAAATTGGTCCATAAATCTTACAGATCCAGGATCTTCTCAGGCACTTACATGGGTTCAGGTGCATCAGAAATATTGATACAGTCTGTCCTTCCAATTACAGCATTGCTCCTTGAAGTCAGCCTCTAATTGCAAATTAGGGCAAGAGTATGGGCAGCAGTATGGAATAGAAAGGAGAAATCCCTGGGTGTTCCAAACTCTAAAAAGAACTGTTCAATTTCCATTTCAGCTCAAAGGTTAGTCTTCTCCAAAGGCAAAGCTTAGTTTGTCCTTTGGGGCTCACCTGGCCTTGATAAGAAAGAGGGCCATAGCTCCAGGGGCCATAGCAGAAGGCAGTCTGGTTGAAGTCATGGTCCATCTGCCTTGTCTGGCGAAGTTGGACTGCATGGGCTGCTTGTGGGTGGCCAGTTACAAGGACAGTGACAATGTACAGGTGGCTGATGTGCGTGACATGTCAGGGGAGGACATTGTGATAAATGCTCCCATTTATTGGACACCTCCTACACACCGGGCTGTGTGTACTCATCATATCACTTAATTCCCTCGGTAGCCCTGCGATATGGGCATTGTCTTTCCTACTTCCCGGTGGAGGAAGCCACAGACTGGGGAAGAGAGATCTTCAGATTTCTGCCAGGATGACAATGGAAGGTCCTGGTAATACAGCCGGCTTTAACAGGGGTGATATAGTTATTGGGTTGGTCTTTACCTCCAACCTCATCTATTGCTTTGGCTTCTTTGTCCTGCCCACACCTCCCCCACCCCCAGCGCTGCTTTTCCCCTTTGGGAATTCAAAGACCAAAGAGGGCAGAGGAGGGGGGAAAGGGGAAGGAGCAGAACAAGGGGATTATATCAGTGCTTCCAATTAAGAAAAGAACCGCACAGACTGACAGCAGAGGTGAATGGAATAAAGTTGCCCCATCTGGATCCTCTAGGCATGGACGCATGAGAATATATTTTCACAGGAAAGAGACAGGAATCTCCTTCTTTGACTTCTTTGCATTCTTCTTTGGCTTGTTGAATAGTAAGGAGAGCAGGAATGGAGGAGAGGCTCCCTGAGGCCAGCTCACTTTGGCATTGTTGCCAGTGCGGAGGATGCTGTGGTGTGGAAGATACAAGAATCTTCCATTAGCATAGGGGGTGCGCTCCTACTCTCTAACTCTGAGCCAGTGGCTTCTATCTTGCTAACATTCAGAATTCAGATTTTTTTTCACCCCCGCCCCCAATAGAGGTTACCAGACTTTGGGGGAAGTACTTCCTTTCCTTTGTCAGATCTCCAGTCTGCCCCAGGGGCAAGGATGCTGCTGTGTGGGGCTTCACGGAGCCGTGGGATAAGGCATCACAGACCCTGGTTCTGAAAAATCGCGTCTTCCTTCTGGAATTCTCCATAGCAGCTTTGGGCTTGCCAGGCAGCTTTTCTCCCTTCTTTGAAACTGGGATTATTTGCTAAGCAAAGGCAGCCCCATCACATCTTGCTGATGCTCCGAGCAAACATCAGTAGCAAATGATCCTCTTAAGCAAGTGCAAGTGGCTGGAGGCAATGCTGGGGGCTAGAAATACGGAATGGACTCAAACCAAAACAACCCTCAGTCTCAATGCCACCGCATCAGAGGACCTCTTCAGAATACTGATGTGGGGAAGGTGCCTTGAAACTGCAGGCTGGTGGAATGGGAGAAGGGGCTTCTTTCCCCAGGAGCAGCACTGCTCGCATCCTGGGGCCCGGAGTCAGAGACTTTCAGCTCCTTTGCTTTGTCTTTCTGACTGGAGAGAGGCCCGGGCTCCGAGACCAACTTGGATGAGGGTTTAAGAGGACTATCGAGTGGAAAGGCAAATGCCTTCTGTACATTCTGGCTTCTTGATTTCAGCACGCAGAATTCCTGCAAGCCCAGTGGACCGTTTCCCGTCTCTTTCAGTTGGATGGCAGAAATCCCTGCTACTTGAGTGGATGGTCTGTGTCTCGATTTTGGAAAAGAAAACCTTTGACTATTTTTCACATAATCCTTGTTACATTGTAGCATTCCTGTCGGCGGTTTCTAAACCACAAGAATTCTCCCTTCTGACAAAGGCCTGGGACGGAGCACTTTGCACGGAAGGGAGTCAAGGAATGTTGATGGCTGGTGGCACTTTCTGTTATTAGGCTACTAGTGCCCAAACTGGATTATTGACGTAAGGGGAGCACATAGAAGTGGGATCACATGAGGGTTCAAGATTCTCAACCGTAGACCTATTTGTCTATGGGGTGGATATGTTTTCAGATGCTTGTTGGAATTGCCCATGATATTTGATGTTTGCATTTTTCTGGAACCCCATCTCGGTTTTCCTTTACTGGCATCGTTAGGGTCCCGTTTGCTCCAGCCTGATTGATTTCCAGCCTCTGTTGTCTCCTCTCCCAAGGCTGGCTCTTCCTGAACACATGTAGCACTCATCCCATCTCCACAGAGGAGAGATTTAATGAGTTTTCAGGTTTCAGCATCAGTGGTCTTCGGTGCTAGTATAGCCTTGACCTCATGCCCCAATTCTGATAAGTTGAAGTTGTGTGCTGTTTCTGAGACAACTTGTCTCGGCCTGTGCCTTAGGTCTGAGAACTGAGCTTTTGTCTGGTGCTCAAAACCCAATTGTTGTTGTTATTTTTCATCAGAGAGCTTATTTTTTGTGCTACTTGCCTCTTAAAAATTATTATGTTGATGATCTTCCATTTATTTTGATTTCTCCAGAATGGAGGTTCTGCTCTTATTTGCTGCCTCCCTGTTCTTTCTCCCTGAATAGCTTCCACCTGCCGAGCTCTGGTGTCGCCTGCCTATCAGGGCTACAGAGTTTCTTTTGTGTCCCTCATGTCCCCTCATTGGCAGTCTATTGCCTTAACCACTCGACCACCTCTCACTCATGTCCCCTAATTGGGTGGCTTTAAAGGTAACATATGATCTCTTTATGGACTCTTGACTAAATGTCCATCTGTCCTTCCAGCCACCCACCCAACCACCCATGCATCCACTCATCTATCCAACCACCTGTCCCTTCCTCCACCCCCCTAGGAGCTACTGAGTGCCCACTAGATGCCAGGCATCCAGATTAACCAGGTTAATCTTTCAACTGCATTGATCAGATACAGTCATAGGACATTCTTCCCCGATGTCAGACCCTTCCAGATGCTCTGGCTAGTTCTACTTTACCGAGTTTTCTTTCTTGCCCATATACGACAGTTGTCAATTCAGCTTTTTCTTTCTTTCTTTTATGATTCTGATCGTCATATAAAAATACAGCTGGTAATTCAGCTAGCTTTAACGGGTTTAGCTAGTTAAACCTTTAACAGGTTTAGTTTAACATTTCAAATTCAATGATGATAAATTCTATGGTATTTTCTGGAAGTTTGTTTATTAAGACTCAGGATCTGGTCATGTAAACATGCTGCTCTTGTTCTGGATACGTTCCAGTTCCTTCTAAGTTGTCCAATTAGTTCATATTAATTCCACTCCTGCTTTCATCTTGATAAATTTTAATGTGTCCTTCTGAGAAATTTTGTACTGTTTTGTCAAAATCACTCATATTTTAAAGACCCTTCTGGAACAGTTGTGGAAAACACTTACAGAAAAAAACAAGGTGAAAAGGAGAAAGTGTATTGCTCCACTCAGGAGCAACCTCAGAGAGCGACGAGATCAGAGAAAGCCACTCAGTGCTCTCTCTTCAGACTCCTCAAAGGTAATTATTGTTCAGCTTTGCAAATCAATCATTTAAAATTATTTCCTTTGAAGTGGTAGATTTGTTCTGCAAAACAGCAAAATGGTAGAAAAGAGTTAAGAAATTAGGAATCATAATAAAATTACTTGGTTTGAAGGAGTATGAAAAGACACTTAATGATCTGAAAATACGGTGCAAAGATTTTTTTTTTAAACTTAAAAATTAGTGGCATGTATAACAAATTAGTCCGATCGCAAGTGTTAAAATGCAAATTAAGTGCTAAAGTCACTGAAGTGGTAGAATCCATAAATCTCTCGGAGGGAGGAGATTGGTCCTTTTGCAGGAAGACAGTTGGACTATGGGTGACATTCTCCGGAAGGTCAGAGGTCCTGGCGATGAGGGCGGAGACATTTAAAGTGAGCAGACCCCACTGGAGTCCTGGGCACTTTCATTTAAGCTTCCAGACTGTGTGTTCTGAACAAGCACTTGAATAGCTCCTCTGGGCAAAGTTCTTAGATGTGGTGGCTGAAAGCCAGTTCTATTATCTCCACAGTCCTCCTTCTCTCTGTTAACTTGATAACAATTCATTTGATTCCCCAATGAAATGTTTCTCACCCGTCGGAGTCTTTGATCTGGCATGTCCGCGTCACATCAGAATCTGTCATCTGCTCTCTTCTCTTCTTGCTATATCATCTGACTCTGTTTCTTCTCAACTGCATGTCTCTTCACATTTGGATGATTATGTTTGAAAACACTGCCTTGACATTTTCCCTATTGTATCACGTGTCTCGTGCTCCCACTCTCTGCTGGAAATGAGAACGCACAGTTAAAAGAAACCCAAACATTTTAGTTAATAAGATAGGACAGAAACGTCCCAATTTGTGCCAGGCACTGGAACATAACCGAAGTGACACCCTTAAAAACAAGCCTCTTCTCTAAAGCATTGCATCTAATTCATTTAAAGTAGCTAAATTTCAAGTCTAGAGAACTCTGAAGTCTGCAGAGACTCTGATTGCCAATTACTCTTTTGCCAATTACTTAGCTAAGACCCACCTGCTAAGTTATATGGTTGTCTCTGCTCTTCCTTACAGCATCAAATATATTATTTGTTATAGAACAGTGGTGCAGCCTGTCATATGTGATCACAAGCATCTGGAGTCTCATCAGACTTGTCATTACCGCAGGTCCTACTTACTAAGCACATACTACATGAAATTGGGGGCACCTCAGAATCACCTAGGGAGTTTTAAAAATCCCAGTGCCCAGGCCACACCCCAGGTCAATGAAGTGAAAATCTCTGGGAGTGGGACCCAGTCCTTAGTATTTTTTTTAAAGGTTTTATTTATTTGACACAGAGATACAAGAGTATCTCTTGTACAGAGTACAAGTAAGCAGAGCAGCAGGCAGAGGGAGAGGGAGAAGCAGGCTCTCTGCTGAGCAGGGAGGGCTTTGTGGGGCTGGATCTCAGGACCCTGGGATCATGCATGACCTGAGCCAAAGGCAGCCGCTTAACTGACTGAGCTACCCAGGGGCCCTAGTCCTTAGTATTTTGAAGAGTATCTTGGCAAACTTCCAAAGTCAGGTTTAAGAACCAGTGGTGTAAAATCTACTCAAGTTGTGCTATGTACAAGCTGTGTAGGCATCACCTGGGGGCCAGGGGGAGCTCCCGAGCCCCATCCCAGGCTTACTGAATCATAATCTGCATTTTATCAAGATCCCAAGATGCTTCACATGCACTTTAAAATTTGGGAAGCACTGATGGGCATGGAAAGGCTCTCTACTAAGCATTTTTTTTAATATAAAGATTTTATTTATTTATTTGACAGACAGAGATCACCAGTAGGCAGAGAGGCAGGCAGAGAGAGAGAGGAGGAAACAGGCTCTCCACTGAGCAGAGAGCCCAATGTGGGGCTCAATAATAGGACCCTGGGATCACGACCCCAGCCAAAGGCAGAGGCTTTAACCACTGAGCCACCCAGGCACCCCTCTACTAACCATTTTTTAAAAAGATTTTATTTATTTATTTGAGAGAGAGAGAGGGAAAGAGAGAAAGCAGGGGGAGGGAGAAGGACAAGCAGACTGAGCTGAGTGTGGAGCTCGATGTGGGGCTCGGTCTCATGACTCTGAGATTGTGACCTGAGCTGAAATCAAGAGTGGGATGCTTAACAGACTGAGCCATCCTGGTGCTCCATTTACTAAGCATTTTCAGGTCGTTCATTTACAAATAATATATTATGTTTCCACAGTGTGCCAGGCACTGCACAGGGCTCAAATTCATCATTACCCAGCCAGAGGGCATTTGAGCATTATTTTAGGAGAAAATTGAGGTGGGATCAGGCTAAATATCTCAAAAGAGGCTCAGCCAGGATCTGAACTCTGGTTTCTGTTACTCCAAAATACAAGCTTTTCCCATAATACCAAGCTGTTTCTAAGTTTAACTCTTGGATATTTCCTATGGTTAGCCTAGTACATGGTATTTCCTAAATCTTTACCTTATTAATGACATCTTTAATCTATTTATCAAGAACAGAACTCAAGGTAAGATTGTCTGGTGAAACATGGAGCTCTTGGCAGAGAAACATAGGAAGGTGATGAGTTGTACGTCGGTCGCTGATGCAGAAAGCCGGAAGCAGGATGAAATATTTCCCTTTGGTAACAAGTGAGTCCCAGGGGACCCACAGAATATTCATTTTAAAGAAGAAATATTCTCAGCGAGTTCTTTGGGGGCTCTTAGTGTGCCTGAATTTGGGTAACTGGTCTGGAAGAGCCAAAATTGCTCTAAGTTAGCTTCATGTTATTCGACATACGTTCTTGTCATCTCCCTCACTTGTTTGCCTCAAGGGCATGATTCTAGGGTTACTTGTTCCAAGATTTTCTGTAAACAATTCACGGGGACTCTAGTAGCTAGGCTGTGGGGGATATTTGATATGACTGAAAATATGTTCAATGATGTATATTGCATGTACTCATATTATTTCAACTAAATAATAAGAATGATCTGCCACTGTAGTTGTCTTCCACAAATCTAATTCTTGGCTATCTTGTGTCAGTTTCCTTCCCAAATTAGAGAGGGTTTCAGTGGAATGCTTCTAAGATATATTAGATAGAATAACATGAAATAGGTAAAATAAACTGTACCTTTTCACTTAGTCTTAAGTATTTTTTCCTGTCATTAAAAACCATAAACATGTGACAGTATTTTTAAAAATACTGTTCAATATCCCTCATAAATAATAATCTAGGGTAAGAGATGTGAAGTCCTCTTTCCCCAAGTCCATGCCAATTCCTGAAAATGATTCTAACTGACTGTTTGTGTCATATTTCCATCTCTGAGCCAAGCCCTATGTCCTGGGAGATGTATAATCTGATTGGCCAGTCGGAGCCATGTACCCGTTTCTGGGTTTGAATATTTCATCAGCTAGAAGGGAAGCTTATGCAAAGAAAAAGTTGGACAGATGAGAAAGTAAATGGGGAAGACAGAAATCATTCATTGTTTGACAATCTGGGCTCTAGTTTTTTCAGTAATAAGATATAGAAATTGGATGAGATAAATCTCTAAATAAAAAAAAAAAAAACCACTTCATTGACTTACCTGATTCTCAAAGTAATATACGTTGGTGTAAAAATTGAAGCATACAAATTTATAATGTAAAAGAGGAAAACCACCTCATCAACAATTTAGTAGATATTTTCTAGGCTTTCTCCCCCAGTATTTATTTATTTTTTAAAGATTTTGTTTGTTTATTTATTTATTTATTTATTTGAGATACAGTGAAAGCAAGAGTGAGTGAGAGAGAGCACGAGTGCCGGGGGGGTGGGGGTGGGTAGAGGGAGAAGGAGAAGCAGGCTCTCCACTGAGCAGGGGAGCCTGATGGGGAGCTCAATCACAGGATCCCGGGATCATGACCTGAGCCAAAGGCAGATACTTAACAGATTGAGCCACTCAAGCACCCGTCCCCCAATATTTATTTTATAAAATTTCATCTACTATTGAGCCGCTATAGTGAAATACCACAGAATGGGTGGCATTAAAAAGAGCAGAAATTTTTTGTTTA
This sequence comes from Enhydra lutris kenyoni, assembly GCF_002288905.1. NCBI lineage: Eukaryota > Metazoa > Chordata > Mammalia > Carnivora > Mustelidae > Enhydra > Enhydra lutris. The sequence continues at coordinate 15,545,025 of NW_019154142.1, forward strand.
TAGTTCTGGAGGCTGGAAGTCAAAGATCAGGGGGCCAGCATGGTCTGGAGAGGGACCTCTTTTGGGTTGCAGATTTTTTGTTGTATCCTCATATGATGGAAGGGATCTAGGGATCTTTCTAGAACCTCTTTCATATAGAAAGCAGTAATCCCATTCATAAAGGCTGCATCCTTATGACCTAATCAGATCACCCAAAAGCCCCACCTCCTAATATCATCACATTGGGGGGTTAGGATTTCAAAAATGACTTCTGGGAGAACACAAGCATTCAGTCCATCACAAAGAGTATGTACATTTGGAATATAAATAAATGACATCAAGTGACTCACCAAGAAGTTGTATGAATTTATGTTCCCTCTGGCTGTGATTGAAAGGGCTTGCTTCCCTGTAGCTTCATCAACATGAAGCACTGTCTGTTTTCTTAATCTCTGCCAATTCAATCGATAAAATACATCTTCATGTTCTAATCATAATTACCATTGACCTAGTTCTTCAATTTATCTTCAAGGCTTGCCATAAGGTGGTCCTGGTTTATATAGCCAATGATCACTTCTATAATTTCATGTAAATTTGGGTGAAAATGGTAAATTTGTAAGGATTTTGAAGGGTTGCCCATGGGTTACAACAGAACAGTGCAAGACTGTAGCAGACATTTCTGAATTTATGAATTCATTCACCAACAATTCATTGAGCACCTACCATGTGCAAGGCACTGTGTTTGGGAGTGAATATGTAGAAGTGATGAAGATAGATATGATTCCTGTCCTTTTCCTCTACGAAGGGCAATGGATTTTGACAGTTGATTATCAAAAAGCAAATAGGATGCATTGGGATTTAAAATAGGGGGACCAGGCCTTGTTTGGGGAATTAATTAAGCTTGTTCGAGAGTGTCATTGAAACCCAAAGGGTAAGTTGGCTATAGGACTGAGGGCAGAAAGTATTCCAGGCAGAGGAGATAGCTTGTGGGAAACCTGGGGAGGACTGGAACTGAGAAAGATGGTAGCCCATTTTAAGAAATCCAATTTGGCTAAGACAGAGAAAACAAGAGTGGTCCAGGCTGTGGCTGGATAGGTGGGCAGGGGGCCAGATCATGTGGGTCTGGTCAGCCGCTGTAGAGTCTGGGTCTTTTTCTGAAGGCACGGGGAATTACCTTAAGGATTTAAGCAGCAAATGACAGGATTATATTTGCATTTGAGAAGACCTCTCTAGCTGAGGTGTAGATACTGGGTAGGAAATGAGCAAGATTAAGAATGTAGAGTTCCGGAGGACTGTTGTAGTGGTCCAGCAGGCAGGGTGATGTCTGGACCCAAGGAGAGCACTGGAGGTAGAGAAATGGTGAGAGATAAAGGAGAGAGGTGGGAGAGAGAATCAATAGCACTTGGAAGCTGGGGGTGGAAGAAGAGTAATGGGTGCATTTGAAAGAGGGTTGGCCTAGATGGCATTCGGAGTCCTTTGTTCCTCTGAAGTGATAACATCCCATGAGGCTTGGGCATATACGAAATCACACAAACTTGAAAATCTTCTGTTCAGAAATGTGCTCGGCCTTTCAGAGAAGATGACAATCCTTAAACCCTGGACAAGTCTTCAAAGCCAGCACAAAAATCAGCATAACAATGATAATAATAATGCTGGTATATTACTTTTTCAATATTTAAAGCTTATTTATTTCTACGCAGCTTTATTAATATATGAATGGCATTAGGTGTGCCTGGGTGGCTCAGGTGATGAAGTGTCCAATTCTTGATTTTGGTTCAGGTCATATCTCAGTGTCATGAGATGGAGGGCCTCCCCTCTCCCTCTCAGTGGGAAGTCTGCTTGAGGTTCTCGCTCTCCCTCTGCCTCTCCCCTCTGCTGGCACTCTCTCTTTCTCTCTCTAAAAAAAAGTAATAATGAAACAAAAAGAAAAAAATAATAAATGACATTTAATAAATTGCATATATTTAAAGACTACATTTCCTAAGTTTGGACACACGCATATACAACCACAATACCACAACAAGCAAGCTACTGAACATATCCATCACCCCGGAATTTCTCCTCATGCCTCTTGGTAGATCCTCCCGGCCACCCCATCCCAGGGCAAGCACTCATCTACTTTTTGTTGCTATGGATTAGTTTGCATTTTTTAGAGTTTTATGTCAATGGAATCATACAGTAGATTTTCTTTCTGGGGGGAAAATTCTGGCTTCCTTCATTCATGAAGCTCTTTTATATACAATATCTTATCTAGTTACTGCTTCAATAATCCTATTCTCATGAAACTGATGTTCAGAGAGGACAAGTGTCAAGGTGACCCGGCTAAACAGCAGCAGCATTGGCCTTGGAGCCAATCTCCAAGGATCTCTCGGCTGGCACGCACAGCCTGCTGGGACACCCCCCAGAGTGTGCAGAGTCTCTGAAGTGCTACCTCGGCGTGGCATGAGGCTAAGAGGAGAGGCCCGGCCCATGTCTCATGGGTTTGGAGGTTGGGATCATGATCTAAAGAGTTGAAGATGAGCCCCGTACCTCCCACAACAGTGCCCATGGGAAGGGTTCTAGTGGCAGAGCAAACAGACACAAGTGGTCCGAAGTTTTGTGAGATCTTCATTTGTGAAGGCCACTGGAAACTGGGCTGGTGGAGACAGCAGGGATCAGAGGGAGAGGCAGAGGAGACCCTCATGGCCTTGAAACAGAAGCCAGGGTAAACCTGAGTTCAGGAGAAGGTGGGAGGGGGCTCTGGCCTCCCATCTCTGTGTCAACCCTACCACCTCTGTTCTTACCTATTTTAGTTACTGTGCTTTGGGGTAAGCGTTCCCTTGACAGAAGAGCTTTGTCCTTAAACAAGTTTGGAAATCATTAACTTGGCTTAATGTTCCCTTTAGAGGGGGAAACTGAGGCCTTGGTAGGGTTGCCAGCTAAAATGCAGGCTAGCCAATCAAATTTGAATTTCAAATGAACGAAGAATGATTTTTTTAGTATATCTCAAATATTGCATGGCCCTTGTGTAGGTAATAATTAAAAATTACTGGTTTTTACTGGAGCCGACAAACCTGGGCCTAGGGAGTATGACTGTCCTGCCCAAGAGGAGGTCAGAACCACTGAGGTATAGCAGGAGGTGTGTGACTGACTCCAATGAGTAGACTCCTGCCCAGAAGTGGCCCTTGGCTGACTATGTTTTATAGACATACAAAGCCTCCCTTTGCTGGAGGCGTAAATATTTTTGGCAGAGCCACACTTGTGTAGGTGCTGGAAGTGAGAGAGGCTAGTGGAGGCAGGCCTGGGTGAGGCCAGTGGCCCTGGGGCTGTCCACCGTGCCTGCCCCTTCTCTGTGCATCCTCCCGTCCTCCCTTCCCAGCCGTGCCCCGGGGGATGGGGGCCCAGCAGCCCAGGACACTTGGGGCGCCAAGCCTTATTATGGGTGAGAGTCAGTGCCTCGTGAAGGGGGCCACTGAGTCCTCATCCTGAAAGCTTCCAGCATTCTCTCTGGAGCATAGGAGAGAGGACAGGCCTGAAAGTTAACAAGCAAAATCACTCAAATGATCTCCCGTCTTACTCTTCCTCGACTCGGCCTCATTAACACAAGGAGGCTAATATTTGGCTCTGGAGTGGAGGCAGGACTGAAGCTTTCTCCAGGGGCTCTGTTAAATGTCATAAATTGCGGGAGTACAGCTTGAGGGGGTTGTGAATGGCATCTGAGCCTGAGGCCATCTAGTAATATTTATACTGTGGAAGTTCAGCCTTTTTCCCCCTTTAAAAAAAGTTTCTGATTTGTTTCAGAGGATGTCCATCTTAATCACTGTTTCTCGAGCTCTAATGGGCAGGATTCTCAGTTCCTGGGTGCCAAAGGAAGGCCGTGGAAGAAGCAAGGCTTTGTACTGGGGGAGGTGCTCACTGGAGCCTGGATTCTGGACCTTTTATTCCTCCCAGTGCCTTCTTTCTGTTTGGGGTACGATTAGGAAACAAGTCTCTAGCTGTCCAGAGCAAAGAGAGTCATTCTTATTCTTAGTTTATAAAATCCAAACAATGAATTAAATATGCCTGTTTAGCCATATTTAAAGGGCATGAAACTCCTCAGCACGAATGATGGAATATCTCCAAAAATAAGAAAATAATAATGTATACTTACCTAGAATCTATTATTTACCAGGTTCCCTGTTTTATGAATATTTATTACTTATACATAATGAGATATATATATCACATATATATGAGATGTGTGTTTGTGTGTGTGTATGTGTGTGTGTGTGTGTGTGTATGAGATAATATACATGTCAGAGAGAGCTTATGTATATAACCATATACACACACACACACACACACACACACACATATATATATTCATTTCATTCTTGGAACAATACTGTGAGGTAGGTACTGTTGTTATCCTCATTTTAAAGACTAAGAAACCAAGGCTGAGGTCTTGGCCACTAATCTCTGTTGCTGATCCAAGCAGAGGATCGTACTAGCTGCTTATACCTAGATTGACTCCTGAACCCCAAAGTCTAGTATCCCAGGCCCCTCATAATTTGCCCCCAACCTGCCTTTTCAATCCTATCTTGCATGACTCAGCTTTGGGCACAGTTCGGGTATGGCAGGTCTCACTGTCCTTGAGCTCATCAGACACATCCCTCCTCAGAGACTCTGGGTCTATCAAGTATATTGTGAATGTTGTCTGCCCATTGATTCATTAAAAAAAAAAAAAAAAATCCACCCACCCCTGGATCATGTTCTACCTTGCACTCATGCCTCCTCAGGGCCATTCCAGGCCATCCAGATTTCTCTCTTGCTCTGAATTATTCAAGAGCTTCTCCTCAGTTGGCTAAGCCTCTACAGCTTGAAGTTCCTTTGTATTCCTACTCAAGGCTGGAGCTCTGTCTTAATGACTCATCTCTCTGTCTTGTTCCCTAACTAGATTGTAAGTTTCAGGAGGAAGGAGGGTTTATATGAATGGAACAGCCCCTCTGTCAGAGATACTAAAGGATAAAGGGGCTGAGAGGCGATTTTGCACTTGTTGACTTTTAAAAGAATCACAGAAGAGGCAAGTGGTTCTTTCCACATGCGATTGGGTTGCTCATGGTGTCTCTTGGAATAGACAAGGTCTGAGACTTCAGACCAGGAATAAGTGGACACTTACGTAATACTGGTCTTAATGCAAATTCTGTTTTCCTAAAATTATTCCATAAAACCCGTAACGAGACTTCAGAATTGCAGAAAGTTTGTGGTGTACAGAAACAAAGAGTCAACTGTGCAAGCAGCAGCCCCTGTGAGCAGCCCCCTTTGTCTCTGACATGATTTTGGGGACCAGGGGACTCACGGTGTATGGTACAACTCATGGCCTGTGGTACATCTCTGTTCTTCTGTCATTCTCCCATTAGAGGCCGGGAGCTCCCACTCATTGCCTTCTCGTTAACTGCAGAGTGGAGATTCCAGAGAGGCTGGAAATCTGACTGAAGATGAAAGGGTTAAGTCCAGAGATGCTGACTTAGACTCTGTATCCAGCCATGGGTGGCTCAGTAGATTGAACTCATACTTGTTTTCATGAGGTAAAAATGGGCTCTGACAGGGATTGAAAGGAAGAGAAAAAGATGCTGAGGTGATTTTGACTTTTGCAAAATTTGAGTCTTGCAAGACCTTTTTAGATGAACAGGTGGGTGTCTCAGAACACTTGTCACTTGTGAATCCGGAGAAGACAAACCAAAGGTGAAATATTTCTGGACACGTGTAAGCATTTTGTGTCTTTACCCTTTGTGAGATCTCCAAGCTCATGCCTGTGGTACCTCTGGCCTCCAGAGGTCCTCAGCTTTCCTCTTTGCCCAGGGAAAGCTGTTTGTCCTCATGGCAAGAGGGAGGAGACCCTGTGGGGACAGAGATTCATTTATATTCATCATAAAGATTGATACTCCACGTACAATCTCCACATTGGGCCATAAGTGTGAGTAATTATGGAATAATTACATGGGCTAAAGGTGGCCAGGATGTGAAAAGAGCAATTATGTAGCTAACTCCTCTGGGCGGACTTCACTCTGAGTTGAAATGAAATAATTTGAAGTATAACATCAAGTTTCAGAAGGAAGATTTCAAAGTCCTCTTCTGTTACACACCATTTACCTGTAACACAACTTCTTTTTTCCTTCTCAAAATTAAGTCAACAGATACCAGTTTTAGGACCTAAAACAAGGGCAGAGACAAAGTGAATTCAAGACGGAGCTAAGGGAGGGCTTCCCTCCCTGCCTATGTGCATGTTTCCACTAGAAGCTTGCTGATCTTTCAATGTCTAGTTCAAATGCTACTTTTTCTTCAAGAAGTTCTGTGTGATCTGAGTTACCTTGGGTCCCTCCCTGACTCTATAGCAGAATCCCTTCTACTTCTATAGTAGAACTCTGTAAAATCTGTCTTATTTTATGGCTTTTTGAGGATACAAGTAATAAAAACCTTTCCGTAGTGCTTTGTGATTTATAGAGCGTTTTCCACATACCTTCTCTCACAACCTGCTAGTGTGAAGAGTACTGCAAATGTATAGACAAAGAAACAAAAGCTCAAATAACTTTAAACAGACTTCTAAACTAAATGCCCACAGGGGCCAAGCAAATACTAGTACAAAGTAATGTGTTCAGGTATGTATCAGTCAGCACAAGCTCAAGTATTTGCAGTAATAAAGCAGTCCCCAAACCCTGGTGGCTTGTATCAACAAAGGTTTGTTTTGCAATCAAGTTTCATGTTCATTGCAGGTCGACTGTGGTCCTGCTCCACAGATTTTCCCCCTGGGATCCAGGCTCAGTGTCAGGCACACTGCTAAGAGTGAGACAAAAGAGAATATGATGCAATCATGTGATAGCTTCTAAAGATCCTACTTGGAAGTGGTGTGCATCTCTTCTGCTTCCAAATCAAAACATGTCCTTTTCCTCAGGCCTCTCTAGAAGATCTGTACGAACCAGACCTCCATCCTGCGTTAGGGGTTGGCAAACTCACGCTCATGGGCCACGCCTTGTTTTTGTGTGGCTTGTGAGGTAAGATTGGTATTTAGATTTGCAAAAGGTTGAAAAACTTGAAAGAAAAATATTTTGTGATGCATGTAAGTTAGATTGTAGTGTTTTTGTAAATGAAGTTTCACGTGGGCAAAGCCACTCATTTGTTTGTGTATTATCTACGGCTGTTTTCATGCTAGGATGACAGAAATGAATGGTGGTGACAGAGACCGTATGGCCTGCAAAGCCTCAAATAGTTACTGTCTGGCCCTTTACGGGAAAGGTTGGCTGCACCCTGTCCTGTATCTGTGGTCAGAAGTCAACTCAGACAGGTAGGAGCTCAAGCTAAGTCCCAGCTGCTTTTCATTGTTTGCTTGCAAATCCCTATGGACTTTGTGTTTGGGATCCAGGACCACTGCACACCCCCGTGCATCCCAGGGGTGTTGTTCACGCAGGTCCCAGCATGGCTGAAGCCCCTGAACTTGGGTGGATGTTAGGGTTCTTACTTCTTTCTTAGAACACTTTCAAAATGGCAGAGAATAGTAACTAAGGCAAACCAACCAAACAAACAAACACAAAACAACAAAAAAATACCCCAAGTGATATTAAAAAGCAAAGGATAACCTGTAGGAAATATTGGCAACAGTATGGTGGACCAAAAATGGATATTTATAATGTGTAAAGAGCTCTTCCAAAAAAAGATAAATACTACAATGTAAACAAATAGATAAAAGTTACATTTAAGTAGCTGTCCAAGAATATATGATGAAATAGGCAATCTCACTAGTAAAGAAATGCCAGTTAAAACAGTGTGCTCTCAATTTCATCCATTAAATTGGCAAAAAGAGGGAAATGCCCACTATTGGCAAAGGTATAAAGAATAGAGCATATTGGAAAAAAAAGAAAGAGGGCAAATATTCTATAAATATGTATAATTTTGTGTTGGCAACTTATTAATGTAAATATAATGTTTAAAAATATTCATATCGGGGTGCCTGGGTGACTCAGTTGTTAAGTGTCTGCCTTTGTCTCAGGTCATGACCTAGGGTTCTGGGATCAAGCCCTGCATCTGGCTCCCTGCTTGGTAGAGAGTCTCCTTCTCCCTTTCCCACTCCCCCTGCCTGTGTTCTATCTCTCGCTGTGTTTCTCTCTGTCAAATAAATAAATAAAATCTTTAAAAAATTTTTAAAAAATTCATATTTCCTGAATTTGTCTACTTCAAGCAATTTACCTTAAGGGAATTTATAAGTAGAGATGAACAAAGAGAATTATGCACAAGAACTTTTACTTCTGATGTTATTTCTAACAGAGAAAATTAGAAACAACAAATACATAACAGCAAATACTATATGACCCTTAAAATTATTTTATAGAAGAAAATTGAGGGACCCCTGGGTGTGCCGTCAGTTAAGCAGCTGACTCTTGCCTCAGTGCTCTCTCTCTCAAATCAATAAATCTTTAAAAAAAAGGAAAAATTGATGTCATAGGAAAATGTTTAAGATATGTCATTAAGGGAAATAAACTGGATACAAATAGTATACACAATATGTTCCCAGTTTTGTAAAGAATAAAACCAGAAAAAAAAAAAAGAGAATAAAACCAGAAGAGACAAATGTATGTGCCTGGATAAAAAACCAGAATGTAGGAGCATCTGGGTGGCTCAGTGGGTTAAGCCTCTGCCTTTGGCCTGGGTCATGATCTCAGGGTCCTGGGATCAAGCCCCGCATCAGGCTCTCTGCTCAGCAGGGAGCCTGCTTCCCCCCGCCCCCCTCTGCCTGCCTCTCTGCCTACTTGTGATCTCTGTTGGTCAAATGAATAAATAAAATCTTTAAAAAAAAAAGATTGGAATGTATTCACTAAAATGCTAATAGCAGTTATCTCCGAGTTACGGGCTAATGATTGATTTCAAGTTTTACCTTTGTGCTTTTCTGTACTTTTCTAATTTTCTCCCATAAATATATATTACTCTGGTCATCAGAAAAGAAAATGAAACCTATTTGGACTGAGGACATGTTGTATTTACAGGATGCTCCTGAGTAACAGTAGGGACCATATCGTTGTCTTCATTATTTTCTTCAACTTGGAGAAACTCATTTTGAACCACTTTTTGCATGAATTGTGGGCTCTGTTTTCCTCGCTATACTAGAAAATGTGTGATTCCTGCTTGTTCTGGAGAAGGAACATCCTGCCTTGGTCTTTCGTACCTGGGTATTAAAGAGAATATTGTGGGATGCTCTGAGGTGTTTGGAGAATTGCCTCAGTTCAACACACCGCTTGATTACTCCAGCAATGGCTTAAGACAATCAGGGGCCTGAGTGCTTTCTGAGACGAAATGAGCCAGCGGAACAGAAACGTCTTCTAAATTGGGGTAGGGCCCTGCAGCATGTGGTTTTCATTAGGAGTCAGCACGCTCCTCCAGCCCCTGAGAGGAGCTGATGCCTCTTCAACCCGGCGCACGCGCGCCTGGGCGTCAGTGTGGAGCAGCCCGGTGTGGGGCCTCCCTTGGCAAGGTTGCCGACTGCTACTCAAGGAAATTGCTTTCATTCTCTAGTTCTCACTACTGCTCGTCTGGCTCTGGCTGTCTGTGTAAATGAAATTCTAAGGGAAGTTGGAAGGAAGTTGAATACTTTTCTTGAGTCTGAGGCTAGAGATCTAGAACGTTTTGGGCAAAAGCCTCTTCATTGTTTTTGGAACTCAGCTTTTGTCTGGCCTCTTGGACATGGTGCTATCACACAGAGGCTGATACCAGACATCTCTGGTGTCCTGATGTTTACTGCCTTTTTTTTTTTTTTTTGAGACTCAAACTGTCCAGGAGTGTGATCAGGAGCTCACGTGCAGATGGGGGCCAACTGAGGGGAATTGGGAAGAGGCCAGGAATGGCCCCTGGTCAGCTGCAGGAGCTGAGAGGGAATTGGTCTGGCCAGAACAGCAGAGATTCCAAGGGGTAGGGAAACAGCTTGGCACAGCCCAGTCATGCCGTCCTTAGTGGGGATCCAAGACAAAGTGGTGGGGGCGGAAAGGGGAGGGAGAGCTGGGGAGGGGGGTGGGCAACAGAGAGGTGGGCCCCCAGCAGCGAGGCAGGAGGAGTCACTCAGTGTTCTGAATACTCAGTGAGTAGCCAGTCAACAGGTAGCAGGGGGCTAGCCCCCAGGTGAGGGTCCAGAGATGCTGGATGCTTAGCAGATCCAGCATTAGAGCATGGACAGGGTCTAGCCCTGCCTGTGTGGTACAGCTTTAGGGCCATGGGCTTTGGAGCAGGACAGACCTCAGCTCCATCCTGGCTTCTCCACTGACTAGCTGTGTGCTGTTGGTAAATGCCTTTGTTCTACCTGCAAGTTGAGCTCACATCACCGAGCTCTGGGGGGTTTTGGGAGAATTCCACAAGTTGAGGTAAATTGTATAATGCCTTCAGAACAGAGCAGACACAAAAGGGGCCTTCTTAGCTCTCTTTTGCCCCAGTTTGGAATTAGAACTTGGAATGGGGCTGGGCTTGCGAATGGAGAACCAGTGGCCCAGCCAGGGTGGATGGTGGTGCTGAGGCTGAGAGCCAGCCTGGGGCTTAAGCTGTTGAAGGGACTTCAGCAAAGTGTTCCTGCTGGGTTTACTACTTTCTTTTTTAAATGATTTTTTAAAAATATTTTATTTGAGAGAGAGAGAGAGAGAGCACACAAGCGGAGGAGGGAGCAGAGGAAGAGGGAGAAGCAGGCTCTCCGCAGAGCAGGGAGCCCGACTTGGGGTCGATCCCAGGACCCTGAGATCATGACCTGAGCCCAAGTCAGATGCTTCACTGACTGAGTCACCCAGGTGTCCCTCCCTCCCCCACTTCCTTTTCCAGTGGCTTCCCTTTGGAAGGTCAAGGACTTTGATCTGATTGATTACATCTGAGATGATTAGACAAGAATGAGGCTGGTCTGAAGAGGAATGGAAGCTGCACTTGTGCGCAGAATTCCAAGATGCAGCCGCTCTTGCAAAGAAATAAAGTTACAGGTGTCTGTGGAGAGAGACAGTAAAAATGTAAAGAAATTATTGTTCATCTGACACATTGCCTTCTAATTTCAATTAAGGAAAATGAGTGGGGCCCTCTTCTTATGGTTTTAGATCCTTTGGAAAAGATCTGTTGAGGTCAATATTTTCTTCCTTAGTTTGTAGAATTACTACCACTGTCACCCTTGCAGCGCTGCACTAAAAGATTCCAGCTTTCCTCTTGTCACGACGTAATGCCCACTACACCATTCGGCGAAAATAAAATAATGATGCCAACACCTTGCGGCCCATGGGAACTGTGTCACATGGATGTCTGCTCTCTGCCTCAGCTCGGGGCTTGTCTCGTCCCTGCGGGCCTGCCGTGAAGGGGTGTGGAGCCGAACTGAATGACAAACAGCGTCGTTTTCTTCTATTCTACTTTAATTAATTAACTAATTAATTACATTTCACTTATTTGTATTTATATTGTTTTACAGCTGTATTGGGGTATACAAAAACAAAAAAAATTATGTTGATATATATACGAAAACAAAAAAATTACATTGGTATACAAAAACTTGCACATATTTAATGCCTACAACTTGACGAGTTTGGACATATACGCCTGTGATGCCATCACCACAATCAAGGTAACAAACATATCCCTCACCTTCAAAAGTTCCTTGATAAATAACACTTTAATTGAATGTGCTCCACTTTAAGAAAAGCCAAAGACCATCGAGATTTATGAAATAGACACATAAGATGGTGGGAGTGGTTTGGATGTGACAGAAGTTAAAATTTAGACTACAAATGGTTTCTTTAAGTAGTAAAAATATCTTTTTTTTTTTTTGGAAGTAGGCTCCACACCCAGTGTGCAGCCCAGCACAGGGCTTGAACTCACAACCCTGAGATTAAGACCTGAGCTGAGATCAAGAGTCTGATTATTAACTGACTAAACCATCCAGGTTTAAAGATGTCTTCAAAGAGAAAATTCCCATGTTAAATTAAAAATCACATCTAACTTTGGGAAATTCATCCTTCTGTCCCTTTTTTGGGGGCACATGTTAGTTTTGTGAACTTAGGAACTTAGATACTTTTGTTTCTATTAAAATCATTTTAAAAAGTTTGATTTTCCTGGAGGTGTCAGAAAATGTGTGGTTCTCTGACCCCGAAGGAGAAGAGCCTCCCTAATTTTGTTATGGACCTAAAACCTAAATTCCTGTGACCGAAGTTCTAAGCAGTTTTCCAACTCACCCACTCATATCCATGTTCTGGGTCATGTGATAGAACAACAATCATGAGGATAGGAAATCCCTGGCTGGTAGGTGTTGCTGTGTCTGAGTCCTAGGCCTTTCAGCACTGGTCATTCTTGGTGTGAGCGTTCTCTGCAGAGAGCTGAATGTCCCTGGGCATGCTTAGGCTGTTGGGACAGGCTCTGCTTCCAGAGTAGCCAAGGGCAGAGGCAAGTCCTCAGGAGAAAGAGAAGACAATTTCTTCCCGGAGAAGACAATTTCTTAAATATGGGTGGGTTGTTTACGGTTTGGCTATAAAATTCAACCTTGTTTCATTGCTCTGAAGTACTAATTTACCAATACTGAGAGCCACATCACTGAGCTATTTGAAACATCTTTTGTGAATCATGAAGGTAACTGTCATTGATGAGCAGGAACATTTCACAGTCAATACGGGAAGTCATTCACAGACACAAAAGCAAAGTAGGTTCCATTTGAGCTGGTCTCTTTGGTCAGGTCAAGTAGTTTGTCCCTGAGATAGAATAAGGTTCTTTAGGCAAGGACTGAGTTTTTAAAATGTCATTCATATATTTTTTTTGAGTTTTTATTTATTTATTTGAAAGAAAGAGAGAGAGAGAAAGAACAAGTTGGGGGCAGGGAAGGACAGAGGCAGAGGGAGAAAGAGGCTCCCGGAATCCAGCTCTCTCCTGCAGCATTTTTCCCATTATGTGGACCCTGAGGTCCAGCTTTGCTGAATCACTCACTCATCCCTCTACATTGCCTATGGTTATTTGCCTCTGTTGCCTTTGTTCAGACTGTTCCTTCACCTGAAATCCCTACCCTCCACAAGCCGAATCCTATCTTTCTTTTAAGACCCTGCTATGGACTGAGTATTTGTGCCATCCCCAATTTCATATGTGGAAACATGATGCCCAATGTGACAGTATTGTGAGGTGGGACCTTTGGGAGATGAGCAGGTCAAGGGCGGAGCCCTCATGAATGGAAATAGTGCCCTCATTAAAGAGGTCTGACAGAACTCCCTAGTCCTTCCCAGTGAGGACACAGCAAGAAGATGGCTGCCTAGGAGCCAGGAGGTGGGCCCTCAGCAGACATCAAATCTGCAGACACCTTGATCTTGGACTTCTCTGCCTTCAAAACTGTGAGAAATGTATGTTTGTTGTTTAGAAGCCAGTCGGTTTGTGGTTTTATTGTTATCACAGCCCGAATGGACTAAGACAGACCCTGTTCCAGGACTGATTCTCTGTAAAGACTTCCGAAGCATAAGCGGGTTCACCACCCACATTCTCTTACCCTTCCTGGGGGACCCACAGGCAGGCTCTGCACACACTGGAACTTCCTGTTCCCTGGCCCCCCCCTTCCGCCCCGACTCTGGAGAGTCCTCTCTGGCCACATACCAGGGTCTGGGCTGCCAGGCAAAAGGAATTCATGTCCTAGGAGCAAGCCCTGACACAGAGGTGGGAGTTGGGGGATGAACACTCCAGCCCCCTCACCACTCACCACGATGATTGTGAGGCAGGTTCAACGCTCCCCAGGCTCCCCCTTCCCCTGCCACATGGGTGAGACCCAGTTGTGGATAGCATTAACCTAATCGTTGAAGTACTCTTTTGGTTTTCCTCCCTTTGCTGCCTTGTGCTTCCCGAGATCCTCTTCCTACCGAATATGCTACTAGTACTCAGATCCTTGTCTCAGGACCTGCTTTTGGGGAAACAAACTCCAGACAACTTGCCTGATAGTCCAAATGCCAGTGATTTCTTCCCATTCCTGATACACATGGCACTCTATTGTACTTTTTACATTGCATCTATCACATTTTACCTCATCTTAGAGAATTCCAGGACTTATCTCCTCTGTTAAAGTACTACCTTTTTGAGCGCAGGATACCCGGGGGGTGCTTCTTCCGGTCCCCACATGGCCTCACACGCACTTTCTGCAGAGCATCCATCCACTGAATAAGCGAGTGAGCGAATGGTGAATGACGGGACGGACAAACGGCAAGTCTCCTCCTCATGCTACACTTGATCAGTGCAGGTGTGCGCAGAGCACCTTCCAGATGCCCTGCATCCCCAATCTTTGCACATGGGAGGACCTCAAAAGATGTGACTGGAATGGAAAGAAAGCATATTTGGTGGAAACAAAACACTCTGCGGTAAGGGCCAGAGTCTTTCACTAGACTCGTGTCCGTTTCATGGTGACCCGATCCAGTGGCATTGGAGAAACACGTGTGTTCTGCTGTTGGCAGCCAAACCCAGTTTGCTGAGGCCGCACTGAGACAGCCAAAACGGTCCGTCAGTCTGGGCTCTGTCCCTGTCTCAGTGAATGAGCCTCAGGACTGGCCAGTGGCAAGAGGGAGACCTGCCTCCCTGACAGCTGTCAGCTGCCCGTGGATGGTGGGAAACCAACTCCAGTGGCAACCTATCAAATTCAGACTGCTCTGAACCACTGAGGGGAAGTCTTAAAACCCCTCAGATAGTGCCCTAGGGCCTGATCTCAGCCTGGAGGAACCCCCGGGGGGCCTGGGGCTTGGCTGGACTCCACTGGGATAGATGGGAGGGGGAGCCCAGAAAATTCTTTGGGTTGTGGAGGTGTTGAGGAGACAATGAGGCCCCGATTCGGACTGTCTGTTGCATGAAATGTTTTTGTGCTGGTCGACTGTGGGGAAACCCAGGGTCTGGGTGATGGAAGCAGGGACACCTGTTTCCCACATCAAGGGAATTGCTTAGTGTGCTAGCACGATGCCTCACCAAAAAGGTGGGGTGAGGGCAAGGACACTCACACACATCAAGTCCCTGCCTTGTGTCACCGCTTGCCAGGAGTGGACATGGGAGCTGAAATCTTAGAGGGACAGTAGGAAAAGACAGACCTCACTCTGATGCTTATTCGTCCTGGGCCATGTGCAAGTCGTAGAAACACACTCAGCCACAGTCGCTTTCCTTACTCTCAGGAACGATAGTGACGACCGAGGACAAGTAGGAGGATTGTGAGAGACGAGGTGTGGAAAGCACCTGCTTCACGGGAGATACATAAACCCCGTCCTCACCATTCCTGTCCTCCTCTCCTTTCTCTTCCATTTCTTTCTCATGTCCCTGACACCTTGAGAGGATAATAAACTAGAAAATATTCCTAAAGTATCTAGTTTTTTATCCTTATCTCTAACAGATGGAATTGACGGGCCTGTTGCTTTGAACGCTGCAGAGGCACATGTGGGGACACGCAGGTTCCAGTCACTTGTCGTGAGCGGCCCAGGCAGGGAGCCCTTCTGGGGAGTCTTCTCCTGGTATGTCCAGGTGCCAGGCTTTGGGTGCAGCCCCCTCCTGTCAGCCCCGTGCCTGGGCTGGGGCTCTCCAAGGAAGCTGATGCTCCCACGTCCATCTCCATCATCTGAGGCAGGCCCTTTGCTGGAACCTGGGAGACTCCCAAAGTGGAAAAACTCAGAAGTAATCCCTTTGACAGAGAAGGTCTTGTATGTTCTTGCCTCCTGAAAGGAAGCAGAAAGAAGTCCTTTGTTAAAAAAAATAAGAAGTCTCCGGGGACATCCCAGACAACTTAGAAAAGACACTAAAATGAAAAACTTTGTAATTTTTAGTGTTACAAAGCCTGTAATTTAAATGTGGTCTAGTTGATAACAAACAGGACTGGTGCATAGATGGTGACCTTCAACACTTTCGTGGGGAGGTTGGGAACAATGAGGGGAGGGAAACATTTGAAAGCCAGATCTGTTTTGTGAAGGAGAGAAAACAAATTTTTGCAATCTCCTATTACAGATAAGTGAGAACTCTTTCCTGTCACAGTTTTGTTTATAACGTTGGCTGCTATACTCTCTATGACTTTATTAATTAATTTACCTACATCTCCTTTTTAAAGGAGTCATGTTTCAACAAAGCCACAAAGGGCTAGGTTGTGTTTCTATCATCTCTATTATGCTGGAGGGAAAATACATTTTGGTGTAAAGATAGTGTTATAATGCTATCTTGGTATACACATCTACTAATCAAGCATTATGGGTTATATTTGTGTGTTTTACTGGCACAAAGTTCCAATGAAAATAATGATGCTGACATCCCAAATATGCTTATGTATTAAAAAAAAAAAAAAAAGAGGTGTCCAGAGAAAAATATTCCATCTCTTCTCGGCTTCTGCATGTAAATTTAGTCGTTGCTTAAAGCTATTGACCGCCTTGAGCGGGAGGTGGATGTGTGTGCCGGTAGTTGCCGTGGGGCTGTGGTTGCTGTTGGCATGAGAAGTTGAGGTGGGCACGCAGATGGCAGGGGGCAGGGGAGCCACGTCTGCTGGAAGGTCGTTAGATGCTCAAGCTACGATGAGGGAAACTTACGTCTTCTCTGATGTATAGAACCAAAGATCAGTACAGCCTTATGTAGGAGGGCGTATGGGAGACTGGGCGGGTCCAGTCTAAGCACATAGGCTCTTATGAGTGGGGGATCTTTCCAGATCATGGTCAGAGGGTGATGTGACTACAGAAAAATGATGAGGGAGATGCAACATTGCTACGCGGAAGAGGGAGGAAGGGAGCCACAAGTTACAGAATGCAGGTGGCCTCTGGGAGCTGGAAAACGCAAGGAGATGGCTTCTCCCCCAGAGCTTCCAGAAAGGAAGGCAGCGAGGTAGATACCTTGGTTTTAACCTGCAGAGACCCACCTCCGACTTCTCACCTCCAGAGCTGTAAGAGTTGTTTTAAGACACCCAGTCTGCCAGTTTGTTAGGGCAGCAGCGGGAAAATAGTGCAAGAGTAGAGAATGCACTAATGACTACAGACCTCTTAGCGTGCTGCCGGTCCCGGGACTCCTTGTCCAAAGGGCACCCCCTCCTCCTACATGAGTACTTTCCCCGCAGCCTCCCATATCTCCAGACAATGTGACAGCGTCCAATATTTAAGTCAAGACTTGTGTTGGCTTATCTTGACTTTTATAATCATTTTCTCACTGATTAAAGACAGTCTTTCTTTTTTCTTTCTTTCTTTCTTTCTTTTTTTTTTTTTTTAAATTCCGTTCCCTCAGAACAGTCCATTTCAAACACGCTTCTTTTGAAAGCCATTCGCATGTGTATCTCCTGCACACTGCTGGGTTTTGTGCTCTGGGACCTTAGGAAATTAACTTTCACGTGTTACCATTTAGCTGCCATTAGCTGCCAAGAAGAGGAACTGACACCTTAACAGACAAGATTTAATTCCAGCTTAAAAGAAAAGGTACCAGGATGCCACCGGAGCAAACCAGTCCTGGCGGAAGAGGGTTCAGAACGGCATGATTGTGAGTCAGGTTGTGAGGTTGTGAGAGGTAAGAACTCGGGGATCGCGAAGCCGGCCGCCAGGCTCACCCGGCTCTTGCTGTGCCGTAAACTCCCCGGGAAAGCTCTGGGAAGGGATGGCCCCTTAAAGGCAGTCGTTAGGCAGACGTCCTAAACGATTGTTTTTAAGGATTAAAATGAATATTTATACTCACAAGAATAAAGATTTTGAAAAGATCATTGGATCTGTCTTATTCTTTCCCAGAGTGTCCTTGCTTGCCCTGTTTTGAGCTCAGAAAGAAAGAGAAAGTGCAGAGATGGAGAAGCAGTCACTTTTCAAAGATAAAAATGAATTAAATTTCCACTTTTCAGCGGGTGAGAGGGTCACAGCCACTGAATCACAATTTTTTTTTTGAACCACTATTCCCTAGACCCCTTTTTATCTTAAGGGTTTCTGAAATCTAGGGACAAGAAGATAAATCTAAGGCATATCATTGCACTCTGTTTTTTTTTTTTTTTCCATTCCACTGAATTTAATCATGTTTATGAAGCACCTATTATCAGTCAGGCATTGTATCAAGAGTTGAGAAAACAAACGAATAAGATATAATTTTTGCCCTGAGAGGATTCACTGTTGAACAGGGAAAACAGGCAAATAAATATCAGCTGAGGGGTTAATCCTACAGAGGGGTAAATATATAGTGTAGAGGGAGAAGAGAAGGAAGGGAGTAATCAAGGAGGCAGGATATCCAGGAAGGCTTCCTGGAGGAAGCAGTGTCTTTATTGGTAGTTGAAGCATCTGCAGGTACATTCTCTCTTACTGTTGAATGGCTGATTGGAGCCCTTCAGAGTAGATTGGGGGCTGAGAGGTAGTAAGTATATTGACTATGGACTTTGTTTTCAGACCTGTGTTTGAACTATGCCACCAGCTTCCTATGCAACCTTTAATAGCTACTTAATCTTTTAAAACCTCAGATTCCGGGATGCCTGGGTGGCTCAGTTGGTTGGGCAGCTGCCTTCGGCTCAGGTCATGGTTCCAGCGTCCTGGGATCGAGTCCCACATCGGGCTCCTTGCTCATCGGGGAGCCTGCTTCTCCCTCTGCCTCTGCCTGCCATTCTGTCTGCCTGTGCTTGCTCTCTCTCCCTCTCTCTCTCTGACAAATAAATAAATAAAATCTTAAAAAAAAAAAAAAACCTCAGATTCCTCTCTTATAACATGGATCTATGAATAGTTGCCTATATTATATGGCTGTTTTGAGAATTAAATAAGCTAATGTTTTGCATATTTCTCAACATTTAGTAGAAAATATAACTTTTTATTTTTGTCACTGCCTAAATATGGTCCTCCGAGAACCCATGGGCAGCTGTTCCTATTACTACAATTCTGTCTAGGTCACTAATGCGTCACGAATATTAACCACATTTCCTCTCTTTAGCCAAAGACACTGGAGTCAGAATTGATCAGAAATGAACAGTAGTACAACCAGATGGCGTTTGTGGGTGAAGCAGAGAAGGTGACAAGCAGGGTTGGCTTCATGGCCGTGTGGTCTGTGTAGTTGCACAGGGCCCTACACTTGGTTTCTGCTGTCAATGTCTTGAAATTCCTAATAATTTTTGAACAAGTGCATTTTCACTTTGCACAGACTCTGAGAGTTATGTAGTGCTTTTAGTGATGGGGTTGTCCCAGAGGAAGCCTGTCCCTTCTATGCCATGCTCCCCTCTTGCTCAGGGACTGTGGATCACACCCCTTCTTGAGGTTCTTCTTCAGGGAAGGACTGTGGAATGTCTTTTTATGGATCCCCTGAGGTTCCTGGTACAGTGTCAAGCCTGGACAAAACCCCCTCCACCATTAGCTCCTCTGGTCCCATTCTGGAGGCATTCACAAAGGTGAATTCCACATAGCCTCTGCCTCAGAGAAGCTCACATTCTAGAAGGTGGAGGTCACTGTACATAGAAGCAACTATGGATTGATATGGCAGGAGCTAGAAGTCAGAAGATGTGCTGGGAGTTGGGGGAGGGGTGTGTGGGAATTACATTTATTGAACATTTACGACCTTTGTGTGTGGTCTTGGCAGGAAGAGTCATTTTTTTCATGATTTCATTTCTTAGAATGAGGGTTCCAGGAAGGGAGTGGATAGTGCAATTCTTGAAACTTGAAAAGCCACCAAACCTGGATGAGTTTGTGTAGAGAGGTTCTGCTGCTGAGATCCTACAGCGAATTCTGGAAACCCTACCTCATGGAAAAGTATGAATAGCTGCAGCTAACTCTACAGCCTGACAAACAGGCACCTAAAGCCAATGGGGCCTTTGTCTTAAGATCTTTTAACATATTTTCTAATAAATTTCCCTGGTTAATCTTATCCTTTTCATAATAAGTTTATCTCCCTCCTCACTTGCAAATGCCTCAAATGTTCCCTTTGCTAGAGGTGAAAGGATTCTAAAAAAAAAGAAAAGAAAAGAAAAGAATCTTCACTTAATGCTCTCAATTATAAAATATTTTTATTGGTCATCCAAAAAGATGATTTGAGGGAAATTTAGGTTTTTGTCCCCCCCCAACAAAAGAACTATAGACAAATGGCTTGACTGGGAAGGTGACCCCCAATAGTAAAACTGTTCTGTCTTCGTACTGAGCTCCGTGGAGGCAGGATGTGTGCCCTAGTGACCTTTGTCTCTGCCTTGCCCAGCACAGTGCCTGACACCTGCGAGGGCTCAAACGAGAGTTATTGAACTCATATTAGAGCTGTAGTGAATGCCTTTGCAACATGAGGACCAAAAAGCAATTTCGAAAGGTATAATGGACCTTCTACATCTTCCCTTGCTTCTGAAAAGTAGCAAATGATGGCAAACTCCCAGTCAGTTCAGAGCCCTGGAGTGCATTTACCTTGGAACATCCTGGTTATGCCTCCTTGATGACAAGCAATTGAATCAACTGATTTCGGCTTTCCCTGAATTGGCCGGTTACGCGCTGTTCATGAGGACAGAATCAGCGGAGTGCTCCAGGTTCTCTTCAGTTACATAAACTGAGGTCTGAACACCTTTCCAGAATATTTCCCAGCTGAGTCGATTCATTGTGTTGCATTACCCTATTTAACCAAAGTGGTTACAAGTGGAAACAACAGACTGGGGTTCACTCACAGCCAAGGCACGAATATGCGCATCTTTAACAGAACCCATTGGTCTTTCAGAGCCAAATCCCACCTTAGGAGGTCGACTTTGCCCCTTTGGAAATCATGGGGAGCTGAAAGCCCATCTCCACAGACGTTGATTTGGCCTTCTGATTCCAGTCATGTTCTCCAGCAGTGAAGAAAAGAGCATTTAAGATGAGCTGGACCTCTCGGGAGCTGAACTTCTGCTCCTTATTTCCTTATGAGAAGATATAACACTTCTCATAAAATAATACCTAGCATTTGTTTTACTTGATGGGGACAGAGAAAGAAAGAAACACCAAGTAAAACAGAATATCTTAAAAATTCAGTATCTTTGTAGTTGAAGATCTGAGCTTGGTCCCCTGCCCTGGGTGTCTTTCTCCTCATTTGTGTAAGGAGGATAAACTTGCTGTTGATCAGATCACCACCATTGCCATCATCATTATACAGCAGACACAGAGCACTAGCTGCGTGTAACGTGACTTACAATCATGCTTTATGATTTATTAAAGAAAAAATAATTCTTTGAAGTGAATTGACTTTTCATCTGGGGAGTATTTGTCTTCTGATTTCGGGTTCACTTAGCTCAGGGAGCAAAAGTAAATGGCTCATTCTCACTCCTGAATTTAAGCACATTTGTACACAACCTCCAAGTTTTAGAATTCAACACTTTGGTGAAAAGTAAAAGCCAGTTTTTAGACTTTCGTAAAAACATCTCTTCTGCAGTACTTGTAATATTCATAGTTGTAGTGAATTTAAATTAGACCAAGAAAAAATAGGTTGAAAGACTTGGGTTGGAAGCAAATGCCACCTCCCCCACCACTATCCTACCCCTGCCTCTCATCGTTTCTCGGTGTAGACAGTCAGGATGACTTGTCCCATCTCCCCTTCCATAGTCACCATCCACAGTTAGGGGTTGATGGAGGGGATCATGTCACCCCTTGCTTGAACTGACAGATGGCTTTTCCATTGCTACCCGGCATCTGACATAGTAGATGTAAAGTAAACTTCAGTTGGATTTGTTTGTTGAAATTCCCATCTATGATGTCCTTGGGCCATAAGGACAGAGTCAAAGAGAAAGGCTTTTGATTGATTACCAATGAGGTGGAATTTCCCCCCTATGTTTACTGAACTTGTGTGTGTGTGTGTGTGTGTGTGTGTGTGTATTTCCTGTTTTTGTTCCTTACCTATTTTTCTGATGTGGTAGGTATACTTTTCTTTCTTGATCTCAACACATACTATTTAAACACTATCTTATAAAATGTGATGGGCCATTTCTTAGCACTCTTGGCCATAAATGTGTATGTGTGTGTGTGCACGTGCACACACACACATACACACACACACACACACACACACACACACACACAGTTATTCTGTGAGCTCTGCTTTGTGTCATTTGGTACATTTTGTGTAAACTACTTCAATCAAGAAGTCTTAGTCTCATATTCTTTCCTTTAAAACCTTGCTTTTCTCTTCATCCCAGATCTAAAGTGCACATTGGTAACACTGACATGGGTTAGGCAGGTAGGCCCCACCAATGTAGTCTCAAATATGGGGCTAAGTGAATCCCTGCTCTAAGAAGGTCCAAGCATTATGCTCTGGGGTGAGCCTTCTCCACTCTGCTGCGAATCCTCTCCCAGGTCCTCATGCTGCCCAGTGCCCCTCTCGGCAGTCTGCTCTGTTTTCCCCTCTGCTGTGCACGAAGCTGGTAATGAGGGACTGGAACAGGAATTGATGCCCACAAATATTGAAGAGCACCTCCTGCACTCTCATCACTGGGCAACTTGTGCAGAAGACCTGGTCCAGCCCCCAAGGAGTGTGGCCTTGTTGGGTGGTTGAGCCATAGAGTCCCCATATGCTTCAGTTATGACACAACGAGGCCATAAGTGGTTAAGAGTTTGGAGGAATAATTTAGATAACAACTGCTATTGGAATCAGAGAAAGGACAGATCTATGGAAACTGAAATGGTGGGGAAGTACTGTTAGAGAAAATGGGGACTTGACATGGGTTTGAAGGGGGGCTATTTTGGATTATAAAGATACATTGGGCAAGAAAATAGAGCAAGTGGGGTTTCCACTGCAGAGAATGGGGAGGTAAGGTGGATTCATTTCATATGGTCTCGGAGCCAGGGGAAGCCTGGGCTCTGGGCTTTTTTAGAGAGAGAGAGAGAGAGAGAAAGCGAGCATGTGTGTGTGTGTGTGTGTGTGTGTTACACACGCACATGTGTGTGAGGCAGGGGAGGAGCCGGGGGAAATGGAGAGAACCCAAGCAGGTTCCACACCTAGTGTGACAACCCACGTGGGGTCCGTCTCACAACCCTGAGATCATGCCCTGAGCCAAAATCAAGAGTTGGATGCTTAACTGACTGAGCCACCCAGGTGCCTCTAAAACATGATTTTTAATGAGCATATCATTTATATAATTTATATAATTACCGTTTTCTTGTTGCGATTTATTGTGTCTTAGCCTATTAGGGATGCTTTAGTAAAATACCACAAAACGGGTGGCTTATAAGCAGCAGAAATGAATTCCCACAGCCCTGGAGGCTGGAGTCTGAGATCAAGATGCCTGTGTGGGCAAGGGAGGGCCCTCTCCTGGGCTGCAGACTTTTTGCTGCAGCTTCACCTGGTAGAAGGTGGTTAGGGATCTCTCTGAAGCCTTTTGGATGGCACCAATCCCGTTACCTCCCAAAGGCCCCACCATCATTGGGGATTAGGATTTCAATGTATAAATTTTGGGTAGACACAAAAACTCAGATCATAGCACATTGTTTCCAAGATCTTTTTTTTCAATTTCAAAACTAATTTGGTGATAAAAAAAACATTGTACATAAGTCTTTGACTACATTTCTTTTTATTTCCTTAATATGGATTCCCAAAGAGGAAATACTGAGTCAAAGCAAGCACATGAACAGTTAAAGGACTCTTCATAATTGTGTCCAAATTGCCCTCCAGCTAAGTTGTTCCAAATACTCTAAACCGCGGTGCCTGCTTACTCATGCTCTCAGCAGCCTGATTATACTGAGTGCCATCAGTTGCAGAATCTTTTTATTTTGAGATTCCATCTTCCTGTGTAGTTTTAAGTTGAATGTCTTTATTTGTAATGAGGTTGGATATTCTGAAAGCATTTTGGGGGCTCTCTGGAGGAGTGGGACTGGTGTGGGTTTATAAGGGAAGAGGGGAAGGGATGTGGTAGACTTGGAAAGGGATTACTTACTGTCTGTGTGTCCAGGAAGGCGGGTGGGAATGTGGGATGAGGAAGGAGAAAAGAGGCTTGGGCAGGATGGTGGTGGTGGGGGGGGGTCTTCCTGGGAGGAGGGGATGGAGTCAGGACATCCAGGAGCTACCTAAACCTTCAACTACATAAGAATCTCGGGGTAGTCACACTCACTTTTATTTTGCAGGGGAAGCATATTCATAAAGAATACCATTCTTTTTTTTCCCAAAGTAAACTAGAAGACAGGAAAATTGTAAGGTTGACATACAGCACATTCCAAGTGGGACCCATTTGCTGGCTAAGCAGTAGATCAGCACAAATTATGAGCATTTAGACACGTGTTAACCTACTAATTGAGGGTAGGGGGACACTAGATGATGCGTTCTCCCTGGATGCCCTTGATCGTCCCCTCCTGATTCCTGAAACACCAATTAACACTCTCAGTCAATACTAGAAAACATATGGTGAGGATAAACACTACCCTATAAAAAATCTCACCCCTGCTCATCTCAGAACATTAACCGACCCATGCAGGCATCCCTAAGGGGGTGGCAGCAGCAAATTATAATGGAAAAGTTACTCTTTTGCTACTTAACTTTCGATTTGAGAAAAAGATCCTTTGGATGTCTAAGAACAATATAAGATAATTTGTGTGTGTGTGTGTGTGTGTGTGTGTGTGTGCGTGTGTGTGCACATACACACGCAAGCATGTACACACGTGTGTTGGGTCTTATGGTCTGTCTTACTCTCATCCTCACATGCAATATCTATTGTTCCTTTAGTGTAAGGTCAGCCTAATTGCAAAGGTCCCTGGAGGAGTGAGTATATGATATGATGTGTTTTGAGGAACCATCCAAATACCTTCCCAAATGAAGTCTGAAGTTTTACCATGTGTCGAGTGTTTCCCCTTCCTCAGTGAGCTCCTATGCCATGGAAGATGTGGAAGTCCCTTTGCCTGGATTAGTCCATCACTTCCCACTCTTGAAAGGAGAAATGAGGCCATGTTAGAGGCAGGGTGCTCTGGTGGGCCCCATGGGATGGACATGGAGAATGGCATTGGGCCTCTGACTAAGGGTTCTGTAGGGACTGTTCTCTAGCCTGTTCAGCTCCATTCTGGGCCAGTGTCTCTCAGAACTTTGGGGCTTTGCTTTTCATGATCTGCAGGTCTGTGGTGGCCAGGATAATGGCCTGCAAAGGTGTCCAAGTCTTAATGCCTGGAACTTGTGTGTTAGGTTACATGACCAAGGAAATTAAGACTGAAAGTGGAGGTAAGGTTGCTGATGACCTGACTTTGAGATCGGGAGAGTATACTGACTTACTCAGGTGGAGTCAATATAAGCATGAGAGCCCTCATAAGTGGGAGAAAGAAGAAGAAGGGAGAGAACCAGAGAGAAGAATGTGAGGAGAGGGCCTGATGTTATTGGCTTTGAAGATGAAGAAATGGGGCCATGAGTCAAGGACTGGAGGTGGCCTCTAGAAGTTAGGAAAAACAAAGAAGTGAATTTTCCATTGGAGTCTCCAGAAAAAAACATACCC
Source organism: Enhydra lutris kenyoni (assembly GCF_002288905.1). Lineage (NCBI taxonomy): Eukaryota > Metazoa > Chordata > Mammalia > Carnivora > Mustelidae > Enhydra > Enhydra lutris. The sequence goes on from NW_019154142.1 coordinate 15,570,328, forward strand.
CTGCTGACACTTTGATTTTACCCTAATGAGACCCTCTTAAACCTCCGAAAGTCAGAACTGTAAGATGATAAATTTGTGTAGTCTTAGGCCACTAAAATTTGTGGCAACAGGAAACTAATACAGTGCCCAAGCAAGATGTCTGTCCATTAGCCTGGAAATCCAATAGGAACATTGACAGAGCTCCCACCAAGCTCAACATTGTGTTTAGTCTCTTGGCTGGTATATGCTGATTATTTAGTAGAAACCTATCATTGCCAGGCATCAGGCACCAGCAAAGAGGCTGCGGAGTATATCTGAACCAGGCCAGCTGGGTTGGTGAGGAGATAAGAAAGACACAGCAATGATACTTGGAGGCTTGAAGCAATTTTCTACTTATTGGGAGTTCTTTGTGTTCCCTCTTTAAATCTCTTAAGCTCTACTGTCCACTCGGAATGTTCCTGTTCATCCAACGCTGTTGCTTCAGGACGTGAAGTACGTGAAAAGAGGATTTTGTCTTCAAAGCACTGGACTGACGAGAAACATGTATTCATTCCTTCATCTCATGCACATCAACTTCAGCTTTTTGTTATAGAAGGGCATGAGGATACGTATCTCCTGCTCAGGAAAGGCAAACCTGTGGGAAGGTTGAGAGAAGGACATGGGGTCTGCCGTTGAAGTATATACCCTCTTGCCTAGGAACTGAAATGGCTAAGAGGCTGAGTTGATTACAAGAGAAACTGTGCCTGTTCCCTAAGAGAGGTATTAGTAGGGGACGATGAGAGTTCAGAGGGTCAAAAATGAAATGAGTATGTTGGGACATTGGAGCCAATCTTTAAAATGAGACAGATCATCTATTGCATGAGTTCATCCTACTTTGAAAGGAATCTAGTATTCAGGGCAAGTTTAGTTTGAGAGACAAAAACTCTCAGCACAGCCACGGGTGCAAACCAGCATTTAGTCTTAGGGCCAGAAAAGCTAAATACATTTTTAAAAATGGCTTCACTTTTTTCAGGTTTCATGATAATGATGCAAGTGTACAGTAGAGGCATATTGTCCTCAAACAAAGGCACGGGGCTATAAATATAAATGGTCAGAGTGTAACAATGTCCTAAGGATGTGGACCATAGGAGGGCAACTCCAGAGTGCTTAAAATTGAGTTGCTTTGTTGTCTAAGCTCAAGTAATGAGCCAAGCAAGTATCTGTGAGTCATCCTACTTCTGTTTCCAAAACAGACTCACTGACCTGATTTAAGAGGCATTAAAAGGGACGAAATTGACATTTGCAAATATATTTAACTTATTTGTCTCACAGGCAGAGAACATGTTGGGACAACTTTCAACTGCATTATGTGTGGTCCAGGAGCTTTGATCTCTTTATGTTTTCTTTATATTGAAAAAAAAGCTTTGAAGTTTCCTGCAATAATGAATACAGTAGACTCTTATTGTAATGGGTTGGTATGAAATTGATTTGACTCTACTAAGGGTCAACTCTTGCCTCCTGAGGAAACCCTCATGTGTTGTAAAAGCCTTTTGCCTCTCAGTAACTGAAGGGGAAGAGTGTTAGTCACACTTCCTATTTTTAATTCAGGGAGGGGTATTTATACCATTTAAGTTTCTCCTTCAGGTCATTGATTAGATAGGGGAACTGTGCCAAAATGGCGTTCACATTGGCCAATACCTTGATTTCCATGCATCTATCTCGGGCTGTTTTGTTTTTAGTTGTAAATGAGTTTTTTGAGTGATGCTGGTGATTTTGGCATGATGCTTTTTCTTATGACTATTCCATTGATTAGGAAAACTAATGTAAAACCTAAAAATAACAGTCTCTTGGATTTATATTATCCATGGATCACAGACAGGTTTAGTTTGATTTTATCTGACACTTTTGAGTATATAAAAAACAAATCTTGTGTTTGATCAGCTGAATATCCCTTTCCGAGTTCTTTGCCCAGGCTTTCCAAATTGGACCAAGGAATTGGGAGCTTTATATTCCCCAAGGTCCTCCCTTGGCTGGGCTGTGGGACTCAGAGCCAAGACTTTCTGAAGGGAGATGGTATGTACCTGGACTAGCCATTCTTCAGGGGATAGAACAAAGTTGTAGATATTATATTCATGTTTCCACTAAGCAGAGATAGTTTTCCTTTTCCTCCTAATTCCTTCCCTACCTCTACCACGTCTGGTCATTTTATATTTCCATGCTTCTGGTCTTGGGGTATTCCTAGCTCAGAAGTGGAGGTGGATAACCAGGAACAGAGTACTCACATCTCTATGCTCATGCCCCCTTTCTGCTCTGAGATGGCCCTGAGTTATGAGATTTGCCAAACCCTTGTGAACTCTTTTGTGAAACCCTTACCCAACGGGATGGGTCATGAGTACCCACTAGGTCTTTCACCTTCTGAGTGAGGCTAATCTTTATAGCTGGGTGCAGTGCTGACAAAGGGGTGGGGAACTGGGGCCCACCTAGCAAGTATTGATCTCTCCTGCAGTAGATGGGCCATGCTTTTACGACTCAGGGAGTGTGGCTGTAGACGGAAACAACGAGTACTGGAATTCCAACAATGAGACACTGGTCTTCACTAAACTCCAGGTAATTTTCTCCCACTGGATTGACTTTCACTTCAGGAAGATCTGTTTGTGGCCTGAAATCTTTCACAGGGCTCCTTTAATGAGAAAAATAGCGACCTGGGATGAGAGCACACATAGCTATTATTATAATTTTAGATAACCCAGTCTAACAGAAGGCCATGTGATTGAAAGGACAGATGATAAAAATCTAAATACGAGTACAGCGCGAGAATGCACTCTTTCTTCTAGTGCTGACTGTCTAGTTGTGTTTGTTATCTAACCCTGTAATTAGGATGGCATTCAGAAAATATGAGGAAAGTTGGTATTCTTTTCATAACCCCCAAATCTTTGCATTGCTGCATGAAACTTTTGGCTTCAGCTTTTCCCTGTTCATTAACCATGCCAAAATTTTTAATCTAACACCACTGTTAAAGAGTGGCAGGCTTCCAGGGAAATATATCAGCCAGGCTTATTAATTTCATGCCAAGTGCTGGAGGCGTGAATGTAGAGAACGCTGTTTGACTTTGGATAATAGGAATCAGGCAGCTTAAAGGCAAGGGATAAAGATCAGGAGCCCCGTGTCTCAGGAGGAGGAGCAGGTGCAGGCTTCAAGCAAGGCCTTCAGGCCCAAAGGGGCAGCCCATGCTTAAAACAATCTGCAGTGCATTTTTTTTTTTTTTAATTTGGCGTGTGCCTCTCACAGCTTAACAGACCGCTGCTCCACAAAGAGGGGTAAACAGAGAAAGGGAAATTAAAAAGGGAAGTCCCAAGGTAGACAAAAACAAATTAGGGCAAACAAATTACACAGAGTCAACAAATAAACAAGGGAACATCTGTGAATATATTTCTTGGATTTTCTGATTCTGAATGCAACCTGAGAAATGGTAGAGGGAGGTGAGCAGTTTCATCTAGAGCGAAGTCCTTTTTGGAGGGAATGAACAGGCTGAAGACAAAAAAGAGTGAGAGGTACCTAGAAGGCTAAATCTCCACAGGGTGCTGTGGGAGGAGGTCAGAAGCATTTCAGGGGGGTCTGAACAGCCTGAGGCAGGAGATGGAGTGAGCTGGTCCTCCTTTCCTTCCCAGCAAACCACCCCCTCCCCCCAATCTCCCTTGGATGGCTGTTGCTGCTGTGTTTTCTGACACTCTTCAGACTGGAAAGGGCTGTGGAGACAGAAAGAGGTGGTAGCCTGTTCACATCAGCAAACCAAAGTACAGCAAGAAGCATTCAGACAGTGGATATGTGTTCCTATCCATTTTCCACATCTCTTCCTGGTGGGCACACTTAACTCTTCCAACCAGTAGTCGCTTGCCAGGTGTTGACTGGATATTGGGAAACATTTGAGCTGCTCCTTCTGGCAGTTTAGTTGCTGCTGACACAGTTTCCCTTTTCCCCCAAGGCTGGTGAATAGGTCTCAAGGTTTTAAAAGGAAGTTCAGCATATGGCATGCAGTTAACCAAAGGCAGAAACAGAGCTAATGAATTTTGAGGTTTATCTGTCTTTATCTAAAAAGTTGGCGTTTGTTTGCAACATCTTCCATAGATCTTCTCGTCGTGGACAGTGGGCAATTATAAGATGGGAGGGGGCAGTGAGGAAATGATAAATATTTGACTGATTCATTGTGTAAACTCAAATGATAGTTATATTATTTGTAAAACTTCTCCTTTCAGTTTTTTTTTAAGCTTCATGAAGTATGTGGTTGTTTAGGGTCTAGACTACCATTTTTCTAATCTTACTATTGTGCTAAATGCCCTATTTACCTATCTTCTCTTGTGCTTTCATCATGTAGGGAAAATAACCTGCTGAAAACATTCAGCAAGGTGGGAACTTTCCTTTGTAAATGTGAGAATGAAATGAGACTCCAATTCTCCTCCTATTCCTCACGTACAAAATTTTTCTTTATTGCCTATCCCTAAATGGGACAGAACAGGTGAGCTGTGTTGGGAGCATTATACTAGATGTGTCTGGAAAGTTCCAAGATGGTGTTGCAGGAAGATCCTGAACTCACCTCCTCTCATGGGCACACTGAACCTACAGCTACATATGAATTATTTCCCTCTGAAAAAGATCTGAGAGCTAGATGAACTGCTCTCCACAACAAAGGATAAAAGGACAATGTGGAGATGGGTTGAAGAGACAAACACTGTAGTCTTGCAAAATTTCCCCACCACCAGCACAGCAACACACAATAGGGAGGCATCTTACCAGGCAGGTGCTTCTCCCAGAGGGGCAAGGGATTGTTGCCCCACATGAAGCACCTCAGGCCCAGGGATCTGCACTGGAAAAGAGAGCCCCCAGAACACCTGGCTTGGAAAGCCAATGGGGTTGACATCCGTGTGTCCCCATGTGCTATGGGAAACAGAGTCCCCTCTTGAAGGGCTCACATTGTTCCTGCTTGCCTCAAGACCCAGTGAAGAAACAGCAGTTTGAGAAGTTGCCTATGTTATATGTGCCAGAGATTCATTTGCTAATCTGGGGGCATTGGCGGGGGCAGCGAGGGAGGGCGGACAGAGACAGGCAGACATCGAGTAACCTGCCAGCACAGGCAGGTGGGCTCAGACCTGACATCCTCCCGCCACCTTGGAGGGATGGGGGTGGGGAGATTGAGCAGCTGTGACACTGGCTGGGACCAGAGAGCATAGACTGATGCAGTGCTCTCCCACTCCCTGGCTGGGGCTGGTGACTACAAGCTGTCACAGCTTTCTCCTGCTCCTAGCCTAAAGCTGGGGCACATGCACAGACAAGGCACTCTCTTGCTGTGTTGCTGAAGCCTGTGGGCATGCACAAGACAAGATGGAAAACATCCCCTGTTTTTCTGAAGTTGGCAGGTGTGCCCTGACCCCTTCACTTTCCAGCTGCCTAGTTAAAACCAGTGGATACATGTGATCCACACAAGGGACACCTCTTGAGCTTCTGGTCCCAGTGACCAAGAAGACTGGTTTTCCAGAGTTCCATGAGACTTTAACAATCAGAAAGAAGCTCTTGGCAGGCCACCAGCCTAGAGCACTGCACAGACAGTAGACTAAAACACAACCCCAGTCTTCCTGCTAAAGGCCTATTTATTTAGTCTGGAACTTCAGCCTGAGGGACAGACTTCAGGTTTCCTATATATCTAGAGACTAGGCGGGCACTCCCAGGGAAAGTAAGCAGGTAGAAACCACTTTTGTGCACTCTTTTGGCCTTGCTACAGCTGGACAAGATTTCCCAGAAAGGAGCTTACACTTGTCTGGAGCCCCAGTTTTTACTACTTGCTTAAGTAAAGACACCTCCAGATCTCCTGGTCTGGATGCCAGCAGGGATTACAATTGTGATCCCACAGGTCTGTGTATATTTGCATACTTTAACAGCTATTGCCTGTGGGTCTGGCTCCCACATAGCCTGAAACTAGGTGCTAAATGAGATTCCTCCTCTTGGATCACTGATAGGTCTTGGCACACCTTCAACAATGGGGGCATATAAAGAATAAATCAGGCAGTTTAGGCAATCACAAAGGTTTGAGAAACAACCAAGAGCTAGGATCAGGTTGAATGAGAAGGATCACCACATACACAGGGCTACTTTTTCAAGATGGAAAGAGGTAGCTATTTTACCTAATATGTAAAAATAAACACTGAGAGTCAGGCAAAGTGAGAAAACAGAGAAATATGTCCTAAATGAAAACAAACCCTAGAAAAAGACCTGAATGATACAGAGATAAGTAATCTAACTAATAAAGAATTCAAAGTAATGGTCATAGAGATGGTCATTGATCTTGGGAGAAGAATGGATGAACACAGTGAGAACTTCAACAAAAAAATAGAAAACATAAGAAAGTGCAAACAATAGTCACAGAACCAAAGGATACAATAACTGAACTGAAAAATACATTAGAAGGATTCAACAGCAAACTAAATGAAGTAGAAATATAGATTTGTAAGTTGGAGGATAAAGCAATTAAATTTACCAAGACAGAGCAGCAAAAAGGAAAAAGAACTTAAAAAAAAAAAAAAAAAAAAGAAATAACTTAAGGGACCTTTGGGACAACATCAAGGGGAATAACATTCACATTATAGGGGTCCCAGAAAGAGAAGTGAGAGAGAAAAAGGGTCAGAAAACATATCTGAATAATGGCTGAAAACTTCCCTAACCTGGGGAAGAAAACAGACATCCTGGTCGAGGAAACACAGAGTTCCAAATCAAATGAACCAAAAGAGACCTACACCAAGGCACATTATTATTAAAATGTCAAAATTAAAGATAAAATCTTTAAAAGCAATTGAGGAAAACAAATTTTTACATACAAGAGAAATCCCATAAGTCTATCAGGAGATTTCTCAGCAGAAATTTTTCAAGTCATAAGAGTAATCAGAAAGCAATAACTTACATTAAATACACAAAAGAAAATGAGGAAGATATCTAAACATAACACTAAAGAAAATCATCAGGGGCTCCTGGGCAGCTCAGTTGGTTAAGTGCCTGACTCTTGGTGTGGACTCAGGTCATGACCTTGTGGGTCATGGAATTGAGGCCACATCAGGCTCCATGCTCAGCAGGGAGTCTGTTTGAAGATTCCCTCTGCTCCTCTCCCCACTCATGTGTGTACCTGCATGCACACTTTCTGTAAAATAAATAAATAATCTTAGTATATGGGCTGCTGAAGCAAGCACTAAAATAAATAAATAATCTTAAAAAAAAATTGTCAAACCCCAGGGGAAGAAAAAAAGAGAAGAAGAAAAAAAACCAGAGAGGAATTACAAAAGCATCCAGAAAATAATTACCAAAATGACAGTAAATACATACCTATTAATAATTACTTCAAATGTATGTGGACTAAATTTTCCAATCAAAGACAAAGAGTAGCCAAGTGGATAAAAACAACCCATCTGTATACAGCCTATAGGAGACTCACCTCAGAAGTAGGCACACACATGGACTGAAAGTGAAGGGATGGAAAAAGGTATTCCACGTAAATGGAAACAAAAAGAAAGCTGGTTTAGTTGGACTTATATCAGAAAAAATAGACTTTAAAACAAACACTGTAAGAAAAGGTAGATATTGTGCACTATACAATGATAAAAGGATCAATCCAGCAAGAATATATTACATTTATAAATATATAATGCCTCCAACATGGAGACACCAGAATATACAAAGTAAATATTAACAGACCTAAAGGGAGAAATTGACAGCAATATAATAATGGTAGGGAATCTTAATAATCCACTTACATCAATAAATATATATCCTGACAAAAAAATCAGTAAGGAAACATTGGCCTTAATGATACATTAGACCAGATGAACTTAGTAGATAGACATATACAGAACATTTCATCCAAAGCTATAGCATACACATTCTTCTCAAATGTACGTGGAACATTCTCCAGAATAGATCACATGTTAGGCCATAAAACTATTCTAAATAATTTAAAGAAAATTAAAATCACATCAAACATCTTTTTCTGATCACAATAGTTTAAAAGTAGAAATTAATTACAAGAAAAAAATTGGAAAAACTACAAATATGTGGAGATTAAATGGCACATTACTGAATGACTACTAGGTCATAGAATAATTCAAAAGGGGAAAAAACCCTAGAGACAAATGAAAACGGAAATATGACACCAAAATTTGTGGGATGCTGCAAAATCAGTTCTAAAAGGGAGGTTCTGAATAATACAGGTGTACCTCAAGAAATAAGAGAAATCACAAATAAACAATTTAACTTTACACTTAAAGGAATTAGAAAAAGAAGAAAAAATGAAACTTAAGGTTAGTAGAGTGGAAATAAATCAAATAGAGACCAAAAAGACAATGAAACTAAGAACTGGTTCTTTGAAAAGATAAAATTGGCAAATCTTTAGCTAGACTCATCAGAAAAAAGAGAGAGAGCTCAAATAAATAAAATAAGAAATGAAAGAGAAAGTCCATCTGATTCCAAAGAAATACAAATGGTCATAAGAGATACTATGAACAAGTATAAAACAACAAATAGGACAACCTAGAAGATGTGGATAAATTTCTGGAAATTTAGAATCTTCCAAAACTGATCAAAGACTGAAAAAAAGATAGAAAATTTGAATAAACTGAATGAATCAGTTGTCAAAAACCTTCAACAATCAAAAGTCTGGGACTAAACAGCTTTTTTGGTTAATTCTACCAAACACTCAAAGAGGAGCTAATACCTATCTTTCTCAAACTAGTCCAAAAAATTGAACTTACCACTTGTTTTACCAGGCCAGAGTTACCTTGTTAAGAAAGCCAGAAAAGGACACCATACACACACAAAATTACCAGCCGATATCTCTGATGAACATACATGCAAACGTCCTCAACAAAATATTAGCAAACCAAATTCAACAATAATATTAAAAGGATCATACTCTATAGGCAAGTGGGATTTATTCCAGGGATGCAAGGATGGTTCAACATCAGCAAATCAATCATCATGATATGCCACATTAACAAAATGAAAGAAAAAAATCATATGATCATCTCAATTGATGTAGAAAAAGTATTTGACAAAATTCAACATCCATTCACAGTTGCAGCCAGTATAGAAAACAGTATGGAGGTTCCTCAAAAAATTAAAAATAAAGCTATCATATAATTCAGCAATGCCACCACTGGGTAGTGGGTATCTAGTCGAAGAAAATGAAAACACTAATTTGAAAGGATATACACAACCCTATGTCCACTGCTGTTTTTTTTACAATAGCCAAGTTATGAAAACAACCTAAATGTCCATGGATGGTTGAATGAATACAGATGTGGAATACTATTCAACCACAAAAAAGAGTGAAATCTTGCCATTTGCAACAACATGGATGGAAGCTGAGAATTATGCTAAGGGAAATAAGTCAGAGAAAGACAAAACACCACATGATTTCATTTACAGGTGGAATTCAAAAGACAATACAAACAAAAACCTAAAACCCAGATTCATAGATACAGAGAACAGACTGGTGGTTGCCAGAGGGGACAGAGGCTGGGTGGAGGAAATGGGTGAAGAGGATTAAGAAGTAGAATCTTATAGTTATAAATAATTCATGGGGATATAATGTCCAGCATTAGGATCATAGTCAAAACCATTGTATTAACTTTGTAAGGTGACGGATGGTAATTAGACTTATTGTGCTGACCCTTTTGCAATGTACACAAGTGTCAAATCAATGTGTTGTACACCTGAAACTGATATAATATTTTATGTAAATTATACCTCAATAATCTTAAAAAACTTTATGCTAGATGTGGTCAATTTGCAAACATAAGAATGGTACCACTACTAGGAAGTCTAGTAGTTAGGATTTGGTCTATGAAGTAAATAGTGTGGGGAGTAATAGTGAGCAGAAAGTCAGTACTAACCAAAACCTCATTAGATTGGTAATGAGGACACCCAGGCATTTTTCCTAGCAGATGGGCATGTTATGTGACCTTTGTCATTATGTGACTTCTTTGTGCTTGCTGATTTGTAAAATAAGCACAGCCCTATTTGTTTGTTTCTTTCTTTTTTAAAAGATTTTGTTTATTTATTTGACAGAGAGAGAGAGAGACAGTGAGAAGGAACACAAGCAAGGGGAGTGAGAGAGGGAGAAGCAGGCTTCCCGATGAGCAGGGAACCTGATGCGGGGCTCAATCCCAGGACCTCGGGATCATGACCTGAGCCACCCAGGCGCCCGTATTTGTTTCTTTCTAGCATTTCAAGAAGAGGTAGAAAGTCCAGCCATCCTATAAGAAGTATTTTTAATTCCAGGCAGAAATTGGCTATAAAAATGCCAGGCTCCATTTCTTATTAAGTCTCAAGTCGCAGGGCTTCAAGGGGCCTTGTGAGGTCAACCTATTTTCACCCAGCTTGTGCTTGTAATTTGGAATCTTGGGAGAAACCCAATGATGGATTTTCCCAAACTCCTTTGTGTCAAGGTATTAAGATGAGGTACCCAATTACTATCAAAGCCCCACTAAAAACTCATTGTAGGATGCAAGAAATCAATATCATCAAATATTTATTGGGTGTCTATTGGGTGCTTCATGTTTCATTTGTAACTATTTACTATGATTTAGAGTTTAGGTCTACAGGCTCTTATTTGCCAATTTAGTAACTTGTCTCCTCATTCAGTTCTTCCCCCTAATCTTTGGATTTCTTTTACAAGCTGAATATGTTTCTCTGGGAAGAATATGTAAGAAATCCAGTTTTTAATATCAACTCTGGAGAGAAGATATGGAAAAAATGCCAACTGCATAGAACAAAATACCACTTCAAAGTTACTGCTATAGTAAACCTGAAAGAAAAAACAGAATATGGTTTGTAATATTGTTATGGTTCTGCTTACATGAGAAACCAAATACTGAATTAAACTTTAGTATTTGTTGTTCTATACAGCTTATAGAAAATTATTTTACTCAGTTTGATGAAGTATTCGAACCAGCTCTTAGCACGTACTGCATATTTTCCATTTCCCTTTAGGGCACAGGTTATGGGGAGTGACATTCTTCATATGAATTTTGTTGTACTTAGGGGGAGTCTACTACCTAGGAACTTACTTTATTCCATTACTTTAATTTTAAATTTATAAATCAGAGCTGGAGGGAGTTAGTAATAGTCCATTCTTTTTTTTTTTTTTTAAGATTTTATTTATTTATTTGACAGACAGATCATAAATAGGCAGAGAGGCAGGCAGAGAGAGAGAAAGGAGGAAGCAGGCTCCCTGCTGAGCAGAGAGCCTGACGCAGGGCTCGATCACAGGAGCCTGGGATCATGACCTGAGCCAAAGGCAGAGGCTTTAACCCACTGAGCCACCCAGGCACCCTGTAATAGTCCATTCTTAATGTGTAGAAATGCTTTGAAATCCTTGGAAGAATGGTGCTATGGAAATTCAAGGTAGTTATTAGTCTAATTAACCAAATAATTTAATGAATCCAATTAGTTCTTTGTATTCCTTGTAGCCTATTAAAAAGTAATTACCACTCCTGCTTTCTATTAAGATGAGTAGCTAGTATCAGACTAACTTTGATAAGGGCTACTATAAAACACTTGTTTGAAGGCAACAAAGGGAAATCAAGGCAGTCAGGACCTGGCAGGTGAAATTCCCAAAGAGAAGGAATATGCATTGAAGTGAAGCTTGTATTTACTACCAACTTTCCCAGATGGGGCATTTCCCAATTATAGGGCAGGGTGTGGAGTCTAAACAGAAATCTTGTTGCAAGTATATTCATTGGGCTGGGCTGAGTCAAATATTGTGGGTTAATTAATACTATGTTGCTTAATTTCTAAACAGTTGGTGACTTTGTAATTATTTTTTTGTCACTGCTTTCCAGACAAAAATTAGTAAGCATATAGAAAATGTGAATAGCATGATCTACAAAATTTCCCTAACTGCATTTAAAGAACCATAGTATTGAACCCTGAAAATACAAACTTTTTTTCAAGTGAATGTGGAATATTTACCAAAATAGAGTATATGCTGAGCTATAAAGCATGCCTCAACAAATTTCAAAAAAAAAAAAAAAAATCACCAGCATACAGAGTATGTTCTCTGGTCATAGCAGAATTAAGTAGAAATTTTACAGAGTGAGGAGAAATTAAAAAAAAAAAAAAATATATATATATATATATATATGATCAATTCAATAAAGAAACTGCATTTAATAAAATTTAATACTAATTTATGAAAACATCTTTAGCAAGCTAGGAATAAAAAGTAACTTTCTTAAGTATAAAGAGATATTTAGGAAAAAAAACCCAAACCACAAATCAACAGAAAGCACTACTCTTAATAGTTAAATAATGAAAATGTTTCTCCTGATATCAGTAATGAAGCAAGGATGTTAGAATTCTATTATCACTTTACTCATTGTTGTATTGGAATGCCTAGCCAGTGCAATGAGACAAGAAAATGAAACAAAAGACATAAATATTATGCATGAAGAAATAAAGCTGTTTTTGTTTACAAATGACAGGATTGTTCATGTAGAAGTTCCAAAAGAATCTACAAATAAGGGGCAACTTGGTGGCTCAATCAGTTAAGTATCAGACTCTTGGTTTCAGCTTAGGTCATGACCTTAGGGCCATGGGATTAGACCCTGGGGCTGGCTCTGTGCTCAGTGCGTAGTCTGTTTAAGATTCTCTTTCCCTCTCTTTCTGCCCCTCCCACTTATGCACACACACACTCTCTTGTTTTCTCTAAAGTAAATAAATGTATCTTAAAAAAAAATCTATAAATCACTATTAGGAATTAACAATAGTTAATTTAATGAGGCCACTGTAGACAGCAAAGTCTATATATATATATATATCAATTGGAATTATATATATCAACTCCACTAATCCTAAAATAAATTTTCAAGAAAATCCCACTTGTACTAGCATCAAAAGTATTAAGTAGTCAGAAAAAAGACCTCTACACAGAAAAATACAAAATATTACTGAGAGAAATTAAAAGCCTAAACAAACGGAGGACTACAACATGTTCAGGAACTGAAAGGCTCAATATTGAAAAGATGCCAAACTGATCTACAGATGTAACGCCATCTTAATAAAAATTCCAGCAGTTTTTTAATGGAAATTGACAGATTCTAAAATTTATATGTAAATGCAAAGAGTTAGGAATAGAGAAGATAATGTTGAGGAACAAAGTTGGAGGATGTAGACTTTAGATATCAAGATTTCTTATAAAGACACAGTAATTAACACTATTTTGTTGGCTTATGGATAGACAAATTGATTAAAGGAATAGAATAGAAAGTCCAGAAACAGGCCTATATGTATTCTTGGCCACCTGATTTATGGCAAAGATGCCACAGTGCTGTAGTGCCAAAAGCTGTCTTTCTTTCTTCAGCAGATGGATAAATATGGCGAAAAAAAGGACTTTGTCGCCTATCACAGACCACACACAAAAATCAATTCTTGGTGGATCATAAGCCTTAATACAAAGTAAGATATTCTAGAGGATAACATTGGAGAACGTATTGAAGACCTGGAAATATGCAAAGATTTCTTAATTAGGACACACAGAAAAACTACCATAAAATGAAAGTTTGATAAACCTACTTGATTAAAATCAAGAATCTCTTCTTATACCATTAAGGAGAATGAAATGGCAAATGACAGAAGAGGATATTCACATCACAAATATCAGGCTAAGGAGAAGCATCTAGGATTTATATAAAAAATCCTATAAATCAGTAAGAATAGGAGAAAATCCTATTGAAAGTGGACAAAAGGCTCAAACTAGCACTTTTCAATACTCAATAAGCATATAAAAAGATCTTCAACTTTGATAGTCAGTAGAGAAATGCAAATCAATACCACAATGAGCTACTACCAACCATGCTTAAAATTTTACAAATCATCAATATTAAGTGTTGTAGAGAATGTGGAGGACCAGAACTCTCAACTGTTGTTGGTGGGAGTGTAAACTGGTAAAGCGAGTTTGGAAAACTGGTGGTATCTTCTAAACTTACACATCCATGTACACTATGATGTAGGGATTCCACTCCTGGGTATAAACCCAATGGGAATTCGTAAGTGTATGTACCAAAAGACATGTACGAGAATGTTTTATAGCAGCATTATTCATACTCACCAAAATTAGAAACACCTAGATGTCCATCAGCAGTGGAATGGATAAATACAGTGTATCCATACAATGGAACACTGTACCACAATGGAAAAGAATAAATTTTTTTAATTAATTTTTTTTCAGCATAACAGTATTCCTTGTTTTTGCACCACACCCAGTGCTCCATGCAATCCGTGCCCTCTCCAAAACCCACTGCCTGGTTCCCTCAACCTCTCACGCCCCGCCCCTTCAAAACCCTCAGATTGTTTTTCAGAGTCCACAGTCTCTCATGGTTCACCTCCCCTTCCAATTTCCTTCAACTCCCTTTTCCTCTCCATCTCCCCTTGTCCTCCATGCTATTTGTTATGCTCCACAAATAAGTGAAACCATATGATAATTGACTCTCTCTGCTTGACTTATTTCACTCAGCATAATCTCTTCCAGTCCCGTCCATGTTGCTACAAAAGTTGGGTATTCATCCTTTCTGATGGAAGCATAATACTCCATAGTGTATATGGACCACATTTTCCTTATCCATTCGTCCGTTGAAGGGCATCTTGGTTCTTTCCACAGTTTGGCGACCGTGGCCATTGCTGCTATAAACATTGGGGTACAGATGGCCCTTCTTTTCACTACATCTGTATCTTTGGGTGGAAAAGAATGAATTAATGATGCCCACTACAATGTAGAATCATCTCACAGACATAAGTATCTTAGCAAAAGAAACTAGACAGTAGAGAGTGCATATGGTGTGAATCCACTTATATAAAGCTCAAAACCAGGCAAAGTTCATCTATGGTGATAGAAGTCAGAATTATAGTTATATTTGACTGAGTTAATGACTGGAAGGACTTATGCAGGAGGTTTCTGGGATATCAACAACATCTTATATCTTGATCTGGGTGCTAGGAACACAGGGTGTTCAGTTTTTAAAACCCACCAAGTGTGCATTTAAAGTCAAATGTTTATAAAAATAACTGCTATCCAATAATCTGGAGACAGATCATGGGTTGCTTTTCCAGGCTAGTGGAGAAGCCTTCGGGTGAGCTGAGTCATGTCCTGTTTCCAACTGCAGCCTTGTAAAAGGGAAGATTGTCCTCATGTCTGCTGATCCCTTGTTCAGTGGATTTCCCTGGAGATTAACTTGTTGAGCTGAGTACAAGGGGAGATTTTTTTTTTTTTTTTTAAACCAGTAAGTCCAATCAGTTGAGTCTGGCTCAGTGACATAAGGTTGTTTAAAGAATCTTGATATAAAAATCACACTTGGGATGAACAAACTCTTTTCACTGCCTTCTCTTTAGAACCAGGGGCTGACACAGAATTAATAAAGCTTTTCTTTTCTTTTCTTTTCTTTCCTTTTTTTTTTTTTTAAGATTTTATTTATTTATTTGACAGACAGAGATCACAAGTAGGCGGAGAGGCAGCAGAGAGAGGAGGAAGCAGGCTCCCCTCTGAGCAGAGAGCCCGATGCGGGGCTCGATCCCAGGACTCTAGGATCATGACCTGAGCTGAAGACAGAGGCTTTAACCCACTGAGCCACCCAGGTGCTCCAATAAAGCTTTTCTTATGCTTGGATTTTAACTCAGAGAAAAACAACTTCCAGTCCAGCATCTTTTTTGGGGGTAAACAGAAAAAGAGGTGTGGGTGAGGCTGAGTGTGAAGAGCGTGGGACTGTGGGTCGGAGACTAAGGATGGAGAGAGCAGGTGCCCAGGATTCAGAGCAGCATAGGCAGGAGGCAAAGGGGGCGTCAGAGCCCGAGAGTTAGGAGACAGCACAGGAACCTGGAGTGAATCGGTATTTGTTCATTTGGATATGTAAAGCACCTAAGGGAGAGGAAAACAGGTGCAATATGAATGCATTAATGGAATGAAAAATGAGGCTTGACCTATGAATAAATATTCAGAATAAAAGCATTTTAAAATGTATCTTGGTTTTAGGGCACTTACTCTGTCTGGCAGCTAATTCAAAGTTTTCATGGTCACACACACTCACATGGGTTGTTGGATTCCGCAGTGCCTGAGACGCACTCACCCAGGGTCCTGTGGTTCCCGGGCCTCCTCCTCCCTTTGTTGCTCAGGATGGTTTGTCTTGATGAGCGTCTGCTTAAATTGTACAAAACGAGATCCCTTATTATATGGATTCAGATGGTCAAATCATGTCGCCCGAAATCATGACCTAGACCTAAATCCCCCTCCGGCCATCATCTGGGCCAGTTGGTTGGTTGGTCCTTTTCTCCCACAAGAGCCTTTGCTGGCACCCGTGTTTTGGCCTCGTGTTTTGCCTCAGTCTTAGGACTGAAATCTTACCAGAAACCAATTAAAGGAAAAGATATTATACATTTTCCCCTTTAGAAATGTGGCTTGTGGCAGGTTGGGTGGAGACTCACCTCAGTTCTGATCTGGGAGGAGCATCTCTGAAACATAGGGAATAGGCTTCCAAAATGATTTCTCCAGTTTGATTTCCTCAGGAGAGGAGTAGGGGCCCTAGGAAATGAATTCCACCTAGAACTAGCTTTCTGGCCTGAGACACGAGCTCAGAAATGGGACTTTCCACAATTTACAAGAGTGGCTCCCAGTCCCTCTGCCCAAATATTGAAAAGTTTTCATCTGAGCCAGGAGTGACTCTTGTGATTGGGATAGCCTAAGATCCCTCCTAATATCCAGGCTTCTGGCCACCTGCCAGGGGGCAGAACCCAGCCCTCTCCATCCACAGGGATGGGAAACCTGTAGCTGCCTCCCTTCTGCTTAATCCTGTCTCAGCATCCCCTCTCTCTACTGACCCTTAAGAGTCATGGCCTGCTTCAGCCAGTTTAGAAATCCATGGAATTGTTGTTTCGCTTTTGAGCATCTGTGAGATTCCAAGACTGATCAATTTATGGTTTTTACCATAGAAGTACATTTAGGTTTCATTAATTTCTTGAGGCTGCAGAGGGCAAGAGGGGTGGTATGGCACAGAGGGGATCTGGAAGTGATTCAGGGAGTGGGCATGGGATCAGGTGCCATGATGCTCCCACAATGATTCTCTGTCCTTACTCTAGTCATTGCTGAAAAATGACCACCTATCTCTCACTTCTCTGAATCACTCTCAAAGATTGGCTTTCAAGAAACTCTCATTTGGTGCAAGATAGTGATTGTTTCCTTTAAACATGTGCACCTTCCTTCTCTAGAAAAAGGATCTTTTGTAATAGAGAGGAGCCTATACTTCTCCTCCCAGGATTTTGAAATTTCATGATTGCTGAGTTGGCCAAGGGCTTGTTGAATTTCCCCCATGATCCGGTGTAGGATCAAGTTCAGGCCTGGGCAGTGGTGGAATATATGGTGGGGGTAGGGAAAGTGGGGGCAGAATGGGAGACAGGCAGGTAGAGAAGGGCCAGGTGGCATCTTCAGCATTTAGGGGAGGTTGCTCCTTGGCTCAGTATTTTGAACTGCTAATGTGAGGCTCATGTATAAAGATTTGGGGAGTGTTTGTTCTTTCTCTTGTACCCCACAGGACAACATCTGTTCATGCCAATGCCTTGAAGAATTTGTTAATAATTTTTATTTTCTTCCCCGCTGTTATTTAGAAATGTCTTCTGTTATTAACAGTAACAGTAGTAATTAACACATGGATTAAGTCATTTATGTTTACGACAGCTCCGTAAAGAAGGAACTATGACTAGTTCCATCTCACAGAAGAGGAAACTAAATTACAGACAGGTAAGTGATGTGTCTGGGGTCACCAGCTGGTAAGTAGAGGGCTGGGATTTGAATCCTTGCTCTTAAAGATCATACGACTTCTTCAAGAAGAGTTCTCAGCTTACCTTGATAGGCTGTAGGCCATGAAATCAGGTATGGTGTAGATCACCTAGCCATAGAGCTTGGAAAGCTTAACTGTCCTACTCCTATGTTCTTTGACTGATTGGTTAATTCATTCCTTTGATTAAACAAGGAGAGCCCCCTCCATGCTAGACATTGTGCTGGGAATTCAGAGACAAGTAAGAAGGGAGCTTTCTGTGTGGGAGAAGACATATGTTTATAATTACTTACTAAATAACAGTACACATATGAATGTGCAGATTAGTGTAGCATGCATTTAAATCATGGAGGAAAGGCAAAGGAAATCAGGGGAAGATTACAGGGTTGACATTTTAGTAAGTCCTAGTAAGAAAACAAAACAGAACAAAAACAATTACTCAAGAGATACATTTGCTGCATAAAAATGCAAACTGTATAGAGTGTATAGAATATGAAGGGAAAAACTACTTCCCTCTCAGAGGTATTGTTAAAAGTTTTATCTATATTTTTCTAGACATTTTTGTATATATTTACATAAACATACATATACACTAATACAGAGTTAGGACTAAAATAAAACGCATGCATCTTATAATACTGTTATGTACATTCTCCCCCTCCCCAACTTACTGGCAATGTCTTAGAGATTTTTTCCCTGTCATATCATATAGGTTCATCCCATTGTTTAAATCGTTGGGTATTAATGGATTAAGTGATAATAACACAATTTATTTCCTATCATGCTACTGATGGCCACTTAGATTAGTTCCATTTTTTTATGGGACCATAAACAATGCTGCTGAAAAAAGTATACATATGCATTATTTTCACTATGCTTTTGACTTATATGTTATTGTCGTGGGATATCATTTCTATAGTATACATGCTCACTTCAACTTTTATTATACACTGGCAATTTAGTCTGCATTGAGTTTGTTCCAGCTGATATCCCTTCCATCCGTTCTGAGTGCCCTCTTCCTCACACACTTGTCCATATTGGATATTCATAATCTCTTAGGATTTGGCCAATCTGGCCATTAAAAATAAAATTTCATTATTTTAATTTTTATGTCCCTGATTACTAATATGTTTTTCCTTTTTCATTTTGGTTTGTGCTTTTAGCTTTTATTTATTTATTTATTTATTTTTTAAAGGAAACTTTTTTTTTAATTTAATTTTTTTTTTTTTATTTGCCAGAGATCACAAGTAGGCAGAGAGCAGGCAGAAAGAGAGGAGGAAGCAGGGTCCCCGCTGAGCAGAGAGCCCGATGCGGGGCTCGATCCCAGGACCCGGGGATCATGACTTGAGCTGAAGGCAGAGGCTTTAACCCACTGAGCCACCCAGGCACCCCTGCTTTTAGCTTTTAAGTCACTATTATTATTACTTCGTTTTCAGAACTTTGCTGTGTTTGGGGTCTCTTATTTGTCCTCCCAACTTCAGTGATGTGCTTAGCTCACATCCTGCTTCAGATTTCATAATGTATGCCTCTTTGTTTTTTAAAAACTTTCTTCAGTTCACATTTCATTCAGGATCAAAGAATTTAAGTTACTTTTTGCCTTGCTCTTATACCATGTAAGATGGGCCCTTGAGCATGATGTTGCTATATCTCCAATCTGAGCTACTCACCACTTTCCACACTCTGTTTCTTCCCACTGGGTTTGGGGACCCAGATTGCTGTTGTTAAGTCATTATTCTTTAACTTTTCACATCTCCCCCTTAAAGAAATTTTCTAGAGATACGTATGTGATTTTGTATCTATATCTGTGTATTATTTTTGTCTATGACTCTTTACAATATTTATTGATAATATTTTTACACCACAGCTCCCAGCTCTTTATTCTGATTTCGAGTAGGCATTCCAGTATTTTTTCAAGAAGTAGAAGAGTTTGGTATGTTTCTGGGCCCAGGATGCCTGAGGATATTTTTCTATTCTCTTAACACTTGAATGACAAGTTGGCTGGGTATATAGTTTTAGGACTTTTTGTTTCTGTTTTTGTCAAAACTATTTTTTGGATTTAGTGTATGGAGGCGACATCTGAGCTCAGATGGATTTTATTTTTTCTTTGTAGGAATTCCCCCTTCCTAAATTTGGTTTCTTGTAGGATTTCTTCTCCCTCTCCTTCTTCTATTTAGAGAAGTTTAAAAGATGCTGAAAAGTACAAAGAATAAAACAAACTTTAATGCTCTCAATACCCAGAACGAACAACTATTTATATCCTGTCTTACTTGCTTCCCCTCTTTTCTGTCCCTCCTCCCTCCCCCATCTTCCCAACAAAACATCCCAGATATAGCCAAGGTATCCTTTAACCAGCACCCCACTTCCCAGCCCATTCACTAGCCTCCTCCATGGCCACCCAAGGACAGCCACTATTAAGATTTTGAAATGTAATTTCCAGGCCTTTTCTTTATAATTGTACATACATATTTATACATCCATGAATAATATATGGTATTGCTGTGAATGTGTACGTATTTTCCTTATTTGTATAAATGGTCTCATACTAGAGATACTCTGCATCTTCCTTTTTAAGGGATTCATTTTTCTTGTCCCCGGCCTGTACTTTAAAGGACTGCCAGAATGTGTTGTGATGTGGTCTTTTATTTTGAATAATACATTTGGATCCTTTTTTAATTTATACATTCAGGTTTTTTTTTCAGCTCAGATTTTTAAAAAAATGTCTTTGTTAGGGCGCCTGGATGGCTCAGTTGGTTAAATGTCAGACTCTTGATCTCAGCTGGGGTCTTGCTTTCAGGGTCATGAGCTCAAGTCTCATGTTGGGTTCCTGGAACCTACTTAAAAAAATATATTTTTGTTGTTTGTTGCTTCTAACCAAATTGTTCTAAACTTCCACTGGGAAATCTTAAAATGTGTAGGGTGGATCTAATTACTGACCTCTTGTTTTTTCTCCTTACTCATGCTTTGATGAGGAGAGATTAATTCAGCCTCAGTGTTAACAGTCAGATACATAGATTTTGTTATTCACATGTACACTCTGAACAGCCTTTTTAAAGTCATAGCTGTGGGGAAAGTTGATATGCTCCTCTTCTAACCCAATTCCCAGTTTCTCCAAGTTCTTCTCTTGGGCACCTCTGATGTACCATAGTGGGATCATTTTTACTCTCCACTTCTGTGTTCTTTGATCAACTGAAAAGAGGGAATAAATAAACAAACAAACAAAATCTAAACTCTTCCACATCACCTCACTCAGAATTCTCTCTGTGGTCCAAACCGCCTCATTTACATATATGCAATAAGCTTCCCAGGACCAACGGAATCTCTCCTCCCTGTTTCTCTCCAATTCTTGCCTTGTTTTCTGGAATTTGCTATCTCAGAATGGAAGAAAAAGATTTGGGAGGAGAGGGATTGAGGAATATTACTACTACTTCAAGTACTACTTGAGGTCTAGACTTCTCCATGCCACATGAATCCTGTCAGTAAGCTATCTACAAATTAAGTTTTTAGCTTTGGATGATATTATGAGTTCTCTCTCTCTCTCTCTCTCTCTCTCTCTTTCATATTCTTTCTCTTTCTCTCTCTCATTCCTCTTTCTGTTTGGTCTTTTTTATTCTAGCTAATTTAACGGTAGCTTTAAAAGTGGCAGTTAGCTAGATCCTATTTTAACTAAATAAATTTGGACTGTTTCAATTCTAAGACAATTTTTCAATTCTAAGACAATTTTTTATGTCTTGGCACTTGGATAAAATAAGCTTTTCTCCCACTGGTTAAGTTTTACTGTCCCAAATCAGCACGGATCCCAGAGTTACTTGAATTTCACCATTGGCTCTATACCCTTGAGTTTCTTGGTTTTACTTACCTCCTAGTTTAAAGTGCCATTGAAGTGGGCACATAGAGCAGCAGCCCCTTAGGTAAATAAGGGCAGAGTGATGTGTTGCTGGGGTCAGTGGTGAAGTGGCAGAGGAAAAAAAAACATGTGCAATGGAAAGGAGATAAGAAGAACATAGTGCATATGGGGAGTGTTGGACTGTTTGTGAGACAATCTTAGTCCTAAAAATCTGGACTTTGTTATTAGACCAGCTCTGTTACAACTTTTATACGTCACTGAAAATACTCTTCAATTTTTTCATCTGTAAAATGGGGATACGAAGAGAGGCTAGCTCATATGATTTTTAATACAGATTAATTGATACAGTGCTTATATGCTAAGTACTTAGCACAGAGTAAGGGTCAATAACTGTTAGATTCTGTTACTGTTAATTGTTATTATTTGAAATAAAATGCAGTTGGTGCCATAGGTGTGGTCAGAGCACAACCTACAGTCAGAGCCATTGAAATGGTCAGAACATAGAAGCCATCAGAAAGAGCAGAAATAGTGACATGATCCAATCTCTGTTGAAAGGTCTGTCTACTGTGCTTTGAGGAACAACTTGTGTGCAGAGACCAGTAACAGGGCTGTGGTGTGATGGAGTGGGTACATTGATATGTTGCAAGAACCAATTATTAGGTTCTTAGAAATTTTCTGAATAGGTTTGGAACATAGATATCTACATATTGAATTAGATAAACTTACAATTAAATTATATTAAAGAGAGAAACAATAAATATGTAAAGCTTACCAATTGTTTTACTACATTTTACTATCATTTATGCTCTTGGGGTTGTTTACATCTACTGTAGCTGTTGGTGGAAACAGAGTGGTGTTACTACTGAGCATCTCTTCTCATGCTGCCATCAGTGATGTCTCTTGAGTAGCTTGAAATGAGCAAGGGTGGGAGTATTCATACCACATAAATCTGCAGATTCCACAAATCAGGGCTTTATTCACCCCCTGGAGAGTCAGTTGTTAAACCTTTACTAGCACAGCACTGGGCCAGAGAGACCGATTAGAAAGCAATTGAAGCAGTTCTGTAGAGAGAAGAAGAGTGCTTGAATCTGAGCACTTGGAGTGGAGAGGAGACAGATTGGAGAGACACTTTATTGTTAAGATAGGTGGTATGTACTTTCTGATTGAATGTGGGGACAAAGAAGATGAAAACTGAAGCCCGAAAAGGAGCTATATGGCTTGAAAAATTCTCCCTTGCTGTCTTTGATGAAGCAGGCTGCTATATTGTGAACTGCCCTATGGAAAGCCATATGGCAAGGAATGGAAGAAGGTTTCTGGCTGATAGCCAGTGAGGACCTGAGGCCCTCAGTCCAGCAGCCCAGAACATACTAACTCTTGCCAACAACCATGAGCACTTGGAAGCAGATCCTTCCTCAGTCAAGCCTTCAGATAAGACTCCAGCTCTGGCTAACACCTTGATGGTAGCCTCTTGGGAGACACTGAAATAGAGGACCAAGCTAAACTGTGCCCAGATTCCCCACCCGACCAAAACCACGACATAAAAGATGTGTGGTGTGTGGTTTTTAAAAAAAGATTTTGTTTATTTGTTTGACAGAGAGTGAGACAACAAGAGAGAGAATACAAACAGGGGAGTGGGAGAGGGAGAAGCAGGTTTCCTGCTGAGCAGGGAGCCTGATGTGGGGCTTTATCCCAGAACTCTGAGATCATGACCTGAGCTGAAGGCAGACACTTAACAACTGAGCCACTCAGGCATCACAAATTTGGGGTGTTTTGAGTTGCTAACTTTGTTATAATTTGTTCTGCAGCAATAGATAACAAATCCAGGCCTTTAAGCCCTAGGGAGCACCTTTCTACCTTTCAGGTTGAGTTGGCAGGAGACAGGCTTTTAAGTCCACTGAGCAGAGTTCCACAGTGGAATCTGTGGTAGGAGCTTGTCCTTCTGGGTGACAGGTGAGTAGCTCAGAGCTTGTCATGCTGCACTCTGCTTTTCCTGTGTGCACTAAGTGAAGCCCTCAGTCTTCTGGAAAGTAGTCAGCAGTGCCCTATTGGGCAAATCTGGATAAGAGTGATAGCTGATGTGAATCTAGCAGGCAGAACCCAGTTATTGATCCAGCACTGGCTGTGAAGAATTCTTCTCTGATGAAGGGGCCATAATCCTCCCCCTGTACATAACTTCTAGAATGGACCAGAATTCATGTTGGAATATCTGCTCATTTTCCAGAGGTGGGAAGGGTTTTTAAGAGAAGCATGGGTAATTTTTAACATTGATTGTCTGATGTGAGAAAGATCACATGCTACCAGATATTCTTTTTTGTTCTTCAACAGAGAGGTTTTAAACATTTCTTCCATGAAGATTTGGTTTATTTAAATTATGCAGCAGGGAGTAAAACAGAGGGTACATATTTTGAGATGATGCTAATCATAAGAGGAGCTCTGAATGGGGTTTGGAAACTAACTTTTGGCAAAAGTATGGGTCAGCATCTTCCTCCTGATCCCTCAGGCTGAAGAGAACTCCTTGTGTTTTGTCTTTATGCCCCAGACAGGGTGTTTAAGAAGGACCATGGCCAGGACAGTAGTCTACTAAAGTGACTTATCTTCCCAGACTCCCATTTTAAAGACAGAAGTCTAATTGCCAACGGGGAATTTAAATAACAAAATAATGTAATTTATTTTTAAAACCAATTACCAGCATTTAAAAGACTGCCCCTGTAGGGTGTCAAGATGAACTCTTCATTTAAACTGACCTCTTAATAACACACTCATTGACATTTTTTTTCTTTCTTTTTTTTTTTTTTTTGCTTGAAACAGGCTAATTTTAAATAAGGACCTTTTTTATGTAAGTTTTTTTATTTATTCAACATATATTTATTACATAGTTAGTTGGTGTGAGGCACTGTTCTAGGCACTGTCTTGACTATAGTGAGGAAGTTAGACAACAAATAGACAATATGATATATAATGCGATAACATAATGATGCATTATCAATAAAATATAAGCAATATATGAAATATGGTATTAATTTTGTTGAGTAAAATATATTTATGGCATAGTAAAGCTAATCAATGTATTGGCAACAATTTTGATGTACTTATTAACAATAAATATATTATAATCATAGTAATTATATAACGATGTTAGATTGTGATAGATATTATTACATTCATAAGTATGCAAAATCTAAAAATTCATTCCTTTGTGGCATTGTGCTAAAAGGAAAAAAAGATAATTTACTCTTTGGAAAAACAAAGACTGTTAAATAGAGGGTCTTTCTCAAAGTGGGAAAGGGATGAAGAAATTTCTTTTTATCTATCTATCTATCTATCATCTATCTATCTAATTTCCAATATAATTAATGTTCAGTGTTATAGGAATTTCAGATGTAAAATATAACAATTCAACAATTGTATACATTACTCAGTGCTCATCATGATAAATGTATCCTTTTTTTTTTTTAAATTTTATTTTTTATAAACATATAATATATTTTTATCCCCAGGGGTACAGGTCTGTGAATCGCCAGGTTTACACACTTCACAGCACTCACCATAGCACATACCCTCCCCAATGTCCATAATCCCACCCCCCCAACCCCCCTCCCCCCATTAACCCTCAGTTTGTTTTGTGAGATTAAGAGTCACTTATGGTTTGTCTCCCTCCCAATCCCATCTTGTTTCATTTACTCTTCTCCTACCCCCTTAAACCACCATGTTGCATCTCCTCTCCCTCATATCAGGGAGCTCATATGATAGTTGTCTTTCTCCGATTGACTTACTTCGCTAAGCATGATACCCTCTAGTTCCATCCACGTCGTCGCAAATGGCAAGATTTCATTTCTTTTGATGGCTGCATAGTATTCCATTGTGTATATATACCACATCTTCTTTATCCATTCGTCTGTTGATGGACATCTAGGTTCTTTCCATAGTTTGGCTATTGTAGACATTGCTGCTATAAACATTCGGGTGCACGTGCCCCTTCGGATCACTACGTTTGTATCTTTAGGGTAAATACCAAGCAGTGCAATTGCTGGGTCATAAGGTAGTTCTATTTTCAACATTTTGAGGAACCTCCATGCTGTTTTTCAGAGTGGTTGCACCAGCTTGCATTCCCACCAACAGTGTAGGAGGGTTCCCCTTTCTCCGCATCCTCGCCAGCATCTGTCATTTCCTGACTTGTTAATTTTAGCCATTCTGACTGGTGTGAGGTGGTATCTCATTGTGGTTTTGATTTGTATTTCCCTGATGCCGAGTGATGTGGAGCACTTTTTCATGTGTCTGTTGGCCGGAACCAGAAAAGACCTCGAATAACCAAAGCAATATTGAAAAAGAAAGCCAAAGTTGGTGGCATCACAATTCCGGACTTCAAGCTCTATTACAAAGCTGTCATCATCAAGACAGCATGGTACTGGCACAAAAACAGACACATAGATCAATGGAACAGAATAGAGAGCCCAGAAATAGCCCCTCAACTCTATGGTCAACTAATCTTCGACAAAGCAGGAAAGAATATCCAATGGAAAAAAGACAGCCTCTTCAACAAATGGTGTTGGGAAAATTGGACAGCCACATGCAGAAAAATGAAATTGGATCATTTCCTTACACCACACACGAAAATAGACTCAAAATGGACGAAGGATCTCAATGTGAGAAAGGAATCCATCAAAATCCTTGAGGAGAACACAGGCAGCAACCTCTTCGACCTCAGCCGCAGCAACATCTTCCTAGGAACATCTCCAAAGGCAAGGGAAGCAAGGGCAAAAATGAACTATTGGGATTTCATCAAGATCAAAAGCTTTTGCACAGCAAAGGAAACAGTTAACAAAACCAAAAGACAACTGACAGAATGGGAGAAGATATTTGCAAATGACATATCGGATAAAGGGCTAGTGTCCAAAATCTATAAAGAACTTAGCAAACTCAACACCCAAAGAACAAATAATCCAATCAAGAAATGGGCAGAGGACATGAACAGACAAATGTATCCTTTTTTAAAAAGATTTTATTTATTTATTAAATAGAGAGAGAGCACACAAGGAGGGGAAACGACAGGCAGAGGAAGAAGCAGGCTCCTTGTGGTACTTGATCCCAGGACCCTGAGATCATGACCTGAGCTGAAGGCAGACGTTTAACTGACTGAGCCACCCAGGCTTCCTGATAAATGTATTCTTAATCCCCTTCATCTGCTTCATCCATCTCCCCCCTCCCTCTAGTAACCACCAATTTGTTCTCTATATTTAAGAGTGTGTTTTTTTGGTCTCTTTTTCTTTTTGTTCATTTCTTAAATTGTACATATGAGTGAAATCATATGGTATCTGTCTTTCGGTCACTGACTTGTTTCACTTAGGATTATACCCTGTTGATGCATCCATGTTGTGCAAACAGCAAGATTTCATTCCTTTTTATGGCTGAGTAACATGCCATATAGCATATATATGTGTGCGTGTGTGTCACACACACACACACGCACACACACATACACACCACATCTTCTTTATCCATTCATCTATTGATGGACTCTGGGGTTGCTTGAGTTGCTCCGGAAAGATAGGTAGTGGCCCTAGTACATTAAGTAGGAATGTTTTGTCTGTGTATGACAGAAAACCCAGTTTATAGTGGCTCACGTAACAAAAGTTCAGAGAGGCAGGTAGCTTCTAGAGTTGGCTTAGCAGTTTAACAATGTCAAGACAAGCTTTCTACTATACTTGTTGCCTCATAATCACAAAATGGCTGCTCCAGCATTGGGCATTGCACTCACCTTCAAAAGCAGAAAGACAGGTGTATAGGGCAAGGCCAGCTATATTTGCCTTTCTTATCAGGAAACAGAAAGCTTTCCCAGGACTATCCTCACCTCAGCAGACTTCTGCTACATCTTATTGGACAGATTTGTCTATCCCTACTTGTACAGGAGCCCGGGAAAAAGCATACTTAATCACTCCATGTTTGATAGTGGGAAGGAGTAAAGGAGTAAGAAATTGGGTATAGATGTTGCATCAGCCAATCAGTAGGAGTTGCCACAGGGATGTCTGCACTAGCACCATAAAATGCATTGACTTCTCAAAGCTTTCCCTGCATTTCATCCTTAACTGCTACCATGGTTTCCCCTGATTTGAAAGAAGGCAGAAGTTTGGTAGAAATAATTTCAAGGAAAAGTATATATTATTTAGTGAAGGAGTTTTGAGGAAATGGATGAATCATAACGATGGCACAAAATGAGAGCTGTTGGTTTAAAATGATAAAACATAATAGGAAACTAACAATAATGGCTTGGCTCTATGCTAGGGGCAGAGGAGAACATTGGTTAGTGGGAATGTAAGAAACAAAACAAATTCTACTCCTTGGCAGGTAGAATGGTGGGAGGGATAATTTACTTTTAAGACTAGTCCAAATATGATACAGTAGAGGTAGTTCAAATGAAAGAATAGGTTGTGGACGATCCATAAAGGTGTGATATGGACTGGAGAACCCAATATTGGGGGAACTAGGTTGAAAGGGTTCTAATGTTAGATCAAAGCTGAGACCATGTGGCTATTGAGGGCTAAGGGAAGTGAAGCAGGAGAGGCCCACACCACCCTCTTGGAGGTCATGGGCAGAACACCTGCTTGGGTATTAGGCTAGGAAACAAATATGGAAAGAGAAAAAGCAAAAGGTACCAAGGTGTGTGTGTTTCACTTCTCACTTGCTTTTAGAAATAAGGTAAGTAGGACAAATTCCATTATTGTTCTTGGTAGAGCTGGATGTGTACTAACCCACTTTATTCTCATTGAACTAGTTGGAATAAACCTGGGTCAATGGCAAGATCTGCCATGGAGGGATGATTCACTAGTGGTTACATATAGGATGATCTTTGTTATATGGCAGTAATCTTTACTGATCAGTTGAGAAGGCATTTGTCATGTTGAAGAAACCCCATCAACACTCTAGAGATAGTGTACAGGCTGGTATATAAGAATCCTGAACATTGATCCTTGATTGGTGTGCATAGACCCATTGGTTTGAAAGCAGGCTCTGCCTTCAGAGGGATGACAGGTATTTGTGTTCAGTTTGTGAGGGTAAATATGATCACTATTAGGACATTTAATCTCCTAGATGCAGAAGATGAATTTCAGGGTGCATTTGTAGGGTTACTTGAAAGAACAAGTGTTTTAAAATGTTAGAACAATTGTGGATGGACTGTTGAGTATGACAGGAACCCATGCGGCTTGCCTTGAATTTTAAGAAATCCTCTGGCAACCATGAGAAAAAGTAATTTCAATCTTTGCTTGTATCTCTTGAAGGATTAAAGAGAAATTAAATTTATTATTTACTGTACTACTTATTAGGATCTCCTTGGAAGTTTATAAGTCTCCAAATTTCTAAATAACTCTCTTCATCACGACTTTCTCCAATACTCAATTTCATTTTTCTGTCTTCTTCATTTCCTGAGTTCTTCTGAAGGTCTTAGGTGGATAAACTTGGACTTCTTCTTTTATTTTGTTTTCCTATCCCCTAGACTATTTCCCTAGATTTTCTGCAACATAGGAAGGCCAGGAACTGACCCAGTAAGTAAGTTTACACCCATCCCTGCTCCTGGAAGTTTAAGATATTTGAATCCATTTAGGTCTATATAAGCCAGAAGAAAGGTAAAACACTCAGAAATAGTACCTTGAGGAGTGCCTTTTGACATATAAGGTGACCTTATATGTCAGAAAATTGTACGAGGGCCTTGAAAGTAGAAGTTCTGGTTTTATCCTAATCATTTGGCAGAAGCAATAATGTGTTATGTTGGTGGAATAGGGAAGGGGAGTAGTGGGAGGGGAGAAAAATTTGGTAACTTACCAAGGTCAGGCAAAAGAAAAAGCACTTTGCTTTATTTTATTCAATAGTTTTTATTTTATTTTATTTATTTATTATTTATTTTATTTCTTATTTATTTTATTATTAATTTGAACTGGGAAAGCTACATATAAATAATTATTAATTTTAATAGGGGATTGAAGCAAGGAGGAATTAGCTGATGAGATGTTAAGAGACCCTAAAGAATACAGGAATAACAGAATTAAGGAGCAGCCTTCCCTCCTCCTCCAGGGCCAAGACAGAGCACCTGGGGAAGCACTTGCCCCTTCACCCCATCCCTCTACCCCAGGGCTGAGTTCAAGGTAAAGTCAGAGAGGGTCCGTGGATGGCAAAACAGCTGCTGAGATGCTGTGTCATCAGAGCCTGTTGGAAACCCTTCCCTTCGAACGCAGGGAGAAGTGTCCACAGGCAGCCCCTCAAAAGCTGTTGTGAAGCCCCTGGAGGGGATGCTGGGGGAGTCCATGGGAGTCTAACACTGGAGGAGCCATGTGTCCTGCCCGCCATTTTATTTTCCAACAAGAAAGGACTCTTAGGTATGAGCTCGTTGGTTTGTAAATCTCAGTTTCTCCCTTATTAAATAATCAAGCAGCTCCTACTTCCTGCCAGGTAAGCTTTGAGTCTGTGGAGAGAGAGCAAAACACCACTGCAAACTGTTTTCATATATTCACATTATTGGGAGTTTCCCTTCGGCTTGAGGTTTTGTGAACCCTGTTAAAATACAAATACCATAAAGAAGAAATGGCCTTTTAAAGCTGTCACCAATCATTCATACCTTAGTGTGTATGAAGGTATGGTCTCCTTTTCCGATAGTGGGGCTTGATGGGATTAGCTGGGGCTGGGAGGGAGATGAGATGAGCTTATCCTGGACAGCTAAGGACTTTGGGAAGGGATGCTCCCAACCTTATCAGACATTGGAGAACGGGACCTCAGATACCAGCAATGACTGGGCCCACTTCACAGTACTGGGGAGTCTTGTCCTGACTGAGTTCTGTCAAAACATCAAATCCAAAATCCACTTTCTTTGTAGAACATTTCCCTTCTGTTTCTTCTCTTTTCTTACTTGCTTCGGGGAGGTTTATGGTTTGAAAAATTAAAGTGTGGATCTATTTTCATTACCAAAGGATTTGCAAAACTGAGCTGGGCCTGTCTGAGCTCACATTTGCATTTGCCATCCCTTAAGCTGATTTTCAATGCTGAGCAGCTATTTTAAATGTTTTTAAGAGCCTCCTTTTTAACTCTTTTCCTTACTTGTGTTATCTATTTCTGCAGTTGAAAAAAATATTCTATTGCTGATTCTTGGTGGAAAGTCCCCATACCAGATGTCAGCTGCCATCCTGGGTAGGAGTATTTGCTCAGGGAATGACTGGGCAGTTGGAGCAAATATCCAAGGATGGCTTCCCTTGCAAAGCCGGGCAGGAGTAGGGGTCGCAGATCTGGAGCCTCGGAGGATGTAGATGACTTCAAAGTTTCTTTATGGCTGGAGCAGTGATTGGCCCAGAGTTGGTACTCAAGAAATATTTGTTAAATACACGAATGGGCTAAAGAAAGAAAAAAAAAGCAAACAAACAAAAACCCACCAAACTCCTGGGCAAATGAGGACATTACCCATTGTTCAATAATGCTGGGTGAATGGACTGTTGGTTACTCATTTCCTATGCCATAGATTCTGAAGTCCTCCATGGGGCATGGACCTTCATAACGTGGAACTTGTTTGTCTGTCCAGTCAAGACCTCCCTCCTTCACACCTTTCACATTTTGTGCTTCCACCTGGAATGTGCTGAGGCTTCTTTGTCAGTCTTTCCCTGAATCTTCTAGGGTGTGGCTTTTCTGGGCTCCCACTATACTTTGCACATCTCCCATTAAAATAATGGCTGTCCTGTTTTTACATACTATAATTTAATTTCTTTGCTAGTCTGTCTCCCCACTAGACTAAAATTTGTTACTTCCAGGCATCATGTGTCCATAGTCGAGTCCTTCGTTGTTAGATGAATAGGTCAATGAGAACTGTAAACTATAAGCCTGTTGAAAGAGCTCTATCTAAGTAGCCAGAAGTGCTTATGACTTCTGAATTGGCTCCCTGTGAGCCCTGGTTCTAGATGCTAAAGATACAGTCAGGGGGGAATTATATACCGGAAGGCCAGCCCAGTGCTGATTCTGGGAACTGTTGTTTGCCCCAGTCTATGTGTTTGTGAGAAAAGGATGATTTGGTTGACTTTTTGTTGTTTATTTATGTACCATTTTATTTAAGTTCATTCCTTTCTTAAACTTTTTTTTTCCCTTTTGGGGTAGTAGCAGGAAGCTTTATTTATATAAGCTTGTGGTTGAGAACCCAACCCTAAGAGAGAAAAAGTGGAGGGTCTTTGGTCAAACCCAGGGCAGAGGGTGTTAGTGGCTTCAGATTGGTCCCCTTTCTCTTCCGTGGGTGGTAGGTTCTGAGACTCCAAAGGAGCACGATTTGAACACCACTGATTTGGATTAAGGAATCAAATGAATACAAGGGACTAAATCTTTCCCTGACATATTAAATAGAAACCCTTTGGCAACCAAGTTATATATTTACTAAGCCTTTCGTATGACTCAAAACTCTGCAACTCCGAATCAGTTTCTACAGCTTAAAAATTGGTATTGAAATAGTTACTTAGGTTTAATTTTAGAAAACTCAGGTCAATCAATATGTATGACTTTTAAGTTTAATCCTTCCTTTGGGGATCACGGAAGCTTCTTTCGGCTCCAGTGCTCTTTGATTTTCTGATTGTGAAGGGCAAGGTGGGAAAGGAATAAACAAGGTGATGAGGTTTCAAGGGCTAGCTTTCTTGGCATGTATGAGTAATTGGAAAGCCAGCATAATCAAAGTAATTTCATCCATCATGTACAGAAAGGGAAATAGAATTCAGGTTATTAAGGTTGCACAAAACTGCTTTTTGAATGTATGTACATATTTCTTCCTAGGGGCTAGATAACGTTTCCCATTTTTATTTCTAAAAGGAGTTATGGAAAAAGACAACTGAAAATAAAACAGGAGCTGCGGTTTCAGAGCAAAACTAGAATAATTCATTAAAGAGAGGAAAAGGGTTTTAGGTTTCTCTTTTGAAAGAACAAGCTGGAAAACCAGAACACATGTTTTTAGCCCTGAAGGGCACAGGCCACGAGTGAGCAGTGTCATCCCCTAAGAGGCAAACGTGGACCTTCGTTCTTAGCTCCTCAGACCCTTGCTCTGGAGGAAGGAATCACGTAACTTACATTGAGGTTTCACAATTGCCCAAGTGTGTGATCTTTTGGAGTCTGGAGAAAACAAAATGGGAGAAGCAAGGACAAGAGGGCTTCTGCCAGGGTAAGAGAGATGGAGAAGGAAGGAAGGCAGGGTAGCTCCATAAAAAAGAAGAGACTTGGATAGCTAGCCAGAAGAAATAGAGGACAGTTCCAGAAAGGCAATAGCAGAGACAGGCAACAGATCTGGACTCAGTGTCTGAGAAAGAAGCTCATTTTCCGTGTGGAGTTGGACTTCTTTTAAGTCGAGGCTGACTTTCACGAACTCATGGGAAACTGGAGCTGAGGTATACCCAAAGATTTGTGTACCTCATTCTTTTAAATAATCATAAGATCAAGAATTTTTATTCCCATATACACAGAGCTCTAAAACTATAGGAAATTTGTCTCTTTTGTTCACAGCTGTGTCTAACATCTAAAGAAGCAGTAGGTCCTCAAAAACAAAATCTCTTGAAAAAAATGAATGAATGAATAAAATGACCTTCATCCTTTTATTTCCCCCATTTAATTTTTCCTTTCCTTTCCTTTCCTTTCCTTTCCTTTCCTTTCCTTTCCTTTCCTTTCCTTTCCCTTCTCTCCCCTCCCTTCCATTCCCTTCCCTCCTTTTCTTTCTTTTTCTTTCTCCTCCCTCCCTCTCTCTGTTTTTCTTTCTCCCTCTCTTTCTCTCTCCCTTTTCCTCCCTCTCTCCCTCCCTCCCCCTT
>NW_019154142.1:15603882-15915699 GCF_002288905.1 Enhydra lutris kenyoni
CCTTTCCTTTCCTTTCCTTTCCTTTCCTTTCCTTTCCTTTCCTTTCCTTTCCTTTCCTTTCCTTTCCTTTCCCTTCTCTCCCCTCCCTTCCATTCCCTTCCCTCCTTTTCTTTCTTTTTCTTTCTCCTCCCTCCCTCTCTCTGTTTTTCTTTCTCCCTCTCTTTCTCTCTCCCTTTTCCTCCCTCTCTCCCTCCCTCCCCCTTCTATCTTTCTTTCTTCCTCCTTCCCTTCCCTTCTAATCCCTCCCTTCCTCCCTTCCTCCCTCCCTCCCTTCCTTCCTTCCTCTCTCTCTCTTTCTCTCTCAAAGTAAGAAGAGAAAGTATACTCCTAGTAGCTATGCTGCATTCTGGGGCTATAGGAGGGGGTGGATGGGAAGAGTATGGTTGTATTCTCTCAACAGTAGATTGGTCTAGCCTGCTGAGCCTTTGGTGTTCTGCTTCAACCAGCATTATTAGTAGTCACTCCTGTCTGTTACCAGCTTATTTAATTACAGCAACACCTCCCCCCACTCTGGTCCCCCCATGTTTCTCCTACTTACTGTTTCAAATTTTTTCCTTCCTGAAATTTAGGAAGAACAGAAGATTGTCTGGAGAATATGAACACCAAATATGTTAAATTGGCAACCTCATTTTATACATATTTCTAAGTCATGGCCATGGGCAAAGATACTCCTTTTCCTTATTAATAAAGAAGAACAAAAAGAAAGGAAAAGACAGCCATATTGGTCATTTTTTTACACATGCAATTCTGTGTACAAGGGCCGGTTCTTCCCCTCGTGGATCCACTTGGGACTAGCTCTGGTGGCATCCTTCAAAGCCCATGTGTGTGAATTCCATGAAGTCTTTCCCAATTATTCTCATTTTAATTTCCCTTCTCTAAACAGCTATGACATTAATTTATTACTTAATCATGAATTATGGCATACAATTCCCTAATTGATGTTTGTGGATTTTTTTCCCCAGCTATATTTTAATTTCCTTGAGGACAGAAGTCTTGCTTGTATAGTGTTAAAATAACCAACTCCCACAGCTCCTAACACAATGCTCTGTGTATAGAGGGTATATGTTGGTTCGCCAATTTGTTCCTCACACCGAATGTCCAGGGATATCTTACAAAATTTATACCAAGCAAGGAAAAGACAGACTAGATTTTCCGGCCTGCCAAAAATCTGCATGTACTCCCTAGTCACCACAGCTTCCTGGGTCTGGAGGTCTTTCAGTTTGTTATTGATGAGAAAGGAGAGCAGGGAGACTTCTCTTAGTGAAAGAGGAAGAAAGCATGCTTGGAATCACTTGGCCTTCCAGTTTGAAAGTTAAGCTTTGGTCCTACGTAACCTTCCTTTCACTTAAATTGTTAATGGGGTTTTCCAAGGAACAGTCACTTAGTATTAAAAAAACAACCCCCACCCCCAAACCTCTGGGCTCCAAGAAGTTGGATTATTGTTATTTAACCATTGTTATTAATAACTATATATTTTGCATTGGTTCCCTGGGGGCTGAAATAAATCCTAAACTTCTTAATTACATATAGTGTCACTTTCCCTAACCTATTACGTTCCACAGGGTCCCTAAATCCTATTTAATGAGACTATCTGTGGCTTCAACATTTTTCTCCTTTCATCCTCATATTATATTTGGGTTTGCAAAAGCAGAAACTTAAACAGCACAAGAGAAAGAAGAGAGAGAGAGACTTGGCATTATTTCTAAAGACTGACAAGCTTTATTTGATATTCTTTTTTTACAACAAAAATGTGAGGTTTCCTGTGACTTTATTATTAGTACCTGAGGGTTCATGCATGATGACATAAAGATGATGTAGCCAAAATATAAGTGTGCTTGAAAGTTTTTTAGCTTAATTTTTTAGCTTCTCACTTTTCTTATTTGTAGACCTCAAAATTATGAAAAAAATACCATGGGTTTTAATTTCTCTTGCTAATGTTTTTCCACTTTAATTACAAGATTAAATTTTTAAATGGAAAATTTGGGGTTTTCTTTTTACTAAATTTGGGCTATTGTATTTATGGTGAAGTTATTATACTGATTTGGTATAAGAGACATTGAAAATGATGGAATTTCAGAGCTCTAAGTGGTTCTGATTATTTGTTAGCATCCTCTGGAGAGGTTTTTAAAAATATAGGTATCATCCCAGAAATTCTATCTCAGCAGATCTGTTCTAGGGCCCAGAAATCTGGGATTCTGATACAACTGGTCTACCTACAGTTTAGAATTTATTTTGTGGGATTCCCAAAAATGGTGTAAGATATTAATGAGAAAGAGCCATGTTTTCCCCCTGGATCTAAGCTATCTCTTCATTTTAACTTTTAACACTTAAGATTACATTAATGGCTTAAAACAAATATTATATACTCTAAGTACACAAAAGCTATTGTTAAAAATCATCATCACATTTCAAGGGTTTTGTTGTTGTTGTTTTTAAATATATAACCAATGAATGGTAGCCATTACTGGGAGAATTATAGTTAAATTTTCTTGTTGTTTTTCAATAAAAGTAATCAGTCCAATCTAGGTAGAACAGATCTGCTTTTGTCAATGAGGAAAGTGTGAATCATTTAGGTTTTCCAAAACCCGACATTTTAATAAATGTTCTCTCTAAAGGCTCTCCCAAAGATACCTTGCAGGGAACTGGTCTCTCTGAGTAGCTGAGCCTCCCAGATAACTGAGGCTTACGCAAGACAGATGTCATCTCATCCTTTGTGTCTCTGTGCCCAGCACACTGCCTGGCACATAGCTGGTTCTCAAGAAATATTTTTAAAAGAATAAATGGAACAAGCCATAAGTCTCCTCTTATTGTTATTGTATATTATGAATGTCTCTGCCTCTTTAGACTATACCAAATGCAATTTAACTTTTTCTAATGATGGCTTAGGCCATCATGCTGGGCTCTAGTGCCCTCAGGGGTCTGTTGTAGTATGTAGAATGTTTTTATTCTGCACGAAATGATCTTAAACTGCTGTGATTTTTACTTCTTTTGTTTGCCTTCTATAGTTATTTTTCCCCTGTTTCCATCCTTGCTGTTAAGCCATTAGCTATCACTCGTTACTGTTATTGATGTGTCTCTTCTGGTTTTCCTCTTCTTTTAATTTGCTGCTCTTATTGGGCTGTTCATTTGGAAACCATATTGCCAAGCCTGTTAGAATTTCTGACGAGGAAGATGGGACCCCAAATAAGGACCCTAGGAAATCCTTTTTGGTAGAGTTTATTAATGATGGTGGGCTCTGTCGTGTAGATGTTGGCTGCTCTGAGGTCTCTTTCGTTTCTTTCTTGGTTCTCAGTTGTTTTCTGATAAAACAAATGCCAAGTAAACAAAGTGACAACATGTCTTTAAAGAGAAGTGAGGTTCCCTTTTTCTGCATTTTAATTTCCTGTATCTCCTGGCAGTTAGAGATAATCGACCAGCACTTTTGTCTCCACGCTTCTCCTTTCAGAAAGGAATTAGCTTGCAGGGATGTGGGACCTGACAAAGCAGTTCAGGGCAGGTTTGGTGTCCTAACTGAGGAGGAGATGCAGTCTCCCAATGCCCAGGAAGGTGAAAAGATTGGCCTCTGTACATCCAAGCCTTTAGGAAGCCGAGTGGAAGGAAGAGGACAACTTCTCACCCTGTGAGGAAAGCAAGGCAGGTATTTTACTGTCATTGATCTCTCATTTTCCTGATGAGAAAACTACAGCATTTGCTATAAAGGAGCAAAGGAACTCAACTTGAAACTTTTGCTAACATTAACTTCTATTCATCTTATAATTGCCTTATCTAGTGGGTGTTCTCAGCCTTCCTCACGTATGCTGGCATTCAAGACCAGTGATCATGTCCACTGGAAATGTCCTCCCTCCTGGGTTTTATAGGAGAAATCTGGTTCTCCTTATTCTTCTACCTCTCAGGCTTCTCCTTCTCAGTCCTAGAGCAAGCTCCTGGGCACCTTCCTGTTATCTGAACATGGATGGATCCTAGAGCTTCATCCTTTGTCTTCTTCTGTCCTTTCTCCTTGAGTTTTCCCTGGTGATCACATCCTAACCATGGACCTGCCTGCTTTGATTGGCTTCTTAAATATAATGACAACAACAACACAGACCAAAACCCTCTGGAGCAGTTACATAAGCACGTGGAGTCCCTGTGAGACCTGCAGGCAACTTCCGCAGGCCCCCTTTTCCATCTGCCTCGTGCCATCCTGCATGCTCATTAGAACATGGCTGCCGTGGCTACTCTGCCCACTTTGGCTCCAGCCCTTGGCTGCCACTTTCTGTCTGGCCCCTCAGATTTGGGCACTGAAGTTTGGCTTGTTTAGCCAGGATTGAACGTTGTCTTAACTATGGCATTAAACCCTTTTATTCCACTGCATTCTACACATGGCCACCTGAATGCCCTGCAGATACAGGAAGCTCCAAATGACCACAGGAAATCTGTTTATCCACCGTCCCAGGCCAGTAACTCCCAAGTTCTGCTTTTACCCCCACCTATGCAAATTCTACTTCCTGTCAGTTCTCTCCCCAAATTTAGAAGCTTAAGACAACTCACATTTATTTATTTCTACTTTTTTTTTAAAGAATTTATTTATTTGAGAGAGAGAGAGAAAGAGAATGCGGGTGGAGGAGAGACAGAAAGAGAGGGAGAAGCAGACTCCCCACTGAGCGGTGAGTCTAATGTGGGCCTCCATCCCAGGACTCTGGGATCATGGCCTGACCCAAAGGCAGTTGCTTAACTGACTGAGCCACCCAGTGCCCTGACAACTCACAGTTATTATCTCTCAGTTTATATGGGTCAGGACTCCAGGCATGCCCCTCATCATAGGACCCTCATTAACCCCCCCACCCCCCACCATAACAGAGTAGCTTGTTTCTTCAAGGCCAGCAGGAGACTCTCAGTCAACCTCTAAATACTCTTTTAAGGGCTCACCGTGATTAGGTTGGGTTCATCCAGGATCTCCCTTTTGATTAATTCACGACCGATTAGGGACTTCATTCACATCTACACAATTCCTTCCCCTTTGCCATACCATAAAAGTGAAATCCATTACATCTCCAGGCCCCACCCACATTCAAGGGGAGGGGTTTACTCAGTATTCTGCCTCCACAATGTCTCCTTACCTCCCCTTGAATGTTGTAGCCTCTTTCATAGAGGTCTTCCTGCCTCTTCCTGTTGGGTCTGTCTAGCCTCAAGTCCATCTTCTGTGCTATGAGCATAGTGATCTTTCCAATGGATAAATATGATTGAATCATCATCCAACTCAATTCCTCAGGGATTGGTAAATAAAACAAAACAAACACTCCGCCCCACCCCCCAAAAAGCCCAACCCAACCCAACCCAACCAAACCAGGATAAAACAAATTCTTTTATTTGGCATCTACGACCCTTACGATCAAACCCATACCACTTTCCAGTGTTGTCCTTTGCTTCTCCCTCCCAACATCAGATATTGTGCTTTAGGAAGCAAACATGTACCTTTTTCACTCCTCAAAGCCTCTGAATTGGCCTTTTCTCTGCATTCTTGACACTTTCTCTTCCTACATGTGCAATGATGGTCTAATAAAATGTGAGTCATCTTCCAAATCGTATCTCCTCAGTGAAGTTTCACAGGCTTAGCTGCCTTTTCTAGGCTCCAAGGGCACTTCTTACACATCTCTGCTGGTGCTGCCCTCACCGGAGCTGAAGAAGGAGTCACGTGTGTCAAGACATGTCTATGATCTAGTGGGAGAGACCCCACAAGAATGTGTTGACATTGAGGCTAAGAGACCTGGGAAAAGAAATCCCAGGTTCTGTCTTCTCTCAATTTTCAGGCAGGACTGGTGATACCTGCAGAGCCCACAGAGGGGGGCTGGTTCAAGGCTTTTCCACGGAGGTCAAAGAGCCTCCTGGGAGGCTTGGATTTGTCTCCTGGCCTCATTCCAATGGGTCTGAGTCCCATGGGTATGTAAGGAAGCCTGAGAGTGCTACTTCACGACATTCTGTAACATGTCTGTGAGACCCGCAACGTGGTAAATCACAGAGAGGAGAGGGTTGTATCCTTCCACTCTGTCACAGGCTGCAGGCTGGCCTTGCTGCAAGATTTTGGAGGAGGAATAAGAGGAGGAATAAGGAGGAATAAGGAATAAGGGAGGAGGAATAGAGGTATGAAGGAGTGGCCTGCTCTGCCATGGCCAGAGAAGCAGGAGCCACGTGGGGACTGGGGTTCCCAGAAGAAGAGTGGTGGCGGCAGCTGTGCCTGGTGGAAGAGGAGTTGCCTGGGGCGGCAGCTGTGCCTGGTGGAAGAGGAGTTGCCTGGGGCCTCCGTGAGAAAGCTGGAGGAAGCCTTCCTGGGGGGAGCTTCTGTGAGGAAGCATCTGGACAGTCAAACTGGGGGAACTTTTGCCACGTACCAATTCTCATTTTGAACTGTTATTGTTATCATGTTTGTCTCTCCACTAGACAGTATGCTTTTTGAAAAGAGACTCTGACTAACCACTGCTTGGCATACCTGAAATTTAACAAATACTGGAATGAATGAATGAATGAATGAATGACTCAATTCATCAGATTGAACTGAGTTCTCTTCACTCTTCGGAGTGTGGTACCCATAGAACTTTACAAGCAGACGGGACATACGTATTTAGTCTTAGGTAAAAGCCTCTGGGAGGTTTGTTGCATTGTCCATGGCAACGTTTAAAAATTGTCATCCGAAAGTATGTATTCATGCATTCCTGGAGAAAATACTAATTTATATGTGTTTCAGAGATACTTAACATCACTTGTCTGGCAGCTTATCCAACGGAGACTTCCTTTTCTCCTATTCTCTGCAGAGGGCATATTAGGCCACTGGAGGCGAGAGCAGCAGACAGTGTGGTGAGTAGATTTTGAGTGGTTCTGGTTGATTGGAGAACTACTGGCACAGAAAATCTCTAGGGCCCCCTTTCTGCTTCAGATGTCCCTGGCAGCTGTATCAAATCGATCCTATTTGACCATGAAACATGGAGGACTTGGAATCGTCAGCCTCTTCCATTCCTACCCACAGTGGAAAACAATAACAAAAAAGGAAAATAGAAAAAGATTTCTCATTCTGGACTCATGGTTTGGCAAGGTTACAGATGTGAGTGGGAGTTCAGGACTGGATGTACAGAGACATTGGTCAGCAAAATTGTATATGATTAAATGGCTGGTTCCAATGTAATTCCATTAGCCTCATTTTTATAGAAACAATTAGAAAATTCAAATGCTGTATTTGTAAATTGCATTTGGGACTTAATGGTGGTATTTTCTCCCCAACTGGGATGCCTCTGTGAGTTCCCCTCTAATTCCCATTTATTTTTCCTTTATG
The DNA here is from genome assembly GCF_002288905.1 of Enhydra lutris kenyoni. NCBI lineage: Eukaryota > Metazoa > Chordata > Mammalia > Carnivora > Mustelidae > Enhydra > Enhydra lutris. Next base: position 15,611,183 of record NW_019154142.1, read on the forward strand.
CTCGAGCCTAATTCACAGGTGGATGAGAATAAAAGCACTTTGTGCAATCTTTTCACTGTTAAGTTTGCCATCCATTGAGGTCTTGGGGTCCCGATAGGAAGGCACTCTTTTGACTGCTAATGTTAAAAAAGGAGCTCTCAGGAAATGTGGCAAAACAACTTACACTTAAATATAGCTTTTATTTTAAATATGTATTTATTTCAGAGATAGTCATCTTGCTATTGATCTGGGCCATTTATTTTTTCATCTTGAACGGAAACTTCCGGTGGTTGTCTTAAAGCAAATCACTGTTATTCCTGATGCATGTTTGTATTAAAATGGCATAATTTTCTAAATCATGTGAATTAGATACCAAGACACAGGAAAATTTATTTACAAAACACAAAATGGAGTAGGGTATTGAATGTAGAATCATCTGCCCCCTTTCCTATTGTACACTCAATAAATAAAGTATTTTTTTGGTCAGTGACGTGATCAGAACTTTCCATGCTTAAAAGAGGTTATTTTTAATTAATTGATTGATTGATTAATTAATTTTTTTTTACCGTATTTCTTTGTCAGAAGAACTGAGCTGATTGTGGGTGTTTATTAGATACTTGTTGATTTCATCTCAAGAATGGGTACTGGTAGTTGCTCTCAACTGGAACCTGGGCTGGCTGAATCCCTTCCCTTGACCCAGCCAGGGAAACTTTCCAGAATTTAGGTCCAGTTGGGGTAAACATCATGTGAAATGGCCAAAAGGAAGTAGCAGGTAAAGCCTATATGGTTAAGACTAAATCTTACTTGCCAATTGTAGGTCTATAAAGGAATACTCCAGTTAACAAGTATTTTTTGAGAATTCACACCAGATACTGAGGATATACATACTCTCCTCCTTCAGTAATCCAAAATATGCTGAAATTTGCATTCATTTTCACAAGGCTATATGCCATATGGGAATGTAACCCCCTCCCCATACATACATACATCAATGAAAAGAATACGGTCCCTGGAATTAAACAGATAGGGATTCAATCCTGACTTGGCTATTTATTATGTTACCTTTGTTAAGTCATTTAATCAACATGAGACCCTTTTTCCTCATTTGCATTATTTAACGAGGGCAATGAATACCTACCCGGCTGTTGTAGGTGTTAGAAATAATGGGTCAAGTTACCTTGTATGGGGCCTGACCTATATAGAAACTGAATGAGTGATTATAAGATATAAATATGTTCGAAGTGGGATTTCCCCACATCAAATAGAGGCAGAGCCTAGATCTACATCGTGTGGGATGGCTGATATTGTCAGAGCTGTTCGTTTCCATCACAGGACTTAGTGAAAATTTTCGGCAACAGCATTCTTACTAAAGCACCCACACCTCAGCAAGCTGGGCAAGTCCCCCTCACACGATCCTTTGTGCTTTGAAAGACGAGTAGCTGTGGCTCCTTCAGGTGCCAAACATTAATTTATATGTTTTCTTGGAGAAGTTGTGCTCTGAATAACCATAACTTTCTGCACACCGGCCTTGCTGGGGAGAGAGCCACGTGGCTGTTCTGTGGGTAGGTGGGCGGGCTGAATTTTACCAAAGGCACGTCTTCCTTGGGAAGGAGCAGAGGACGTTTCTCCAATCCTTTTTGTCAACACAGTGGGAGTTATCTGAATTTCATTTGGGTATTAACTGCTGTGTGAGTTGGGTTTCTCTCTGTTAGAGGAGCGGCTGTTATTGGATTAAAACCACAGTTGTTGGGAAGCACTTAAGACTCCGTGGGGGATTTCTCTATCAAATAGCAGGGTCAGAGTTTTGTTTCTTCTCTTTTCTAGTAACCCCACTCACCAGAGATGCCTGTTTTCAAGGTAACTATATCACTTAGTTGGAGACCAAGGAAAGGCAGGATTTCTTTCTTATTACCAAGGTGCCAGACGAGTCGGCTTGGAAATCATCCAAAGCTTGCTTTGGCTCTGGGCTGTAGGACTGGAACCACAGCTTCTTTGGGGATACAGAATTCGGCTGTAGGGGAGAATTTCATAAGCAACAAACTCCAGGTAGAGGTACACATTCTTCTGGGCGGTAAAAAGGCCATCTTATGAATATTAACTCGCTCCCAGATTCTCCCGTGGTTTAGACTCACTGTAGATTCTTTTTATACAGTCCTGGCAACCTTGGCATTTACCAGAAAGGTGTTCTCCCTTTAGGGGAAAGCCGGAGGCTGCTGGCGGGGACCCCTGCCTATGGATAGGCAGGTTGGCCTCTGCCGGCCCACTGGGCTGAGAACCTAAAAGCCCGGGTTCTAACCCCAAACCTCATCGGTCGGGGCTCAGCCAATACGTCTATCTGGGAAAGAGAAATGCATTCGGATGCCTTGAAAGTTTAGCATCTGCTTCTCGTTGGCTCCTGCTGCTTTAGAAAAACATTCGGAAGTTTCTATTGGATTTGGATGAGGCAGAGATGGCATATTTTCCGTATCTCCAGAAGCCTACACCCCACTTGGGGAGCCTCATTTGCATGCGCATCGAAAGCCGTCTGACTGCCGGACTGTACCTTTGAGCAGATCCGATGGGATCCCCACATGCATGTAAATGAAGCTCCCTTAGCCCGAGCCCAGCTCCGAGGAGGCAGAGAGCAGGCTTTTCTTGAAACTTGTTACCGCCACAGTCTCAAACCAGACACTACAATAAGGAATTTTTTCCCTTGCTTGTGTGCGTGGGGGTGTGCATACCAGGAGGACGCCACGTAACTCGGTTTTCCAGACCGAGGCAATTTATTGAAACAGGGAATCTTTGAAAAAAAAAAAAAAACGGGAAGGGATACAGGGCTTGATTTTAATCCCTACTAACACAGAGAAAAGAATGCTCGTGTCACAACTCAGTGAGTGTAAAAATTAAAAAAGGCTGAGACTATTGTTTGAAAACAGGCGAAATAATTAAAATTATTATGGAATAATCACATATCACACAACAACCTCCCACTCTTACGAGCAACAATCCAAAACAGCCCTCCAAAGCGGGCCCAAGGGCAGAGGTTCTGTATATCATTCAAAGACCATCTGTCGTGCAATTCCAGTAGCGTCTTTGCACTATTCTGAGGACGGGCTGAAATTTAGTCCTGGCAGTTCTCTTTCCATTTGCTAACAAACAGCAGTGATGGCTGATAAATATGGCAAACAATAGGCGCTTGTAATGAACTGGAAAGGGACGGGGAGTTTTGGAACCTGTACCAGAATCAGAAGTTCTGGGTCCTGTGCTGGGCTCGGGAGACCCCCCAGAGCCAGTTCTTGCCATGTGGCAGCCCAGACAGACATCTGCGGGCTGAGCGAGGCTTCAGCGCACTCAGCCAACCTAAGGGCCTGATTTAAATAAAGTTCTTTTTTCTTAGAAAAATTAATCATCACAAAGACTCCAAGCTAGGGTTTTTTTCTTGGTTCCAGGAAAAATCAAACACGGCGAGTTGTTCTGAAAGCTGACTTTTTAGTTTGGAGTCTTATTTATTTATTTGACACACACACACAGAGAGAGAGAGAGAGAGAGAGAGAGCAGGAACACAAGCAGGGGGAGTGGGAGGGGGGAAGCAGGCTCCTCACAGAGCAGGGAGCCCTATGCTGGGCTCATGACCCAAGCCAAAGGCAGACGCTTAAGGACTGAGCCACCCAGGTGCCCCTAGTTTGCAGTCTTTACTTTTGCTCAGAGGCTACGTCCCCTCCCTCCCCATGCCCTCAGTCACGTGTTCTTGTATGCCCTCTCATTCTGGGGCTTTACAGAGCCTGTGCGAGCATAAGCTTGGTAATTATGCTTGATAAGGTGTTTATCTGCATTGTTTTCAATGCATAAAAGTGTGACTGGGTTGTTTGATGTTGAATCAGGGAGGCGAAGATATTACATCCATCTTCAAAACTTACAGTTTTAATTCTCAGATTAGTAATACCTGAGGAACACTGGATTAAAGCTGCTCTTTCGAGTGCTCGGGGCCGTCTAGAATTCTGACAGAACTGAATCTTCTTTTAAAATCATTTGTTGACTGCGTTTCTGGAAATATCTATATACACACAAACTCACAGGTTTATATACCCAGCTCTCCAGACCCGATTTCCACTCTCCTCCCCACCCCCGCAATTATCTCACATGCTCACAAGGTCTCTCTCTCTCTCTCACACACACACACATGCACACACACATACACAGAATCCATTAGTCAGAAGTCTCTGGAAGACCTCACACTAGGTTCAGGAATGAGTAGGATGTTATTTCAATAGGCACATAACTGAATCTTTGATGATTTTAATTTCTGGTTGGAGTAGTAAAAGGGTTGTTCCCGCTCATCTTCTAAAATTAGCACTTCACGCCAAGGAGGCCACTTAACCTGCTTCGGTGAGGAGCCTGTGTGGACCTCAAAGAGCAAGGCCAGCCTCCACGTGCAATGAGGACTCCAGGGAGGAGTGGCCTTTGTGCGGTCCGCAGGACTGGCCATTAACAGGAACTGCGGTGGGGTGGGTGCGGGGAAGTTCAGAGGCAAATTCCAGTCCTCCACTGCCGAAATTAGTAAAAGGCAAGGAGCTGCTTTTCCCTGTCCTGCCCCTGATGTTGGTTCTCACCGACAATTCTGCCAGTGGTGTGCTCAGCTCCCGTGCTAGAGGCCAAATGACAGTCGTGTTATATCCAAGCCGGTGTTGCTTCCTACCAGTATTTTGCAGCGAACATAGTTTTAAACTCAAAACAACTGAAGTGATTTAAAAGATTCCACTTAGAAGCCTGGCATTTTAGAGCCAGAAGGGACTTGAGGGAATAATTTATACTTTATGGACGAGGCAACCTGAAACAGAAAAGTTACATGATTTTCCCAAAGTCATTCAAAAGAGGACAAGGGTTATACTGGGGGCTATGCAATCCTAAGTGAGTGCTTTTTTTGGTCACCCCCCACCCCCGCCCCGTCCCTTTAGGTCTGGGGAGCATAGGTCCCTGAATCATACTGTGCTTGGTAACCTAGGGAGATGTACTAGTGGAATTCGTGAGATCATGGGCTCGGAAGTCTGAAAGTCCAGCCTTTAGGTAACACATTCCAATATTATCATGCCACAACAGACAACTGAGGCTTCTCTTTAGTCTTGTAAGCTCATTGCCAGAGCTTTTTTATGTCTCTTTTTTATGTCTTTTTTTATGTCTCCAGTCATTCTGAGTTCATTTTAGTAGATTCTGCCTGTTACGGATCCATTTACCTATCTGGCTGTTGGTAAGTAACCACAATTCATGTTACCCAACTCCTAGAATTGTTGTGTCTGCTCCCATCACTCTCGTATTGTTTTTCTTTCTTTCTTTTTCCTACAGAGTGGAGAAAATACTGCCAGTTTAGCTTAGTATGGGATAATTTTGTGACATGTAATTTCCCCCCTAGCCAATGGTGTGCTGGCCCCAGCCTGTAGCAGCTCATGAGAGCTCATTTTTGTCAGGAATTTTGCGTATCAGTCGTTAAATTGCTGACAGGTTTAAATTGACCTTGATGGAGTATTTGCACCAGAGAAATTGGCAAACATAGCAAGTCAGGGAACCCCTTCCCTGGGAGGGCTAGCTCTTCAACCAGCACATCCCTGCTCCTCCTCCCATCTTCTTGTCTTTCCTAAGACCAGTAGGTGAATTGAAACCAGGGGTAGAGTTTGGTACTTCTGCGGGGGAAAGCCCAGTGAGACAAAGACGACACTCTAGCAAATCTGTGCTAACCGAACCGTAGCCCGACAGCATTATTGTTTTCATTTCTGGGACTGGGAGTGGGACCTAACTGAAGATGGGTAGGAATACTTATTTCTAGATTTTTCTAGAATTGTCTCACTACTAGTATCTAATATAGACACTGTTTCACAATACTTGAAATGTGACTAGGTATGTTAACAGAAAGAAGTTTACTCAGGACTCTGAATTCACCACATCTCCATGGGATGTCTGTGGCTTCTTGCTCTGTCCACTTTCAGATGGCCCTGTGTGATGCTGGCTCTCCCAGACAGGAAGTGCCATTAAAATCCAACCACCTCAACCTACACCTATCAAGAGCCCATTATGTCTAAGGGATGGGACTATAGGAGCCCAACTAAATTAACAATATGAAGAAGAACCCCATGTCTTCCATTTTTTTTCAAATCCAAAACAATTTCATGTACCTTTATTTCTCACACAATGCGGGTTGAACATGTTGGCTGTCCATGCACAGGCTTTCGGTGACAATGTTTTTCTCTCCTCTCTCCTCTTCAGAATTTTCACAACAAACTAGAGAGGGAAGATTCTATACCCTCAGGTCAAAAGAGAGAGGATTAAACAGCGCTGGGTGGCAGCTGGTCAGTCACCAGACAGTTTTAATGTGGAGATGTTCCTAAAAAGAAAGTGGAAAATTCCCATTCTGTCCTGGGAGCTGGCCCATGCTTCGAGGGCAAGTGCTGCCTTCGTCTCTGCCAGACACAAGCGAAAACCACAATGTATGCGGAAAGCCGATACGGTCAAAAATCAAGCAGGGAACGGGGCTTCTCTAGAACCTCCTGGATGGTGAAGTCAGACATTGAGCAGAGAGTTTCAAAATCAATGCCAGGTCAACTACTAAGTCACCCAACCTGGCTAGTATATTTGCCGTTCCTTGAAAACCTATTTGTGCATGACTGGACCTTATTTTATTTCGTGATGTTTCCCCTTCTGCCCTCCCATTTCAGGTTGAGTGACTAGAGTCGGTTACTGAGCACCTTCTTTTTTTTTTTTTTTTTTTAAGAGATCAAGTGTGAAATTTCTTTCTTTGTCAAAAATAGCGAAAACCCTCACTGTGGGCAGTGTTGCACGAGAAAGTATAGAGCTGGAAAAGAAGAGAACTAGATTTCAGGTCTAGTGGTGTTATGGAAGGGCCAGTCCCACGACATTGGGTAAATGACCAAATCACCTAGAGCCTCAGTTAACTCACCTGTAAGTGAGATTAAAACCAGATGATCTCTATATCTGACAGGCTGGTAATTCTTTAATACAACTCTTTGGGATCCCCTCTTTTCCCACCACCCACATGTTCTCCATATAGCTCGTTTATTTTTACTTCTCCCACACCTCTATTAATATTCTAAATGAAATGATCTTTATAGCCTCGATTCTCAATGAGTGGTCTCTGGACATGCAATGGCAGGGTCACTTAGGAACTTACTAGAAACGCAATTCTCAGGCCTGACCCTGGATCCCCAGAGTCAGAAACTCCTTCGGGGGAGGCCAGCAATCTGTGTTTTGACGAGCCTTCCAGGCAGTTCTAACAGACTGGGGAGCAGCTGTTTCCAAATTCTTTCAGCTATCAATAAGACCATAGTTTCCCCTAAACCTAAGCACCTTCATGCTATAGACCAATTTGCAAAAAGCAGACCAGGTACCAGTTTGCAGAAATGTAACGTCCGATATCACTATTATTAGTAAAAGCAGTAACGACACGTGTACAGGTATTTTTATATATATCCATGTTTTTTTTAACCTCATTTTCTCATTTGAACCTCGGAACTGGCAGCTCTCAGGAGGAGGATGAGAGACTGGTGCTCTGGGTGGGGGCTTAGCAGTTCAACAGCCTCGTTTCCATTCGAGGAGAAATGTGTCCCCTGCTCCAAGGCCACATCTCCTGGAGAGTGGTGATGGGCAAAAGTCCGCCAGAGCCGCACACAGATTCCGATTCTCTCTGAGATTTGGATCAACGATCTTTTCTGGGGAATTGTGGATCTAGCAGACCCATAATCACATATCTCCACCAATGACAGATACTGCCAGGGAAATAAGTTTCACACTGACGTCCCCCAAGTCCATGACCGAACGAGTTACGAGAGTAGATGGAAAAGCTCTCTTGTTCACAGCTCATGGGCGAGAGGAGCCTGCTGTTTGGGAATTACTTACACTGGAAGTCAGAAGGGGCCTGTAGAGTCGTGTGACATATGGCCCTCGGGCCTCTCACTCCCGTGATTGGCAGGTCACACTCCCTGGTTTTTTGACTAAGGCCCATCACAGCTGAAAAGACAGCTAGTGAAATGGTTTTCACTTCACTGAGGACTCTGCCACGGGTCACCCAGTGCTCCCAGCCTCACCGTGAAAGGCTGCAGTGCGTCTTGGTTTTAAGGACAACGCTTGGAGTGGTTTCACTCGTGGGTGTTGCTGCTGGGTGAAACGGCTGTCAAGTGGACTGATGGAAAGAAGAGGAAATACTGTAACCTAACGCGTGTCTGCTAAAGCTGAGAAGATGAGGTCCTATTTGTTAACGTGCTTGTACGCAAGTTGGAATCACAGCTTGGTAGATGAGTGAAATGTGTGTGTCCAAAATAGCTTGTTTGGGACAGGAATTCAGAAACAAACAGAAAAATATCTCATTCACATCCCGATTAAGGACGAAATTTATAAGGGAGATCTCGAAGATCAAGAGCGTCTTTCAGAGGATATATATATATATATTTTTTTTTTTTTTAAAGATTTTATTTATTTGTTTGACAGACAGAGATCACAAGTAAGCAGAGAGGCAGGCAAAGAGAGAGGAGGAAGCAGGCTGAGCAGAGAGCCCAATGTGGGGCTCGATCCCAGAACCCTGGGATCATGACCTGAGCTGAAGGCAGAGGCTTTAACCCACTGAGCCACCCAGGTGCCCCAGAGGATATATTTGATGTGATTTGAAAGACTCAGAAATACATTTGGTGGCAAACCTCTGCAGAATTTGTCTGGCTTGAACACATCACCCAAGAGCATATATCAATTAATACAAATACATATTTAATTGTCCTTAAAATGAAATCATGCAGCATTCAAAAATGAATAAAGGCATATCCTTGGGATTGTTCCATGGTGACATCTCTTGGTGTGTGTGTGTGTGTGTGTGTGTGTGTGGGAGAGACAGAGACAGAGAGAGGGAGAGACAGAGAAAGAGAAGGCCTCATTCTCATCAGTGATGGTCTCCTACCATCCAGGAGAAGGTCTGGTCTCCGTGTGCATTTTTCTTAAGTGACACCTCCCTTCCCTTTTTCTGTTTTTCTTTTCTTTTTCTTTCTTTATTAAAAAAATTATCTTAAATGGGTGTTCAAATTCACTATGGGGTATGATTAAGAAAACAGAAAATAACATCGAATCGTTTCACATTGGTGAAACATACCTTTAAAGGTATTTTAAAAAAAATCTAAAACCACATAGTATAAGCACCTAGCTTTCAAATCTTCATTTCATCCTATTTCAGAAGGCACATTGATTCTGAGCCTCACCCTTGGTGCAGCTGTTGAGATCAGGAGATAACTGCACAATTCTCCCATCACAAGAAGGAAGGTTCAGGGCATGGTTAAAGAGCAAATTTGCCCAAGAAAAGTGTCTATTCTATCAAAGCACAATAATTCTACGGAAATGAGGATCTCTCCCTTTATCTTGCCTTGTCTGTGTTTTAAACACTTTTAATTCTTACTTTTTAATGTTTCTTTCCTATGATTCCTGATAGAAGAAAATGAAGCTTTGACATCCATATTTTAAGCTGTCTGGGTGAGTTGATTGTATATGTCATAGTTAAGGACCAAACATGGGCTAATGTCCTCCTGGTAAAAAACGAATAGCGAGTTAATTAAAGAGCGCTTTTTACTGTATGTAATCAAAGTCAGTGATTATTTCAATGAAAACAATTAACTTGAATTTTCATAAATAGGTTTAAATTTAGTTCTTACTGTGTTCACTAGAGGGATCCAGGCTCAGCATTTTCTTATCGTGAGATTTCTTTTCTTTTAACTGAAGTAGAATTGACATAGTGAGATACTGTTTCAAACTGAAAGTAACAAATATCCTCCTTCATAATGAAAGTTTAACCCAAATCTACAATTTGTGCGTGGATGTAATTATCTAGTGGTTTTACATATGCAGGTTTGTCTGGTGATACCTGAGCACTCATAGGGATTCTTACCATCCGATATTCGGCCCCCTCCTTTCAGTCGAATGGGTGGTCTTTGTTCACAATGCACACTGCTTACCGTCTGTCTACCTGGTCTGTTCGTGGCTGTTTCCCCTGGTGTTTGTTCTAAGCTACGTTTTCTCAGGCTCTTGGTTTTGGCTGTGTGTATGTAAGCTCAAATGACCACAAGTTAAAAATCCTTCCATCAGGTAAACACATGCCCCAGGTGGGCTTACTCTACAAGTTGATTTCTTTAATAAACAAAGTAGTGGTACACATGGATACGGCCTGACCGCAGGAATGGGAGGGAAGATGTGTCTGTACTTCTAAGAGATATATCTCACCTTGATCTTGAGTTCAAAAATCATTCCAGTCGTGGCTTGCTTTTTCCTTCAGCCACAAAACCATTGGTGTTCTAAAAGTGGACAGGCTAGGGTAGGTAGAGAATGCCGTTATCCGCCTCCTCGGTTTTGTTCAATTAGCAAAAAGGCCATTTTGCCCATTTCTCTTGCAGAGTTCACAGGGAAGAGTGGATGTTCACTTTGAAGGGTCTTAGAGAGTTGCGTAGAAACTCTAGTCCCCCCCGCCCCCACACATACTTCAGTTCTTTCACACTCCGAGGACGTCTTTAATTCCGAATTGCTAAGCAAACTGGGATAAGGTGAACAGCTTTGGTCCAGTGGGTAGTGTTAAATAAAAATTATTAGCAGTTCCTGACTTGTGTTGACTTCAAATATTAAAAGCTCTATAAGCTTTTACTTTCTGGTTATATTTTACCACTCTTTTTTTTTTTTTTTTTTTTTTTTTTTTGGTGAATAGTGTACTAGTCTTCCCCATTCTGACCTAGTTCCTGAGATAGCCAATGATGTCTTTTTTTCCCCCTTTGAAAGATCTTTTTGAAGAACAGTATATAAATATGTGTCTTAAAATATTTTTCTTACTACAGAGTCAAGTTTATTGTAGAAAATATAGATTAGCAAAAAGAAAATGATAAAAATCACCTTTAATTTCACCGTCTACAGATAAGTATTCTTAATATTTTGAGGGATTTACTTCTAGATATTTTCCTCTATGCATATTAAAAAAAAAAAAGCAACAACGAATGTGATTTCCTTATCAGGGCTTAAGGGGTTAAAAGGGAAAGAGAGGATTATTTCACTTCTTGCTTACATTTTCAGCTCCCTCAAGGTCCCCTCTTTAACAGACTGTCTCTGGAGTGATTCAGGATGCTGAAGCTGTTGATCACTGAATAAATCTTCCCTGACTCTGAAAATGTTACAGTATTATGCAGCACACACAACGCGGGTTGCAGCTGAGCTGCTCTGTGGCCAGAGATGATCTCTGGGTAAAGAAACTGCCTGGAATTACCCAGGGGAGTTTGCATTTCAGTAGTGAAAGAGTGAGCGCAGAAATGGAATTGAGTGACTTGCTCAACATTTTGGCCATAGAAACACTATGCACAGGCTGAGGGAGCCAAAGATCAGAAGAAACCTCAGTATCTTTTGGTTCAAGGGAGAGAAGGACACCCTATAAATGTCACTCATTAGAGAGCTCCAGAAATGGGCCATTTCAAATACATCACCAAGCGGCCTGCAGGATGGAATGTCCTGGAAGCCTCCTTTCTCTTGGAGCCACTCTGAGCAAGGAAGCCATGTAGCATGAGGTAACGTCTGCTTCAGGGAGCTGCAGAGTTTTTAGATGTTGGCCTGTCCTCTGTGTTGATATTGGGATGTGGGTGGGGGAGGGATCCTTCAGAACAGAGTCTCCTAGAGGTCTGGTCCCTTAGCACCCGGACAGTGAGAAATCAGTTTTGCACTTGGTTTTAAAGGAATATTTTAGTGCAATTCTGACGATCAGAATTGTTTCTGAAACATAGCCCTCCACGCTGTGAGCTACTTGTCTTACTTAATGTTGTGTTTCCGGGGCTGAGGCAAGCAATCGAAACATCTTAGATGGCCAGTGAAGATTTAGTGAATGAATGAACGAATGTGGGTGGTAAACAGTGATTTAGGATTAGCTGCCATGTATGACGGGCTTCCGTGTACCATTTCTACTTCATTGTAGCAGCAAATGTAAACCTTTACGATAACGGAAGTGTGCTGTCATCCACAGAGGTGGCAAATGGTCAGCCTCAATTTAGTACGCTGATGTGTCTTGCAGGGGTGCAAGGTAGGGAAGGGGTGGCAGAAGCAGCTAACAGTTAAAATATATTCTCAGGGGCGCCTGGGTGGCTCAGCCAGTTGATTTTGACTTTGGCTAGTCTTGGGGTCATGGGATCGAGCCCTGCAACGGACTCTGGGCTGGGTGTATAGCCAGCTCTGCCTCTGCCCACTTCTCCCCCATCCCCACTCCACCTTGAGCAGGTATATCCTCTCTCTCTTTCAAAAGAAATAAATAAAAATAAAATAGCTTAAAAAACATTATCAGAGTAAATGCCTTGGATAGAACACACACTTGTACACACACTTACTTCTATTAAAAGACATTGTCCTATATACAAATTTACTTGCCTTGCTTGTGAAGGCACTTGGACTTGAGGCCCTTGGTGTGATGCAAAGCTTCCCTATGTAACAAATGTATTGAATCTGACTCTCCAGGGGGGAGAGGGGGGAATTTATAATTTCAAACAGCTCTCTGGATCATTTGGATATAGGTGGCTTGTACAAGGCATTCGGGAGTCAGTGGTATAGAGGAAGGGGTAATGTGACTTTTCCATTTTTCTATAATTTATGTGAACCATTTAGTCTTAATGTCCAATTACTATGCAAGGCCATAACAATTACCACATGTATGTTGTTAAATGTGTGCCTGATTAACTTTATTACAGGTTTATCTGAAATAGCAGTAACTGTACCTACATGGGGTCTCAGTCTTCAGAGATTTTATGAGCAGAATATAAGAAACATTAATAGGAGCACGATTTAGGGCCAAACTTCAGCATTATGGCCTTAATAAGTTGTTACAGTATTGTCTATCTGTGTAGAAAGTTAAGTTGCAAATAGTTTGTCAGTGTTTTTTAAAGTCATTTTTTAAAAATCTGGTAGAATGTTGTTTTCTCTTTCATGATACTTGGATTTTCATTTCCTTTTTGATAAATTTGGGGGAAAGGAAAAAGATAATCTAAACCTATGCAGAACAAGCAAAATTCTGTTGTCCTGATGGTAGACCTGGATTTCTAGAATATTGTTCTAATCTCAGGACACACCCTGGTGCCTGTCGACCAGCTTGATGATTATCAGGTATGGTGAGAAAACTTGAACCGGAATCCATATTGAATTCAACGATCCATTCCAGGGAAAGAATATTGTTCAGGGCAGACTCTACAAATGACCAATGTGCCCCTCATTCTACCACAGACCTTTACCACATGAGAAATTGCTGGGCGCCCCTTGTTTATAGCACACACAACACCAGATATGAACCTTTCTGACAATGGTCTTGAAGTCAAATTTTCGCAAGTCACTGCCATCTTGTTTCATTCCAGAAAAAAGAGAGAGAGAGAGAGAGAGAGAGAGAGAGAGAATTAGAGAGAGAGAGAGAGAAAGGTTAGTATAGATAAAATAAATATACCATGAAGCAAAGTTTTCGAGCGGATTCATTGTTTTAAGCAACTAATGAGATTGGTGGCGCGTGGACAGGAAAGGTGCTGTCCCAAGTGCCACAGGGGATAGAACAATGACTTGGCCCTCACCTTAAAGAGTCCACAATTAGTCAGGCTTCTCCTAAGTCCAAATTCCACCTGGTAATCAGCAGGAATCGCTTCCTGAATCACCCAGCCACTCACTGACGCTAAGTTCTTTAGGTTCAGCGGAGAGCCCGAGCTCTGACAGAAAGAAATACGTCCTAGTCTTGCTTCCCTTTCACCTTGAGTAACGTCAGGGGGGCAGAGATGCCCAAGCGAAGTGCTCGGGCGCACCAGCCTTCACACTATCTTCTGGTATCACCCTGGGCATGTTGTTGCCCCCTCTTTGGTTCCTACAGGTGATAAACCAGGATAATGGCGTATCCACGTCGCCATTTTGCTTTGAGGATTAAGAGAGCTGTGTGTGGACAGTGCCGGTGGCATGGTGAGGTGCACTAGTGGTGGTTTTTTCCCCTTGGCTAGGGGCTGTGGAGCTGGCTCAAGGTTATCCAGATGCCGGAGAGGACGTTCCACAGCTTGTGCCCAAGCAGAGGGACCAGCTCTCCTTTCCAGGGAGGGGATTCTCTGCAAATCCACCCTCTCCTCTCCCCAGGGGTAACTGAACAGTTCTCCACAAGCAGGACTGCGAATTTGGATCCAGGGCTCCGTCTCACTGGAAACACACTCCTGGCCTTCCACAGTTCTGTGCCTTGCTAAGGGCTACTATGGAGGCATGGCACAAAAGGGTGCTCAGAAGGTGCCGCTTGGGGGGGCCCACACAGGGAGAAGGAGAGTCAGGAGTCCCAGAAATCAGAAACCCCTGGGGGTCAAGTTTAGGAGGTGATTTTGGTTCTCTTAACCTCCTGCAGTTGTCTACAGCAGTGACTTGAAGGGGAAAAGCAGATCAGCCAGAGATATTTGACTACAGTGGGGCTGTCTTTTGAAGGCCTGCTTTTTCCTCCCCTGCCCTCCTCTTCCCTCTTCCACATTCCACACTCGCCCTGCCCTGGCCCCACTTAATGGTTTAACTTAATGGTTTATTCAGCTCCATAAAGGGTGTGTCCCGATGCCACCTATCCACATTTGGTCTTGCTCTTTGGCTAATCCTGTAACACTTGGCCCTACCATTGATTGGGTGGGACTCTGTAAATTTTCTGTTAACTATTTCACACATTTATTTCTTGTCTCCTCTAAGAGACTGGAAGCTTCTGGAGGGCAGGGAAGAATTTTCCATTTCTTCATCATTCTTTCTGAGCCTAGTCTGAGGCCTTGTGCACGCTGGCAGGTGTGGCAATAGATTCTGTTTGAATCAAGAAGTGCTCATGTTTCTAAAAGGCCATTGGGGTCTTCAGTGAATTCTTATAAGAAGGGTTTGTGGTGCCTGGGTGCCTCAGTCGGCTGGGTGTCCGACTCGACTCTTGATTTCAGCTCAGGTCATGACCTCAGGGTTGTGAGATCGAGCCTTGTGTTTGACTTTGGGCGTGGATCCTGCTTAAGATTCTCTCTCTCATTACAAATCAAAACCATAGTGAGATACCATCCCACATCAGTCAGAATGGCTAAAATTAACAAGTCAGGAAACGACAGATGCTGGCGAGGATGCGGAGAAAGGCGAATCCTCCTACACTGTTGGTGGGAATGCAAGCTGGTGCAGATACTCTGGAAAACAGCATGGAGGTTCCTCAAAAAGTTGAAAATAGAGCTGCCCTACAATCCAGCAATTGCACTACTGGGTATTTACCTTAAAGATACAAATGTAGTGATCTGAAGGAGCATGTGCACCCGAACGTTTATAGCAGCAATGTCCACAATAGCCAAACTATGGAAAGAACCTAGATGTCCATCAACAGATGAATGGATAAAGAAGAGGTGGTATATATATACAATGGAATACTATGCAGCCATCAAAAGATATGAAATCTTGCCATTTGCAATGACGTGGATGGAACTAGAGGGTATTATGCTGAGCGAAATAAGTCTATCAGAGAAAGACAATTTTCATATGATCTCTCTGATAAGAGGAATTTGAGAGACAGGGTGGGGGATAGTGGGGGGAAGGGAGGGAAAAAATGAAACAAGATGAGATCAGGAGGGAGACAAACCATAAGAAACTCTTAATCTCATGAAACAAACTGAGGGTTGCTGGGGGGTGGGGGGTAGAGATAAGGTGTCTGGGTTATGGACATTGGGGAGGGTATGTGCTATGGTGAGTGCTGTGAACTGTGTAAGCCTGATGATTCACAGACCTGTATCCCTGGGGCAAATAGTACATTATATGTCAAAAAAAAAAAAAAGATTCTCTCTCTCCCTCTCCCTTTGTCCTTATCCCAACTCTCATGCTCTCTCTCCCTCTCAAAAATAAATAAATAAATAAATAAATAATAAAAAAGGTTTAGAAAAACGCTAAAAGAAAGGAAAGGCTTATAAAGTCTAGAATCCATCATTGGGAGGGGGTGATTGTGAACTCTCCTGGTTGCTTTAATTTAATGCAGGACATTCCAAACAGTTGGATCGTCCCTCACCAAGGCCTGGAATGATGGCGAGCATGCCAGACCAGAGGTCATCCCTGCTCTTGATTCTGAGAAACAGGGTAACTTCTTAGACAATTCACTTGAGCACTGGCTGCCTCTGTTTCCTCACCTGTGAAATGAAGGCTGTTAGAATAAACTCGAAGTCTCTGGTATTGTCTGAGATTTTACCGTCTTTGAGTGTTGTAAGGTTATAATCACAACTGCTTACTTAGGTAGTCCCCTAGCTCTCTGGAAAGATGTAGCTGTTGAATTATTCATTCTGTTCAAAAATTGCATTTCCAATGGACAATTTCTATTGTTGCTTATTTTTGATAAAATTACAAAAATATGGTCTGATAAGTTGAGTGCTTAGGTCAATGAAGGTTTTACCCAAGTTGAGGATTCAAAAAAGGTAGATTTTAAAAATCAAGAATAACTTTCCAGTAATTTTTATGAAAATTATTTTATAGCATTTTTGTAATTTATGCTTTAAAATTTTGACTTATATTAAAAAAACTCAGTGCTATAAAGCTATAAAAGGTAGAGAGATTAAAAAAGAATCTAATATCTAGAACAAATATATTTTTTCTGGTAAAATTATAGACAGTATTATGAATGTTCTGCCTGATTAACTTCTGATTACAACATTCTAATTGGAAAAGTCCTTCAGGTAAAACAGGACAAGCTGTAGTATAATAGGCTGAGAAGCATGGCTTCATGGACACAGTCAGGCACCAAGTATTTAAGCGTGCTCCTGGGGTGTTGAGTTCTGGGCCAGAGACTCAGAGGGAGACAATGAAAATTTGGTACATTCTCTCCCTAGAACATAAGACTTGTTTTTTCTATATAGTTTTATAACGTCTATAGTTATATTTACTTACTTCTATCTCTATCTATCAGCTGAAATAAACCCATCCAACCAACCTCTTTTTATTTTACTTTATTTTATATTTTAGAGATACAGAGAGGGTGCCCGGAGTGGAGAGTTGGATGGGGGAGGGGCAGAGGAACAGGGAGAGAGAGAATCTTAAGCAGGCTCTATGCCCAGCACAGAGCCCAGTGTAGGCTCGATCTCACAACCCTGAGATCATGATCTGACCTGAAATCAAGAGCTGGACGCTTAACTGACTGAGTTAAGTGACTGAGCCACCCAGGCATCCTCAAGCTCTTATTTTAAAAAAAGCAAAACATAGGATAGTAGGCTTGCAATTTCTTTTCCAAAATAATGCACTGGCTGTCTGCATTTGAACCCTGTGATTGTCATTGCGGTAACTGCTGGCCTGCATGGATTTTATTTTCTTAGCTGAAAACAACCCAACATTTGCCCGAAGACAACATCTTTGACTTAGGGATACGGATTCCCTTAAAAACCAATCAGAAGGAAAACACAAAAAACACAGAAAAAAGACAAACAAATTATTCTGATTTCTCTGAGTCCCCAGTTGCAGGCCCATCTCAACATTTTGTAGTTATGGATACAGCCTGCTTTGTTCCAAAAAGGACTTTAGGTGACTCTATGTTCCCTATTTTTATTTCTCACGTGGAACTAATTTTGAGCAAATCAACCAGATAGTACAAAGTGGGTCCTATGTTGAAAATGTGGCAAGCACCCAAATGTCACTGAGAAATTAGAAGGTGCTGAAAAGCTTTCTGAGGCTAGAATATTTCCCCCCCGTTGACCTTCCCATTATCAGATTTCATTAGAATCACTTCTTAGGAATCTTCTGTAGACAGGCATTTTAACTGGGTTAAGATGTTACCTGGGAGAGGTGCCAAATAAACTAATCTGTGTTAATGTGTTATATATCTGATTAATTCATGGTTGCAAACACAGTGCCTCAGGGGCCAGGCCAGTAGCTCAAGGGAGGGCCTGCGACTGCGGGTGGTGGGAGGGAGGTGGGGAGGGTAAGGTGAGTGGAGAGCTGGCCCGGAGTGGTGAGATCCAGGCCCCTCTTTGGGCCAGCTGCCACTCAGACCCTGTGAGTGTGTGATATCGGGCTCCAGGAAGCTGGTTTGCCTTCTTTTTAAAAGGATTGCTATCTGGAATATCCTGATTTTTAAATGTTGATAATTCAGACTTTTTGAAAACGCTGTACACTCTTAAAAAAAATCTCTCTGACCACCCTGATTTGGCCTCTGGATTCTTGCATTAGTTGCGTTGGACCCTAGTGGCCGTTCTGGGAGCAGGTGACTGTTCTGAATGTCCTGCCGGAGGGCTGGAGTGGAGGAGAGGCCTGGGGCATGGGACATGGCCCCTGTGGCAGGGCCTCGGGTCCTACCCACCGGACTGGAGTCGGGTCCGAAAGAGGATGAGGGGCAGAGGAAGGCTGGACGGGGGCCACAGCCTCATTTATTCTGGCTGGGATGAGACCCTGAATGACTCAGAGGCTTCTGTCAGCTTCGCCAAATGACACTCGTTTTCCTTTGATGTGGAAGCTGCTCTTGTTTGCTTTTCTCTGGTTCTCAAGGTGCTCCTGAGCGGAGCAGATATCGGGGTCCTGCCCTATCAGTGAGCAAACAAATCCCCAGTGAGACTTGCTGGCTGCTTCTCAGCCAGAGGATTAGCGATGATTTAAAGAAACACGGGAGGACACTTCGAAGAGTGCCTTCTTGGCACTGGAGTCAGCCAACAGCTGCCCTTCAGGAGAAAAGCAATCCTTTAATTCAGGACCAAAACTATAATTTTTCAAACAGCTCCCAAGAGTCGGCCCTGGCAGTCTGGCACTCCTGACAAGGAGGCGCCCTCTACGCCAGGTTCCCGGTGAAAGATCCTCCCTGTGCCACCCACGCGTGCTTTCCTGGGGGCCAGGGCACTCCAGCGGGTGGCCTTGACAAGTGGGACTCTCACACAGAGGCTGCTGGTTATGGGAGGGAGATTTGCGGGTGACAGTGGAGGGGGTACAAGGAGAGCAAGACTTTCTGAGTAAGATGAGCGTTTGATCAGTGCACTGATTTGTTTTCCAGTCTGTGGAAATGCAGCACCTGGGAAACGTCCGGCTCGCCTTGCTTTCCCTTCCCGAGCTGGTCGTCAGGGGGCGCTCTCTGCTTGCCTACGTTCCGGAGAGGGCTGTGTTCAGCAGGCGTCTGAAATTTTCAGAGAACTCACAGACCTCATTTTACATTCTTTTCCACGCTTGCTTTTGTCCTGCAGCAACAAGTGATTGCTTCAGGGTGCGATTTCAGGGATGGACGTGAGAAGGCACTGGGGCTGAACAAAAGCGAAGTAGTTGGCGCTGATTTGGGCATTTTGGAACAAGAGGAATTTCTGTTGGAAAAGTAGCATGTGTGAATGTGAGAGGCAAGAGGAGAGGGGAGGGAGGGGGAGGAGAAGAAAGAGAGGAAGAAAAAAATTCTCGGGTCCTTAGGAGATGGGCTCTGTCTCTGTGACTTAAGCGAGTCTCACAAGGATGGTTCGGTTCTGTTTTACTCTCCTCAGGACTGCTGCCTTTCCTTGTCGTAGACGCTGGTTAGAGTCCTGGGTTAGTCATTATGCAGCAGCTGACCAGCTAACCAATAGATCAGGTGGAATTAACTCAAGAACAATCAGGGAGGTTAGTGCATTGCTTGACTGCCTGACAGGTGCATGGTCGGAGGGATTGCATCCACGGCCGAGGTTTGACATGGTCCCTTCATTTTGCGCTTCTGGCTTCAGTGTATTGATTTAATCCCCAGTCAAGACGAAGATCTGGAAATACAAGCAGGATCTGTAAGTGGTCTGCAGCTGCACACACGCGGAAAACCCTGCATGTTGCCTCTGTAATCAGGAGGAATCTATACTCTGACATTCTCTCCCAGGCCCCCTTCTTCCTCCTCCTCATCTCCCTGTGCCTGTCATGGACTAGCGACTATTTATTTTCCTTCTTACCAGTCAGGAGGGAATGGAAGACAGAATAAGTAAAGGAGGTCGACTATGTTAATTTACCAGCTGTTTGGTTAAGCAAATAAACAAAAATCTTTGGCCAAAATGAAACACAGATTTTTTTTTTTTTAACAGAACTTAATGACCAGATAACGCCAGGCATTCACTAATACCTAGATGTGTATTTTCTAAATAGCAACATCAGAAAAACGTCCCAGGCATTGAGGTGGGTGATAATACTCCTTTAGAATACGGAGGAGGAGTGGAAGTCATTTCAAAGGGCTTTAATTGCCACAGAGTGATTCTCTTTCCCACTTAACTTTTTCTGCCTCAAGGTCTCCTTTACACAGCGTGTCTAAGGCGTGATTTAGCTTTTTGGAAGCAGCTGATGGCATAAATCTGGCCAGACAGGGAGGGTGCTAGGGAGCTGGCAGGACACTGTGCCGGCCAGTGTGCCCCAATGTCACTCGAAACATTCCAGAATGAAGCTGGCGGGGACTGCTGGGTACCCTCACCGACGCAGACAGACAGATAAGGAAAGGAGAAAATGTCGCTTTCTGTGTTTACCTTAGAGAGGCACAGTTCAGGTGTGGTTTTGTCCCCGACAGGTGCACTGTTAGAAAGGCCTTGGGCACTGTCCCTCCGACTGGGGCCTTAGGAATCTGGCCTGTGGTCGGCCTGCATGCCTCTGTCTCCTCCCCTCTGACCTTCTGCATCAGAGCCAGGAAATGTTTGTCTCGAAGAGTGTCCTGGGTGATCCTTGGCACGGTCAAGTTTGGGAACCTCTGCTCTTAGGACTCCGGCGACTCTGTTCTGCTAGGTTAGCACAAGGAGGGGAGGGTGCGGTCCAGCATTTATTCAGTGACTTGTATGTGCCAGGTGAGGCTCCCTGGCCCTCGGTATCCTCATAGTATCCTTATAGTGAGAGTACTACCAGGCATGGTTCAGAAACACAGAGAGGTTAAGCGAATTGTTCAAGGTCACACAGCTGGTAAGAGGTGGAGCCTACCCTTGATTTGAAAGTGAGTGTTCTTTTCATTAAACCATGAAACGCAGAAGATTTTTAATTTCCTTGTCAAAGAGTCCCCAGACATCACTCGTTATAACCAGGCATGAAAAGAGTTTAATTCCTGTTTCTTTACATTTGTTCAGGCTCCTCTCAACCTCCTGAGAGGGAAGTCCTGACACCTGCTTGCTGTGGAACAAATCCAAGCTGCCCCTGACAGTCCAGTCTAGAGCAGCAGGCTCTGTCCTCGGGGCCGCGCTGGCAGCTTCGGGGGAAAGGACTCATTCGCGCCACGCGCCTTAAATTCCGTCTTCTGGTAGCCAGTACGGTGTAGTGCGTCTTATACCAATCTTTGGTTTTCCATCATTTGCTGAAATAGAAATGAAGCCTTTCCTTAGGTGAATTTTAGGTCAGACTACTCTGTTGTAGGTTTGGCAGGATTCATCATTTTTCAGAAGATTCTCATTTACAAAAGAAAAGCTCCCTTTGAAAAGGGGTTTTCCCATGAGAATCTGTTGCCAGTCAAGGACCTGACCTCTTATTTTTTGAGAAACTGATTTTAGAGCGCCTCGGAAATAGTCCTTCGTGAAACCTCGGCCTGTTTTTTAGACCCCAAGCGGAAGCAGCACGATTCTGTGAAAAGATGATAGGCTCTGGAGGGAGACAGAAGCAAGCTATCGAGCTATGTGGTCTTTTGTTTCCTCAACCATTAAATGGTGATAATAAAACCAACCTCATGGGGAGGTTGCACGGATTAAATGAGATAAAGGTGTGAAGGGCCAGTCCCAGCATCTGGTGTGTACAAGGAGTCACGTGTCACTTCCTTCCCTTTTTTTGGTGGGGGGGTGCTGGGGTGGCAGAAGAGAGAGGGAGTGGCCATGGGCTGGCAGCCCACAGCGAGTGGATGTTGGGACCAAACACCAGCACACAGGGAGGGCCCTATTGAAGGGGACCAGCTGATGGAGACCAAAGGCTAAGGATTTCACCTTTACAAGATGTGAATTAGGCACCTCACTACCTCACCAGGCAGAGCCTGGCTTGGCCCTTTGCGAGTTCTGTGCTTTTTGGGAAAGGTACTATCTCTGTTTCTTCCTCTGTAAAAGTGGACATAATAATGGTACCTTGCATAAGGATTAAAAGTGGTAGTGCCTCCACGATGCCCGGCATGTAGTAGGTGCTCAAGAAATGCTATTTCATACCTTCCTGTACTAGGACATGTCTGTTTTTATTATTAACATTGTGCAGTTAGAAAAGCTGCCTTAACTCGCTGAGAGGCTCTCTCTCTCCTCTCCTTGGGGGTGCAAAGTTAAGTAGGGTTCAAAAGTCTCATCCCAGTGTTTGGAGGAGGAAGTGTGTGAGGAAGAAAGCTCCAGGGTCACAGGTTGCACAATGGACTACATTCTGCCAAGTTTGTTGTTACTGCCATTAAGGGTACGTTTGCTTCCATGTCTGTAAAAGTCATAGCCTTCCCATCTTTGATTTTTCTTTTTTCACACCTACCCTAACAAGATTCAAACTTCTCTCTGGCCAAGCATTGGCACCCAGCAATGGCAGAGTGTCTTATTTTATTAACTCTTCCGGTGACAATGCCGAGGACAGGTACACACATGTGAGTACTCATTGGTTGGAAGGTCCTGCAGGATCCCGCAAGGTCTGGAGGGACCAAGATCCCGAGGGGAGGGGAAGTCCAGGAAGTTGCATTTGACGTTGAATGTCAGGTATCTGCTTACTGCAAAATGGTGACCAGGAGGCTAAGAGCCTGAGCAGAAAGGGCAGATTGAGAGCGGAGGGAAACAAACAGCAGGCAGTCTCGCGCAGGTGGGGACCGTTCAGGTTCGGGACCCACCAGGAGAGGGAGATCTGATAAACCCACCACCAGGGCTTCAGCGGGGTTCCCTGAAGCTAATCTTCTTTCTCCCTGGTGCTCTTGTTTTCACCATACGAACTGGTGACGGGCATCTATTCATCTAGTCCAGTGGAAAGAAATGCTAGTTTTTTTTTTTTTTAAATATTTTATTTATTTATTTGACAGACAGATCACAAGTAGGTTGAGAGGCAGGCAGAGAGAGAGGAAAGGAAGCAGGTTCCCTGCTGGGCAGAGAGCCTGATGTGGGGCTCGATCCCAGAACCCTGGGATCATGACCTGAGCTGAAGGCAGAGGCTTTAACCCACTGAGCCACCCAGGTGCCCGAAATGCTAGGTTTTTATTCAGCTTCGATAACTAAGTGAAAGTCTAGATTGAGTTGCCAACCACCTGGATATTTCTCTTGGTGAAGAGACACTAAAAACATTTTTAGTTAAGTCAAAGGGCAGTGGTAAGATAACGTACAAAAATGTGTTTCTTCAAACTGCCCTGAATGTCTTAGACTGAATGCTTCCAGGATGCTGTCTATTGGATGCTTGATGTCTGTGCTCGGATACTGGCGTAAGACATATATGACCATAATTGGAAATTTCCAAATGTAAAATGGCTTAAGAATCCCCATGTTGAAGCGTATGCAGCTTAAGATAGCATGCAGTTTTGTTTTATTGATTTTCTTTTATGCATGAAAATTTGTCGGGATAATGCATGCCTGCCATCAATAACCTCTTTATTGGTTGGAGATTGGGGGCGATTTTGAGAACAGGATGTGTTGGGTCAGGTACAGCAGAGGCAGAGGAAACTGGGTAAAATGGGCTTGTGCATCTCTGGGGAATTTCCTCCGGTTGGAGCATCTCTTCAAATGAAGGAAGAGAGGAAGTTACAGTGCTCACTTGAAGGCTTAAACTTTTTTCTTTTTTCTTTTTTAAGATTTTATTTATTTTGATAGAGAGAGAGAGATCACAAGTGGGCAGAGAGGCAGGCAGAGAGAGAGGGGGAAGCAGGTTCCCTGCTGAGCGGGGAGCCTGATACGGGGCTCGATCCCCGGACCCTGAGATCGTGACCTGAGCCGAAGGCAGAGGCTTAACCCACTGAGCCACCCAGGCACTCCAAGGCTTAAACTTTTCTAAAAAATCTTTTTATTTGGAAAAAAAAATCTTTTTATTTGGAAATAATTTCAAACTTACAGAACACTTGAAAGAATTAGAATAATACAAAAAAACCCCACAATGGTATTTACCCATTGTTAACATTTTACCCCATTCACTGTCTTCTCTGTGCTCTCTCTTTACGTGTGCATGCATTTATGCTCTGTAATATGATATATGTAAATGTGTGTATACTCAGACTATTTTTTTTCTCAGCCATGTAAGGGTAATTTACATATATTATGGTCCTTTATCCCTAAATACTTTTGCATGTATTCTTAGCACAAGGATATTTTCTTACATAATCACAGGATAACTATCAGCTTCAGGAATTTAACATTGATACAAGCTAGTGCTTATACTTTAATTTGATTCATTGGCCCAATTGTGGCCTTGATAGCATTTCCCCCCTCAGAACAGGATCCAGTGTAGGGAGAGGTAGTACAATGAGTTGTTGTATCTCTTTAACCTCCCTCTAGAACATTTCCAAAGCCTTATTTATTTATTTTTTTCTTTTCTGACATTGGCATTTTTAAAGAAGGCAGGCCCTCCCCTATCTTTCCTCGATAGAACATTTCTCATGTGGTCGAGGTTACCTCATGGTGTGTTGATTCGGGCTCTGCATTCCGGGCTGGAATGGCCCCTAGATGATGTTGGGGGCACATCCAGAAGCAAACCATGACATCTCCCCTCGCTGGCGATGTTCATTCCGAGCACTCAGTCATCACCTGGCTTCTCCACTCATGTAACTACTGAATTTCCCTTGCAACTAATAAGCGGTCTGTGGGTGAGCCCTTTGAAGCCACACAAACATCTTGTCCTACATAGAAGTTTCCCCTTCATTTAGCTTCTGGGGATGATCTCACCTGACCTGATCTCCACCTTAATGGTGATGGGCAGGGTTTTTAATGGTAAATACTAGGCACTTAAAACGTCATTAAGTTTTAGAATGTGTGTACTTGATAGCCAACAGTAGCTTTGAAAGTGAAAAGTCCCTCTCCATTTCTTAATCTAGGACACCAATTCGTGTTGAGGTGAAGTCCCCATATTCCCCCAGCCAGCTAGTGCATTCATGAGCTTTAGACGAACCTGCCACCTCTCTTCCCTTGTCCTCAGCTTGTCTTTAGCGAGCTCACCTTGGGTTTGGGGACGGTGGCTTAGATTGTGACTCATTACAGAGCTCCGAAGTGAGTTTATTGCCTGTTTTTCTCTACTCCTGGTCCCATCACCGTGGATTGATCTACATTTGAGCTTCTCAGGTTTCCTTTGCTTGTGAACTGTTTCTGTTTCCCTTGACCCCTCACCCTTGGGAAAGGAAGGGGGTTGTGGAGGGGGTTGGGGCGGTGAAACACCCACCTCTGGAGTATTGACAAAACAGTGCGGAGCAAGAATAAATAAATAACCGAAGGAAGGCAGGCGGCCCACCCCGAGGAGCGTGCAGCCCTGCTCCCCGCCAGGAGCTTGCACTGGGGGCCTGCAATCCACACATTACCAGGAGATAAGCGGGAAGATAGCGCCGCGGAGCCTCTCTGCCTCGGGGTGGAGGGGGGCTGCTTTTCCTGTGGCAGAAACTATCTGTGCTCCCCAGTAAGTCCAGGAACAATCTCCACTTATTATACCAGCTCAAAACCCAGGACTGTTTATAGCCTCACGCCGACAGACACTAACCCTCACTCATTACTGTCACGGTGGGGATTGATCTGGGCCACACTCTCCTTGCATGGGGCCCACATTTTCATCCAGTAAAATCACATGTTGTTAACTCAATATATACAGTGAAAACAGCATGAATAATGGAAACGTTAATCCTTATTTCTCAAAATTAGATTCTACTTTATCCTTCTCCCCTTTCCACTCTTTTGAAAAAGATTCTTCTCAGTGCCAAGCAGAAGAATAGATGTTGTCCAAACCTTAGCTCTAAGCGGGTTCTGTGGTATTTCCATTCCAGGACCAGGTCCCATTGCAGATCCAATTTCTGGGTGGATTGATTGTATTTCTGCCCCTGGTCACTTCACACGTGACTCAGGAGAAATTAACATCATCCCAGTCACAGCGGAAGAGATGAACATTGACAGTGAGTCCATTGCAGCGAATTGGGTGAAAACTTTGTCTGATTAAACTTGTATCTGTGATATCAGAAATTGAAGATACCCTCATAACCTGTTTTTTTTTTTCCCCTCTGTTCAGAGAGGAAGACTGAGGGAAAAAAATTAATACCAAATTATTTTTGGTATTAAATCAGAAACCAGCAATACTAAATCAAACTTCAAGGACAGAGTTTGTCAAAGACTGGTGTGAGGCATTAAGACGCCTTAGTTAACGTACATCGCGTCAGATTGTGTTGGGGGCAAATATGCCTATGGATTGTAGCGAGGATTTTCAGTGTGTTAAATTGTTGTCATTCCAGAGACAGGCAAGGATAAGCAAGCAGATCAGATTTATGTTGGCTGTTAAGATGGTCAACGTGTATAGATCGACTGTCCGTTCCTTTCGAGGGTTTGGAAATGGTCACCCACATTTCTTAAGTACTACAGAGCTGACTGTCTGAGTATACACGTGCCTGTGTATTACTGATAACTGGATTCCACGTGTGAACCCACTGAGTTTCAGTCCTGACTCTGCCCTTATTCACCAGGTAAACTTGGCCAGCTTCCTCTTTCCTCATCTGTAAGCAGGATAATTATGAACCCTACCTTACAAGGCTGTCCTGAGAACTGAATGTATTTATGCATGTAAAGTGCTAGCCTGGTAAGCTAGCACATATCAGTATGTGTTATTTTAAATATGTAAATGTAAATATGTAAGAAATGCTAGCTGTCATTACCAGAGAGGCTGTTTGGTAAAGGGTGGATGAATTGAACTGAGGCTCATAGGGTCCCTGGAAATCAGTCTTGGGGGGGGATACCCGAAAAAATAATTAAGTGCTCCAGCTAAAACCAGACTGAGCTACATCAATCATCAAGGTGGCCAGGATAATAGATTGGTTAGCTTGTGATCTATCATTTCATGAATTTGAATCTATCTCAAGAATTTCTATTGAAACACCTTAAAAATTTATGTCTTCTTACTGTCACCCTAGATCTTAAAGAGGTGAATATAATATTTTCTTTTCTGGATGCTTTCCCCTTTGGGCTTATTTTTAAATGAACAATAGTCTTGATTAATGTGTTTGGAGAGAGGTAAATGCCTTCATTAGTAAAAAGCTCTTGGTGGGAAAATAAGTTGTAGCTTGCTACTGTTTAAGCATATCTTACCGGACCTTTGGGTAAGGCTGTCTGTGTACTGTGGTGGTCTTATTCCTACTGGCTGTTGGCATTCATTCCTGACACATATGATCATGTACCTCTTTCTTTCTTTTAGTGATAGAATATCTGGGTGGAAGTGAGAGGGGCATGTGAGTAGGTCTAGTGCTCTGGTCCAAATAGGACACGAGAGGGCACCACTGACTTCTGGGAAGCAGGAAGCCCGCCCTGTCCTGGCTTGTCTAATCCTGTAATACTTTGTCACTGGACCTCCTATCACTTTGCACCATCAAGGCATTTTTCAAGCATTAGCAAAATATGTTTGTCAAGGAAAGTAGCTATTCCTGTTCTGGCTTCAGGCAGAAGGAAATCAAGTGGAAGGAAGGAAAAGACTCACCTCACTCCCACCCAGCCTACCTGTGCTAACGTTGGCCGAGGAGCCAGTTTCTGAATGGGGGAGAGGTTGTTTTCTACATTTCCCTTCCCAGTAGCTGTAGGTTTTCTTAGTTTATTACCTGTTTGTGAGTTTATAACCGAGTGACAAAATGACCACTCCAAAAGATACGTTGACGTGCTTCAGGAACCTTCTCACTTGCAGTTTCAAAACCTCCTGTGGGACTGGGTCAGATGAACAGGGTTGTTGGAGCCTTCGACACACATAGGTGTGTATCCCTGCCATGGGTGTCCGCGTGGGCCTCAGGTCAGAGAACAGCATCCATCCATGAAGGTCCAAATGAGACAAGAGCTAAGAGGGGTTGGAACAACTTGGAGAGAGCTACCCTTTGTGAAGTTCGGCATTTCCTGAGGTTCGTTCGTGTTCTAGCAGGATTATTCATCTATGGTGACTTCTCTTTTATTCTTCAAAGGAGCAGTAACTCTGAAGTTAGTGTTGGTGTCCTCCTTTGCCTTACTGTTATCATCTGTGTTTTCCCTTGCCTGCCCCGTGTTCCCTGCTTCTCTGAAGACAGGGCCCAGAGATGAGAGAGATCACCTCTGTC
Organism: Enhydra lutris kenyoni; assembly: GCF_002288905.1. Taxonomy (NCBI): domain Eukaryota; kingdom Metazoa; phylum Chordata; class Mammalia; order Carnivora; family Mustelidae; genus Enhydra; species Enhydra lutris. The sequence goes on from NW_019154142.1 coordinate 15,639,300, forward strand.
TGGCTCTGCCACCCGGTGAGGACCAGGGCAGGCGGCACAGCTGGGGGTCTGTTAGCACAGACACAAGTAGAGCATTACTTCATTGCTGCTTTGTCCCCTTCACACCCTGCAGCGGGTCTGATGGCTGGGCTGTGATGGCTTTAGCCATGTGTCGTGTTTCCAGAAACTAAATTTGGTTTAAATGAGGTTAGGGTTCCAGCAGTGGTGGTCTGGGATCTTGTCAAAGTCTAATTGTCACCAAATCAAGGAAAAGAACAAAATGGGAAATTCATCCAGTGTTTATTAATTAGTGCTAGGTTTACTCTAACGGTATCCAGACACTGCTCTCTCTCACTGTAACCTGTCCTTAACCTCAGGGTCAGGGCCGTGTGGCTCATATGATTAAGGGCCAGGGGCGGGAGTGAGGTAAATGAAGCCGAAGGGCATCAGGCACATCTGTGCTGCTCACACAGATGTGAGTCATTCTGATGAAATCCTAGTGGTGGCTTCTCCGTGGTAAGGATGTAATAAGACGAATTATTTCAAACTTAACTGAGTTTATATTTAATTCTGTATCTTATTCCACTTTGGAAATGGGCAAGATAGAGAAGAAAATACCATAATTCTACAAGACAGAACAGTTGAATGAAATTTAAATAGTTTCAAAAGTCAAACCCAACCCTTGTTTCTGAATTTGTGATGGATTTAGTGTCTATCATGACCTGTAGGTCAGAGGAATGCTGGAATCCAGGTGGCTTTACTTTGAACTTTAGGGAGCACCTTCACAGCAAAGGAAATTTGTCTCTTTAGTCTGCATTAATAGCAAAGTATTTGTATCGATGTTGCAAATGTGGGTTGGCGCCCCAAAGTCCCAATAACTGCATTCATAGCATGGTTTGTCGGCTGGGGGGATGGGTATGTCCAGTAGTTAATCCACAGATGCCCATGTGTTGCACTGATTTTTGAATGTGTGTGGATGTGTGAGCTGCATTAATTTCAACTCCTCCACAATTTATCTAGCTTTGATTTCTCATAAAACACGTGCTGTTCCTTTTCCAAGCAGTAGACGCTGTAATGAGTGGTAAGCCTTCCATAAAAAGATGCAGAAGCGGGTCCACGTTTCCCTCTGGTGGGTCACCTCAGCAGCGCTGTGCCCCCTCCCAGAGCTAGAAGAAATGAAAGGATGTGACCAAGGCAAATGCCTTGTAATTTTATCCAAACTGCTCTTAGCGATGGTTTCCTGAACTGGGAGTGAAATAGAACATTCCTGTAGGAAGTAGGAGGGTGGGTGGTGGTCCTTTAGAGGGTACCTAAAGTTCCTTCCGTCTCTGTCCAGCAGGGGGCAGTCTGACACCAGCGTTGTTTCTGAAAGGCGAGGAAGGTGCTCTCAATCCGTGGTCACTTAGCTGTCTTCACTGGAAGAAGAGCCATCCAAACCAGGACAGATCTTGCTTCCTTGATGAATCGGACCTGCCACTCACACATAACGTTAAATGATATTAGCACAAAGGCAACCGCTCAGCTCTTTTAAACTGTGTCTTAACTGCAGAGAAAAGAAAGGAAAGACAGCATTTAGTCTCTTGCTCAAGCATTCCGTGCTTTGGCATATCCACACGTTTCTGTTTCGCGGGTGTGTATGCACCGCATTATTCCCCCCTCCCCCGTCAGAGTCTGTTCTCTAAGGTTGTGATGTTGACCCCAGATCATTGTTCTGATCAGCTGTCACCATCATAAGGGTGGAAAGGTTCCCCTCTCCTGCTCCCTTCTTAGCGGGCTGAGCTCCAGATTCGACCCTTATTCTACTTAAAGACAAGATGGTTTCCAACGGGCAACACTGCTCTTAGGCGTTAGAAACTTGAACCAGTGCGATATCTACTGATTCCTACAAAACAGACTTGAGTGTTTAGATTTGTATTGTTGAACACGGTCGCCACTAGCCACACGTGACTTTGAAATTCATTAACATCACACAAAACCGAACGCCCAGTTCCTCGGTCACACCAGATGCGTTTTGGTGCTCAATAGTCACATTCGGTGAGTGGCTGTTGTATCGAGCTGTACAGATTTAGAAACTTTCCGTCATCTTGGGAAATTCTATCGAACAGAACTTGTCTAGAGGCAGGTGTGGGTCCTTATTCTGGGCTCCTTAAGGGAAACTTTTTTTTAAAAGATTCCCCCCTCCATGGGGCTATTTCCATTAGTCACCTCACCAGGGTGAGTGGTGGAAGGGGGCTCCTCATTCCTACCTGCGTCCTGTCCAACTCTCTCCATGAGGGAGTAAACTCCTGACGCTGTGGTGATAAATGTCTGTGTCTGCAGGGACGTCCAGTCCCTAAATGTCGCCTTCTCCGTGACTGCGTTAGCCAGGTCACCTGCACGGGGTTGGCAGGGAACACTGGCTTTTAAAAAATATAACTGGAAAGAAGAGAGAAATTAGATTATAAATGAACCTTGTACAATCTATTCCCAGGCAGTTTCTCCTACCTGATGTGTTAGGAAAGAAGGCTGATCTTAGGAGAGAACAGGCACTGAACCTGATTCACATTTCTATAGTTACCAGAAACCCTTCTCTCCGCTCATCTTTTTACTTCTCTTCCGGTTCCTTCAAAAGATGTGAGGTTTCTGGAACGCTCAAACAGTGTTTAAATGAGAACTATTATTTAAAAGACCATAAAACTGTAATTTCTAGGCTAACTGAAAAGAAATGACAAAAGCACAATTGGTGTATTATTAATGGCATCTTTTTCTCTCTCAAAAATGTCCCCATTTGTGTGCTGAATTATAGGGTCACCTAAATGTTTACAAGTTGACGAAACTTAGGGATGCCCTCCGTGATTATAATTTGGTTGAATTTCCCTCCGAACTGCTGTGAAGCCTCCCTTCCACACCTCCACGTTTCTAGTCTCCCCTCTCTGCGCTAATTCAGAATGGTAACCCCAGGGAATCTCTGATCTCCTTTTAGGCCCTGTGTTGATTCCTTTCTCTTTTCCTGAGGCATCCTTATAAGACCCTGAGAGAGGATTCTGTGATTACATTTGGATTTACACACTTCTGAAAGAACATCAGTCTTGTCATCACAAGACTGTTCCTTTGCTGTGATACCGACTTGTTTTTACAACTTTGGCCAATTCTGTGCTTTTGTGCCTCAGTTTTCCATTTATTAAGCGGGGGTGCCGATGCTCGAGAAGTGCCTCATAGGAATGTGATGGGGGAGAAACGTGGCCGACTTTGTTTTCAGTGCTTGGAAGTTTCTAGAAGAATGATATTACCATCCTTCAAAGGATTAGTTATGAAAGACACCACACTGTTTTATGTATGTATATTGCTTACCAACCTGAGAACACAACTCTCCTGAAAAAAAATCGCCCCCTTCCTGCCTTATTAGTAAACATGACACCAATGACTTGGGAAAATATCAGTGGATCCCCTTGCCTTCAAGAAGACGACGTACTGGGCATAGGGTCTTCCCTTTCCTCCCAAACACCAGCAAATGGAGGAAGATGGGCCCATTTTGTCTGGGTACAGTAAGTCAGAAGCCTCTGACAGAAAGACAGCTGCCGAAAGTCCTGTTTGGGGTGCACATGATTTCATTTGCATTTTGATTTCTGTGATTTAACTGAAGGCATGGGTTGTCTCTGCCAAATATCCCCAGCCTACCGAGGGATGCCAGGTAGAACTGCCCAGAGCAGGCTGACTTATGAGGACCGACACAGCAGCTCAACCAGTGCATCCCTAAACATTCAGTAATAAAAAATCTGTTGTTCTTTGGTCGCCAGGATTTAACAAGCCTAATCCCTAGGAGAGGCGATAAAAATTCATTAATCTAATTAAATACTTCTTATTGCCAAAGTGACTTTGTAGAGTAGCTTTGCTGAAGGATAAGTGCAAAGTAAAATGGGGTCCCAGCAGAGAAACAAACGTTAGACTTGAGCAAGCTGGTGCACGCTTCATTAAACTCATAATTATCCTTTGTTCTAAGTAGCTGATAATATTTAATGAGTATCCAAGATAATTTCAAGAAAATGTTTACTAATGAGGTACAAACAGTGCCACGGAACATGGATACCTAGGGTGCCATAACCATGTATCTTCCTGCTGAATCTTGCTTGTTGGACATTGGGAGGGAGACTACAGGCTTTGTGACAGGTATTTGAACCGACTGAAGTGAATTTGATGGTTAAAACACATCACTTCTAGCCAAAATGTGTAAAAAGTTCTACACGACAGAAGGAATACTAAGGAAATTTATTATCAGAATAGGGAGTCGGAAAGATAAAATTATCGAGAAAAGATGGGATGTTCTATTACACGAAAAATAGTTGAAGGGTTTGGCTGTTACCAATCTTAGAGGAGCCGTCCCATAGAAAATAACTAAATTTGTTCCCATTGACAAAACACAAAAAGAGGACCAAGGGGTGTAAGCTCCAAGGAGATTTGTAACCAACCTAAGGAAGAACTTTCTAAAACTTAGAACTGATTGAATGTAGAACGGCTTCCTGGAGAGGTGTTGAGGTCCTAACTGTTGGTTGGGTGGCCATTTGGGGGAAATATTGAAGGGATCTTTGGAAGTTTGCAAAGTTTTCCATTCTCCTCTCTCTGCAGGAGAGTTACACCTCTCTGAGCTATTGAACGCGAGTGATCATACGATTTGCTCTGGCCAATGAGGTGTGAAGAGAAGTGACATCAGCCATTTTCCGGCAGAAATTTCGAGAGAAAAGGCATGGCTTGCTGTCTCTTTTCTGTTTGCCACAACTATACCATTAATATGTGGTCAGCCTAGGCCCTAATGAACATGGCACAGAGAACCATAGCTCCCCTACAGGAGACTTGTAGCATGAGCAGAGACAAACCCTGGATGGTCCAGGGGGATCGAGGTTGTGTATTGCTGTAGCAGAATGGCCTATCCTGATTGATACAGGCTGTAATCTGGGTGAAACAACCTCGAAAATGACTTCTATAACTGAGGTGCTAGAAATACTTCAAATATTTTCAAAAAAAGCTCTTAAATTGTGTGATACTATTTCTGGTATCTTCTGCTTGTAGCTATTTAATGCTTTTGCTTTTGTCAAAGTTGAGTTGTAATTATCAAAGGTGATAAAGTCAATGAAAAATCACAAGTTTTCAACATTACCCTTGAAAATAATGAAAAATTCAATAAGAAAATAAATATAATAGTATAATATATAATCCCATATGTGTTACATATGCATTTAAAATAAATTAGTTGGATTGTCTTTAAGGGTTGTGTTGCATGACAATACATATCTTTCAATTCTAGAATTATGTGCACTGTAGCAAGATACTCGTGTTTTGGGAGGTAATAGGATACTGAGACCAAACTACCTGAGGAAATAGAAATTAGCATCTCCCATTTCATGCTAATTGAGGTAAATGTTGACTCAGTGGAATGGTAGGTGGAAACATCACCATGATGTAAATGTTCTCTCCTTCTATGTGCAGCCTGGTGCATTAAGTTGAGTTCTTCTAAGTTATGTGTGCTTCTAATGCAGTGCTGTTGAACTGTACTCCCTTTTCTTCTTTTATTGTAGTATTAGTGTTGAAAAGCAAGGCCTGACCCTGAATTCTTATTTCAGCTGGACACAGTTTTAGAGAGACTAGCAAATTTGGACAATATCCTTTCCTGTTTACTCCTTGCGGGGGATTTTTTTGGGGGGAGATGTGGCCTTACGTTTTTCCCCAAAACCAATATCTACCAATCCTCCAGGATTTGGCAGAGCAATGGGCTCAAACAACATAGTGGCCACATTCTCTTAGTCTGGTTCATCTGAGATTAAAGAAAAAAGAAGATTAAACAAAGATGAAACAGACTATGACAGGCAAGAGAAGCTTTTGGTCTTCAAGATAGCCAGATTGATAGTAAAACTAAGTAACTATAGCATACAGATTCTGTGAACTATGGTTCATTTCCTTGTCTATTCGTTTAAAGGAGAGACAAGTAACATAAAGGGATGAAGCATTTTATAGGGCCTCCTCTTCTTTGTAACAGCAACAGTGCTGGTGTGTGGGCAAAGAGAAGGCAATGGGGGAGAGAGTAAAGGTGAGTGGCAGGATTGAAGGCAAGACAAGGCAGAGCCAAACTCATTCAAGTCATCTGGCACCAAGGCACTTAGAAAGCCCAATGTTTTTCTCATAGATTGGAGGGAAATGTTAAATACATCAGTAATGTCACATTGGCAATTGCACCAACTCTCAAAACCTCTGGTGACTTAAGAATTAATGTCTCATCACACGAAAAGATGCACAACATCACTCATAATCAGGGAAATACAAATAAAAATCATGATGAGACACCACCTCATAGTAGTCGGAATGGCTAAAATCAACACAGGAAACAACAGATGTTGGTGAGGATGCGAAGAAAGGGGAACCCTCTTACATTTTTGATCAGAATGCAAACTGGTGTAGCCACTCTGGAAAACAGTACAGAGGTTCCTCAAAAAACTAAAAATAGAACTACCCTGTGATCCTGCAATTGCACTAGTAAGTATTTATCCAAAGGATACAAAAATACAGCTTCAAAGGGGTACATGGACCCTGAGGTTTATAGCAGCATTATCAACGATAGTCAAACTATGGAGAGAGCCCAAGTGTCCATTGATAGATGAATGGAGAAAGAAGATGTGGTATATATACACAATGGAATATTACTCAGCCATCAGAAAGTATGAAATCTTGTCTTTTATAATGTTGTAGATGGACCTAGAGTGTATTATGCTAAGTGAAATAAGTCAGTCAGAGAAAGACAAATACCATACGATTTCACTCATATGTGGAATTTAAGAAATGAAACAGATGAACATACAGGAAGGGGAGAAAAAAGAGAGAGAAGCAAACCATAAGAGATTCTTAATGATAGAAAACAAACTGAGGGTAGATGGAAGAAGGAGGTTGGAGGATGGGCTAGATGGGTGATGGGTATTAAGGAGGGCACTTTTTTATGATGAGCACTGGGTGTTATATGTAAGTGATGAATCGCTAAATTCTATTCCTGTAACCAAAAAACAAACCAACAAAAAATCCAAAAAAGCCCGAATAACTAAATAAAACAAAAAGAGAAAGAATTAAGGTCTTGGATATTGTTACCAAATCTGAACCCCTAGAATTTGTGAATGCTACCTTATTCGGAAAATTGGTCTTTGCAGATGTCATTGTTAAGAGTCTTGAGGTGAGAAGATTATCCTGGATTATCTGAGAGAATCCTGCAATGCCACTGAAAATGTTCTCGTAAGAGAGGGCACTGGGGGGAGATAACAGGTTCAGAAGAAGCACTTGTGATCCTGGAGTCAGAGACTCGAAGATGGGGCCACAAGTTCAGGAATGCTAAGAGCCACCAGAAGCTGGATTTGGTACAGAGGGGATTCTCCCCTGGAACTTTGATTTCTGGCTTCTGGCCTCTGGAACTGGGAGAAAATAAATTTCTAGAGCGTTAAGCCCCTAACTTGCAACAGTTTGTTATAGCAACCATTTTACAAATCAGGGAACAAGTACAGGTTTCAAATTAAACATGGGAGGGAATCCCTGGGCCACCATTTTGTGAATGCTGCTGTCTGGGCACCCACTTCCTAGGAAGCAGGCGATTTCCACGCAGGTTTCTGTTGGACCCTTGCTTTGAACCAAAGGCCCTGCTGTCATTACAGAGAACCTGCTGCTCTGAAGGTTCTTCCTCTGGGGACACTCGTGGTGCCCAGCTCCTGCACGGTAACGTTAAGCACAGTCAGGACTGACCCTCAGGATCCTGGCGACCTGCTAGGCAGTGGGCCAGGGAGATGGAAGGCCTTTGTCCCAGAAGAGGCTGATTGAATAGGAATGGGAAACTTTTGATTTTTACTACCTTGAGATGTCCTCTTCTACTGAAATGAAATATTTCTGGTTAAACTCTATATGCATGCAAATTTCAGCCTTTTCCAACCCAATAGGAGACTGGTTGCCTAATAGGTAGGAATTAGGGGGGGTCTATAAGCTGTAATGGTTTAGCTTCCGTTGCTTCACAAGAGGTGGAATTCTTGCTAATAATAGAAGACTGGCAACACACCTCAATGATATTTTCAGAAGACCACACATATGTATGAACCTCATCAACAGGGATCAGGGAAGATGACTTCTTAGCGGTACTCACAGGGCTCACGACTGGTGGGGGGGGCGCTTTTACTGCAGGAAGAGTGTAATTTGAACAGCTGCCTTTCCTGCTTCTGAGAGTGGATTTGCAGATGTGTTACCTATTGTGTGGCACAAAAGGGGCCTGTGTAGTAAAGAGTCATCAATACAGAGTCAGGAGCTGTCCGTTCACATCCTGGAAATATAAGCACATGATAATGGCCTGAATACTTCATCTTGTAGACACGGTGAGATTCATAAAACTGTCTTTTAGCCATTTTAGAGTTGAATCTTTCTCACCCTCCAAAGCACTCCTTCAAAAAACTAGGAGGCATTTTACAATTGAGCAGAGAGGCTGATACTTTTAAAACTGCTTTAAGGGGCGTAGTAAATGGAAAATAGCTGTCTTAACTTCGAGCCGGCTGGGAATGCAATCTCTATTTTATGTAAAATGAAATGACACCTGGTTAGCTTTATTTTTTAATACTCACCGTTATTATTTTTTCCCCCTGAATTTTATGGGATGCTACAGAAATATTCCACTTACAAAATTATCCTTTTGGTGTTAAGTTATGCAGAATGATTGTTTAAAGCGGTTAGAAACTTCCCTACTCTTTTTTTTTTTTAATTTGAGAGAGAGAGAGAGAGAGAGAGAGAGCGAGCATGAGAGGAGAGAGGTCAGTGGGAGAAGCAGACTCCCTGCTCAGCAGGGAGTCTGATGTGGGACTCGATCCCAGGACTCCAGGATCATGACCCGAGCCGAAGGCAGTCGCTTAACCAACTGAGCCACCCAGGCGTCCCGAAACTTCCCCACTCTTAAGTCTCTCTTACTCATTCGTCCCCTTACCCCCATCAGTAAATAGCTTTGCCCGTATCTATACTTGTCGCGGGAAATGGACATTTAAGGCAATTTTCTGGGTAATCGAAAATATAAAACCTCATTGTACTCAGGAAATACTCTGTTTGGGCTAATTATCCAAATACTAGTTACTTCAGTTTTCATTTTTCCAGCTAAGGCCTTTTGACCTCTTCATTCCCAAATTGTCTTTTTACCTGTCTTGCATTTTACAAATCAAGAATTACCTGTTCTGTATCTCCTTCTCTTCGGAGCTCACTCTCCACCTTGCAGCGTGACCCCTAGGTTTTTTTGCTGAAAGAGATACTGGATTTTGTACTTTGCTGCCTGTGTTTGTTTAGGAGGAGAAACTCTTTCTCTCTGAGGTTTTATTTTTAAAAAATGTACTCTATTTGAGGAAACCATGTTGTACATCTATCCTGATAGGTAGTAAAAAGCATGGGCTATTCCCGCCGTGTTATTTTAGATTAAAACAAAAGTTTGGAAAAACCGATTCTGAGCTCCCCCAATCTTTATAGATAGTATATTTCATAAGGAGCACATCTTGGCTGAGAATGTGGACATGAGAAAGATATGTTTCAATTCCAGCCAAAGCAATTGCCTTCTTTGGAAGCTGTAGGTTGGTGCAGGATCGGGGAAGAAGAATTGTATACATTTTCCTTTACCTTGGATGAGAGAGTACAGTGATCCAAGCTGGAGAGAGTGAGATGAGGTTCATTTCTGCAACACACCTCGGTTGCAGAGACAAACTGACACCATTTGGAAACAGGAAAGGGCTCAGTGTACCTCTAAGAGGAGAAGAGCTTTTATCTATACCTACTCAAAAAGGACTGCCATTACTAAGTATGGATCTATTGGGTTTTTGTTTTTGTTTTTTTCCTTCTGGACAATCAGCTCTCCTTTTTACTTGAAATTTTACATTGGCATGTCCTTTTTTCTCTGTCCTTGGAGAGTCATGTGATTCCCAGCAGCTCCTGTAACAACCCCACTGGGCGCCATCAGCATGGACTGAAATGCAGGCTTCGTACACGCCAAACTGTGCCTTCAGCTGTTGACTTCCTTGATGTTTTCTGCTTTTACAGTCTTGGCTAGTGCAGGGGACCACCTGGAAAGTTTGGCACTTTGGGCAGAAATTTTAGGTATAGATTAAATCTCACCCTAGAAAGGTCATTTTTGTCTGGCTGACTTGGATTCATAATTTCTTGTACCTTACCTTCCAGAGCACAGGTTTTGGTAACTAGTTTAAATTAGTTAACATCTCGAGCTTATGTTGCTTCTAAATTACTAAACTATAGAATTCCCAGAAAAGCCAGAAATGCTATCCACTGCCGGTTCTTTTCAAACTACCTTAGGCTGGGGTCACTTCAAACAGAGAGAAAACCTGGTAGAGCTAGCTTAATTACATTTAGGTCAGAGGTTTTTTTGGTCACTATCTTATTTGAGAAGATGATGCAAACAATGGACTCTTTCCCTGTTGGCATATTTTGCAGATACAAACATGTGAACCTCTGAAACCCATCTACAAACTTTCACTAATAAGGCAGGTATTCTAGACATTGGACTGCAAAATATAAAATGAACAATCCATATCCTATATCTAGTGGCTCAAAAACGATGGCAAAAGAATGAATTATTAAGAGTTTTGGTTTCCTTGACTTGAGGGTGGTAAGGACAGGTCAAATGATTCCTGACACTTTTTGTTTCAATCGTTTATAGCAAATAAATTGGATATGGTACTTTTAGTGAATCTACAAATACAATATTCTAACCAAGTCATTAGACTTTTGGTAAATAATTTTCTGTTTCTCTTGATTCAAGAAAAATATTGATGGTAATTTCTGTTTCCATCGCTGTGACTAATATTTATATCTAATACTGGACACCATGGACATTTGTGCCAGAGAACATAAAAGATCAGAAGAACAATTTGGGGTGATATATATAGACATTTAGAATCTAATATTTCCATTATTTATCTTTTCAACAAGTATTTATTGAGCCCTAAGTGCCAGGCCCGGCTTGTTGCTGGAGACACAGTAATGAACAAGACAGATATGATTTGGAATAATCTTTGTGTGTCTTTAGATAAGTGGAGTGATTTCCCCACAATTTTAAAATTCAGTAAGCAGGATTGATTGTATGGAGCAGATAAGTATTTTGCAGATTTCTTAAAGAGTATCAGCTGCTGATTTCTGAGTTAGATGTAATGTGCTCCGGAAGAATGTTTGGTGAGACTGGAAGAAGGAGGCCAGTATGATGGATTTTAACCCCAGAAGCTGTCATGACTGATGGAAGGAGCAGCGATTCCTTGGTACAGGGAGCAGTTAAGAGAAGCCCACATTAAAAAGTGAGAGAAGAGGTGCTTTCACCAAGTCTGGACAATTACCTGACTGTTTGAATTGCGAGAGAAGCCTACAATTGTAAGTTATAAGGTGAGAAGCTTTTTGAAAGACCCAAGGAAAGTCTAGTGAGTCAAGTATCCCCACGGCCATAAAAGAGCCTCCTCCTTTGTAGACAAAGATGAGGACAGCAATAAAGGCACACAAGGAGCCGACACACCGCCTTCCAATAATATGCCTCCTGGCTTACGGAAAAGGCTGACGGTGGGTGATAAAGCTGTCAAGGTATAAAGGACACTTACCAGGACTGCAAAGGGGACACACATGGTGCCAGGACCTCTGGCCTGCTTGACGTTAAAAAAAAAAAAAAAAAAAGGAGGAAAAAACAGATTTAAAAATGACAGGGAGAGCGAAATGCCATCAGTTGTTTTTCTGATATAGTAAAAGTACAACTAGGAAGGTCCTTGTTATTTATGTCGCTGTTATGAAGAGCAGTTGTATTTTCCCCAATTTCCTGTATCCTTTAGTATGTGGGAAGCTACTTTTTGAGGTGGGATAAGAAAAGTAATGAATGACAAGTCAACATCAGGGATAAATTTAGGTTTTAAGCCATATATTTATTATGTATTTTAACACTGCTCACACATTACGCAGGAATCCTGGAAGCTTAAGAATAACCAATTATGTCTAAGTCAAGTATTTTTTCTTATTTCAGGACTTAAACTGTTACATCACCTATAAATGACCATACTGAGCAGTTTGTTACAACAGGGAAGAGATCCAGATTGGCAGATCGTGTGGGCTTCTGTCCACCCTGGCTGCCTACCTTTCATGCGCCATTTCTAAATTTTGATGGTTTCCCATTCTGTGAGTATTGTTTTCTAAACAGAATCCCAAACCCTTATTTCCAGATGTTCTCTTCAGCCGAGGAATAGATACGTGATGTAGACTTGTTACTCAAATGCACAAGAAACTGAGACTTGGACACAGAAGTGAGCAACCTGAGGTGGTGTCCTGGAGAGGGGATTTATTGCCCAGCACCAGGGTGAAGGCACTGGTTCTCTAGGAGTCTCTGCTGGAGCCCTGAGATCCTTAATTATTGTGTTGAACCTGCTGTGTGAGCCTCAAACTAGTTAGAGTGGATTCTGTTGTTTGCAACCAAGAACACTAACCAATTTAAGAGGCTAATCTGTTGCCTTGAAATTACCTTGTAAACTAGAGAAAGAGCCAGAATCAGGAATAAACTGTCCATTCCCAAGCTAAGGAGTTAGTATAACATGGAGATTGCAAGTTTGTGTCCCCACTCTTACCACTTAGCCGAAATATAGCCTTAAGTCCTTCTCCATTCAGTGCTCTGGACCAGGAGTCATCAGACTAAATCTGGCCCCCTACCTGTTTTTGTAAATAAAGTTCTATTGGGACAAAGCCAGACACATTTGTTTATGTATTATCTGTGGTTGCTTTTATACTATAACTGCAGAATTGAATAGTTGCCATGAAAGACCACATGGCTTGTAAAATCCCAAACTACTACCATCTTGGCCTTGATAGAAGAAGTTTGCTGACCTTTGACTGGTAGACAGTTCCTACCAATCATCGGGATCTGGCAGGTGAAATGAAGCCTGTTTGGCATTCCTGGTATCACATGTCTTCTTAGTCACCCGTTACTGATTTGTTGGGAGTCTTAGCATTCAGCACTGGCTCTGACCAGAAGGCTGGTGGAGACATAAATAAGGGAATATATCCAATGTGGATATATTCTAAAGGTTAGGTACACTAGTCATTCTCTTGCCTCTACATGACTTTTTATTAAAGTGGATAATTTAGAAATCTGTGCTTCTGCACTAAGGAAGTGTTAGCTGTATAGATGATTAGATCAATAGATTTCAACAGAGAAAAGAATCTGATCAAGATTGCTATCTTTCTAAACTGGCATTTATTTATTATTATTTTTTATTTTAGAGCCTGAGAGATGGAGTGTGGGGGGATGGGCACACAGTGGGGGAGAGAGAGAATCCTATACACACTCCTCGCTGCGCAAGGAGCCCAACCCGGGGCTCAATCCTGCAATCTTGAGATGGTGACCCGAGCCGAAATCAAGAGCTGATTGACCCACAGACTGAGGCACCCATGCACCCCTTTAAGATGGCATTTAATAAATGTCTTCAATCAAACTGGACATTTACCCCCTTAAGAATGATTGATTCAGGTCTATGGAGGACTCGGAGAAAGTCCCCAGGTCACAGCTTCACATCCAGAATCAATACTGTCTTGATGCCAATTCCTTGCATTTTGACACAGAGCAATGCAGGTAAAAGAAATTCAGCTCCTCCAAACTTCAGAAGGAAGCTACTGAGTTTCCCATATCTCCTGCTTGTCAACCCGTTAGTTGCCCCAGTGCTTAGAAGGACGTGCTGTTCCCTGCATCCGCCCATCTGTCTACTGCAAAGCTTTTGCACGTGCGGCTCGCTCTGTCTCTGTGGCATTCTTCATCGCCTGACTAGCTTCTCCTAGTCCTGTGAGACTCAAGCCCGGTGCCATCGTTTCCAGAAAGTTTTTCTTCTCCCTCCCTTCTGGGCTTACCTCTGTGGTGGGCTCTTCGTGACATGTGGTGTCCCTTTCCTCCTCCGCCCATGCAGGGGACCTTGCAGGCACTGTGCCCTTTCTCACTGTTGCCTGCACAGAGCAGCGTGCTGAGCACAAGGAAGGGGCTCAGGATATGTTTATTAAAGGGGTGGCATCCCTGTCGTGCTGTAGCAGCAGGGCCTTGTGAATGGAGCTGAGCTCTCTAGTGGCTCCTTTTCCAATAAAAGGATTACAATGTAGTGGGCTTTTCATTCGATTCTGAGCCAGTTTGTTTATTTACCTTAAAATGAATGGAGGGAGAAAAGAAGGGAAGAAAACACATCGAAATGCAATTTGAGGTGGTGGGATTCAGAGTGATTTATTTTTACCTTGGTTTTTAGCTTTTCTGTGTTCTCTAAACTTTCTATGTGGGTATATATTTTTCATTTTCAATTCAAGGCAGTAATAGTTGAAAAATAAAATAACTGGAATAAGATGTCAAATGGATTAGTTATTATTTATGATAAAATTAAAACTTTTAAGCAAGCATGTTAGCCCATTTTCAATTTTAAAATAAAATACCAATAGCCAGGAAACAAAATAAGCTCAGTATAATTTGAGACAGCTATATAATGATCTTGAAATGCTGAGGTGGTTAGAATGAAGATGTGCTGTTACAAGCTTTGGTTTGGCCCTGGGTTAACTCTGGAGGGCCCCCATGTTCAGCCTGCTTTCCCTCCTCCCAATGAGCACAGATGAACAGATTCTGAGAATTGTCTTTATTAACAGATCCTCCGTGTCCTATAGAAGGAAGGCAAATGCAAAATTTTCTCCAAGCAGAAGGGGAAAAAGTCATTGTCACACAGACTCGGGGAGAACATTCGAGACCCCCTCAGGCAAGGGTTGTGGTTTGGGGCATTTGCAGGTCTAGCCATCAGCTACAGGGCTTGGGAATGAAAACAACCTGGTGCAATAGATAAGGGGTAGGTTAGCCATGGGTTACGGTTACCTACAGACAACCCTCCAACAAAATACTTAAATGCAAAGCCTTGCTTGCTGGTAGGAGCAGAAATGTCACACCATGAGGAAAATCCCAAGAGGGAAGGTGCTGGTGATTCTGATCAAGGTCTAGTGCTAGCTGTGGGAACCTATAGAGATGAGCTTACAGGCACCCACTAAGAGGGACCATGGGAATACACCGATAGATCCCCACATCTGAGCCCTCAGACCATGGCCAGGTTGTCAATGGTGTATGCTTACCTCAGAATATCTTTCCAGCTGTTTGTCATTCACAGGTTTAGGACACTGTATGATGACTTTAGCATGGGAATAGGGCCTCCATTCCCAAACAGTTAAGGTTCCAGGTTGAGACTTTTGAAATTGGTTTTGCTCTATTATATGTTAATTCACGAACAAGCCCATCTGAAGGCACACCAGAAATTCTCCTAGGGGCACATGAGTCAATGAAGGATATGTCAACATTTGGGGGGAAAGATGCTGCTTTATTTTTCATTACACAAATTCAAAAGCTAAACTTTAAACGTGTTGGAAAAGCCATTGGTTCACTAACATCTCTTAAATGAGAAATGATTCAGTTCATAATTCTATGATCAGATCAAATCATACCCTTGTACCCGAGCACAACTTCATTGTGAGATCACGTGTTGTCTGTAATAACGAGGACAGTCATGCCACTCTGGACCTTGGAGAATTCATCACCATGTCCTGGAAATGATGACGACGACGACGATGATGATGATGACGACGAAGGGATGGAAGACAGGTCATGTCCTTCAAAAGGAGTTCAAAATGGAGTTCAAATGGAGTTCAAAAACTCCATTTTTAAATAAACTTAATCATTAATAAACTTGCCTCTCTTTACCTGCAACTTCATGGCTCTGTGAGGATTCATCCTGAAAATGCAGCCCCCTCCTCAGTTGACACGAAGTCCAATTCTGTTACCCAGCCTTGCTGGAACTGTCATACTCACTTCTGTAAAATCCTGACAAAAGATAGAATACTTTTATATTGATGTATGATTAAAATTGTTTCTCCTTCTCAGGAAAATCTCACATTTAAAATCTAAATGCTTTTTCATCTCCAGGGACAGGTCGGATAGTCCATTCTCATTATTGTGGCACTTCCCTCTCTATGCTGGGAGGGAGCTGGTGTAATGTGATGGATAACTGCATTTCTCTTCCGGAAGTTTCGTGGGTTATCCCCAACTAACTGGACTATTTGTTGCTTAATGTTCCAAGTCCTCTTCAACTGCAGAGTGCTAACTCTTGGTAGGACCTGGAGGAAGTAACCCCCATCATCATTTTCCAGATGAGAAAAAACTAAGGCTTAAAGGGTTCAAGTGACTTACTCAGGTTTAAAAAATGCGTATCTGTGCAGTGTAGAGTGGGGAGTGGCTGGGGCAACACATGTGTTTGGAAGAGACTGTACATCTGATTATTCAGAGTATTGCCCTCTCGATCCCTCTCAGATTCCTTAAAACCCCTTCCTTCCCCTCCTTTCCTTCATATGTCCCCCCCGCCCCCATGAATTCTCTGGTAACTGACTCAACCCTCCCCTTCTCAACACTTCTCTTGTGTGAATGGAGCCTTGGAAACATGGGGACAGTAGACATATTTTGCTGGACTTTGTGTGGTTTATAATCCCTGGTCAGAACATGTTGGGAAGAAGTTGGTCCCTATTTCACTTCTCAGCCCTGGATTTATGCTACGTATCCAGCAAGGAGGTCCTTTGGCTGTGCTAATTCTTCTTTGCTCAGTGCTTTGTGGCTCCATGAAGATGAGGTTGATAGGGTAGGTTTCGGGTAACTCTCTTTCATGTTTATTCTTCTGTAGATATCATTCATTCATTCATTCATTCATTTCCTCATTCAACAAGTATTATATACCAAACCCTGCCACAGTGTTGTAATGGTCAACAAGAACAAGAGCGGCTGTTTTCATGGTGGAGACAAACAATAACTCAGGAATCAAATAAACAAGATCACTTCACCTTATGACATATAATGAAGGGAGTAAATGAGAGACATGGCAGAGAATATTCTGGGAGGATAGCTCTCTAAATAGAATTGTCTGGAAGACCACTTTAAGGAATCGCCTTCTACACTGACACATGACAGAAGGAAAAAAATCAGCCATTGCACAACCTGGAGAAAGAACATACCAGCCAGAGAAAATAAGAAAATGCTCAGAGGTGGGCAAGAGTTTGACTTATTTGAGAAGTTGGAAAGGAGCCAATGTAGCTGGAGTGCAGTGAGTGGGGGAGGGTGGTGAGCAAGGCTCAGGGTCAGACTTTGTCGGCCTTCCTCAGTGGCAGTGATTCTCAGATGGAACACAATGGCTCATGGCTGTTGCCAGAGAGCATCCATTTGACTCATCTATGCCTTGTGTTAGATATTTAAACTCCCATCCTGGTCATAGGACATGGCAAGGATGATTGTACTGTAAAAACATGTGTTTCGCGATTTCCTGTTAATCCTCCTAGGCTATCAGCATTAGGTGAGCTGTCAAGAACTGAGGAGCTCTCCCCCCAGAGAGGTGACCATTTCACCCCTGAGGACATGAGCTGGAAGGGAACATAGGTTGCCCCTGTTCCTGTTCTGACCTTCCTGTTTATCCACAATTATTCTGAGACACTTGTATTTCCTTTGGCAGCCCACATAGCACTTAACCTTCACCATGCAAATTAGTATTAATCTATCAAGGATTCTAGGCCAGCCTGTTTTTGTCCCCATTAACCTCTGGCTAGCCCTACACTACTCCAATAAAAAGAACTCCATTTCCTAATCAATGGTCACTTCCCGATGGAAATCATAATTATGGTTCTGTGGCATTCAGTTAGCATACACAGCTTTTATAAGTATGATGGATGGGAGTGAGGCAATGGGCCTGAGTGGGTTGCATGCCCAGTTGCTTTGCTCATCTTTTCTGCAGGTTAGGGAAGGTGGCCATATACTTTATTTTCCAAATAGGGGCGCTTTTAAGAGTGAAAGGGGGCTCTATGAACAATTATGTTGTGAAAACAGACATAAACTGAGGTGAGTGGTCACCCCAGGTTTTCGGTATTTGGATATCACACACTGTTACTATATTTTCTAGTTTTTTTTCCATATAACATGAGAGGCATTCAATCTCTCTTGCTCCTTATGTTACAATCAAATACATTAAGTCCATCCAATCTATGGACCTAAGGAGAACTGACCTTTCTGATGGACTTCTTACTGGTGGCAGATACCAAATACCAGATTCAAGTAGGTAAGCCAAACCTTCTAACTTCAGTACAGTCTTTAGGCTCTAGATGGCTAGGAAAATGGCAGAGAGTTCTGAAGGCTGTTTGCCTCCCTCACTCCATGTTCACCTTCCTGAGGACAGTACCTCTGAAAGGGGAGAGGTAGGTGGCATGGAGATAATTTGATGATCTCTGGTCTGACCACCTGCTCGTGATGGGGAAGGCAGAAAAGGAGTTATTCTCAAGACAGCAAATAATGTGCCATAGTGAGAACCTATCATAGATGTCAATAAGAAATGGACTGTCTTAAAAAAAAAAAGAAATGGATTGTCTTGAGGGAAAGGAATGAACAGGCAAACCCAATCTATTACTCTTGGCATTACAGGAAAGAAAAATATGTAACACTGCATATCCTTAATTAGCAAGAATAATTTTTTATTATCTCATATTATTTTTAAGTATCTCATACCACAATTCTCCACTAGGGTTTCAGTAAGTCATGTCAATATGCTTAGATGTTATTGACATTAACAGGGAAGCTCACCTAATCCTCCAATGACCCATCTCCTCCTCACCCCTCTGCCCACTGTTGTTTCTTACCCTCTCCCATTGTTATTGTTTATGCTTGCAAAAAAAAGAAAAAAAATGAGCCCACTCCTGTATTGGGGCAGCTGTCCCCTCAAACCCCTGTCTGTGTGCTCAGTTCAGTGCAGCTCAGCCTGGAAGCTTTTTATGAAACAACTGGGATATAGCTGTATAACTAATAGATAAAAGAGGGGTGCGTTGTGGTTCGATTCTGTGGAAAAATAAATTAACAGTGTGAATCCCATCAAATCACGTTTAAGGATACTCAATCACAGAAGTGTTTTGCCAGCTAAACCAGTGTCCAAAAAAATGCAATGTAAGCCATATATGTAATGTAAATTATCTGGTGGCCACATAAACAAATGAGTGAAACTAATTTTAATAATTCATTTTATTTAACCTAAAATATGCAAAATATTATCTCAACATGTAATCAACATCAAAACTATTAATGAGATATTTTACACTATTTTCATGCTAAGCCTTTGAAATGTGGGGCATGTTTCAAACTAGGCTAGCCACAGTTCACATGCCCAATAGCCACATGTGGCTAGTAGCTACCATGTTGGACAGGACAATACAAATGTAGACCACTGCTACCCAAAAGTATGGTCTGTGGACAGGTACCCCTCTGTGAGTTGTTGGTACAGGTCCAAAATGAGATAAATTTAGCAAGTAAAAAGAGGTACTTAAAACTTTGATGGCAGTTTGACATTTGACATCATCTTTTATTAATTTTAATTTTTTTAAATTAATATATGATGTATTATTTGCCCTGGGGTACAGGTCTGTGAACTGTCAGGTTTACACACTTCACAGCACTCACCATAGGCATGTAATCATTTTTTTAAAAAAAGATTTATTTATTTATTTAACAGAAAGAGAGAGAGAGAGATCACAAGCAGGCAGAGAGAGAGAGGGGGAAGCAGGCTCCCCCGCTGAACAGAAAGCCCGATGTAGGGCTTGATCCCAGGACCTGAGATCATGACCCGAGCAGAAGGCAGAGGCTTTAACCCAGGTGCCCCAGCATGTAATCATTTTTAAAGTAGTTGTTTTTATTGGACTTTTCAGAATTTTAGTCTACATATTGATTGGGGGTCAGAGTGGGAGAGCAACCTGAGTCTTCCTCACAGATAGTCTGAGACGCTCTGCTCTAGACATTCCATCCTCCTCACCCTACGTTTCTTGGCCAGATTAGCCCAGGAACCTATAGAAATAGATCCCTCAAAAGTCACTAGAACTCTGGCTTCCTTCTGGTTCTCATTCTCCTCAATGTTTTATGATTTATAACTCTAAATCACCTCTTTAAAAAAAATCTTCCTCTAAGATTATTGGTTCTCTTAATTGATTTCTTCAGCATCCTCCTTCAGTATCTTTCTAAATCCGAGTTCACCAGGAAATAGCGGGGTTGGAAGTGAGCTAATTTAGGAACATAGTATAGTCATGAGTAGAAAGCTAGGAGATGGGTGATCACGGAGAAGAAGAGTAAATGTGTTGGATTTTCCAGAGAAAAAGAACCAATAGGGTATATATCTATGTCTGTCTGTCTATCTATCTATCTATCTATCTATCTATCTATCTATCTATCATCTATCTTTCCACCTATCTGGGAGAGAAATTATAAAGTCAGCAGTCAGGTGGTGGAGTGAGAGGAGAGGACCCATCTAACAGGTTGTTAGGAGGGGAAGGATGGCAGGACACGAGGTGTGTGAGACTGGGAGCAGGTGACACTGACTCCCAGGCTTAGCCAGCAAGATGTCAGGAAAGACCACATCCACCTGGATGGATCCATCTCAGCACCTGAAGATTAAAGTCAAAGTCTCTGAGAGGGAACCCTAACCCCCACCCCCATCTCTTTCTCTCACACCCAGCTCCTTCTCTCAATCCCCTTCTATGAGCAGTATCACTGTTCTTCCAATCATGTGGGCTAAGAACCTCAGATCACCTTTGTTTCCCTTCCCCTTGTGCGTGCCATCTCTTGTGGAGCCCTAGAGGGTTTATTTCCGCAGACGCTTTCTTTCAGCCTCTCATCTCTATTCATATTCTAGTAACCAGCTACAACAGACTCATCACCCTGACCAGGCTCTTGCAGTGTTCTCCTAATGTGTCTTCATATTACCAGCCTCTTCGTGCGCCAAACCATTTCACTGCTAAGTAATCTTGAGAAACAGCTTCAAGCCTGTCTTTCCTCCCCCAGGTTCCATGTCCACTCTTGCCTGCTGATGATGTCTAGTCTCTCCTGGGAATTCGAGGCCCTCCCTGACTTGGCTCTAGCAGCTGTTTTAGGGTTCATCCTCTACCCCAACTTACTGAGTTCTCTGAATGTCAAGTGCTGTGGAAGATCCCAAAGGTACAGCCCTAATGGCACAAAAGGCCATGGAGAAAGAAAGGTTCACTGGGAGCACATGATAAAAAGCTTTGGCCTGATATAGGGTTCTCATTAAGCTGAGCCCTAAGGAATTTTTAGGAATTAGCTAAGAAGAGAAAACCATAATACTAAGGCCTAGACACTAGAAAAGATGTGACTCATTTAAGGGCCTGGAATAAAAGCACGTAGCTGAGTCCACAGAGGGCAAGGATCAGCTCAAAATGATACCACAGAGGGGCATACAACAACCGTCTTAAGAATGGCAGACTTCATCCCAAAGGCAATGGGAAACCGTGGAAGGATTTCAAGCAGGGATGTGAATGCATCAAATATGCCTTTTAAAAGTCTACTTCTAACTGTGGACTTGCACTATTGGGCATCTCTTTTTCTCCCCTAAAACTTTCTCTAACATTTTAAAACCTGTGTTAAATTTTATCTCTGTGTACATTGGGAATTCCAAAGCTTATTTCTCAAAGAAGCTATTTCATTCGATATCTCTCTTGCGTGCCCTATGTTCTTTGGAACACAATTTGAGAAACACTGGCCTAAGTAGTTTCCTCTTCCTGGGATGCATCCATGCTCTGTTGAAATCCAGCCAGCTCACCAGATCCAGACCCAATCATCCGTCCAGTTCTGCCACAACTCTTGGAAGCCTCTCCCAGATCCCACTGTCGGGTCTAAAGTCAGCTTTCTTCATTGCTATTCTTCTTGGATTGCTGTTTAATGAATTCTTATCTCTTGAGAAGTCACCCTCCCCCTATTCTAGGCCACGTGTGTATAGAGCACCTCTGTCTTCAGCAGGAACTGCCACCCTCCCAGCCTTGTTTGGGTGTCTGCCAGCGCCCACGCCTGCAGGTGTTGCTGGAGGGGAGAGCTCTCCTGCCTACCTGCCCCATATTTATACCCCCCAGATCATGGCTCTAGAATGCTTTTTGGAGATCTCTGAGGCTCTCTGGAACACACAGAACAGAACAGACACGTGATGGACATGTTCCTCTCTCCGCCTAGCGCTTTCTGAGTTTCCCTGTCCCCCAACCAGGCAAGAGTTCTGTTTCCTGTTGTGCCTTCAGGTGTTTCTCAGCCTGAGCTTAAGAACCAGCTGCCTTTGGTCCAAAGGGTATCACAGCCGCATTTCCCCCTTTGTGATAGCGTGTGTGGTGAAGGCAAGTGGGGAGTAATGGCTTTTGTCAAGCAGTCCGTCCTTGCCCGCGTCAGTGTCAGCTCCCCTTGCTGGCGCTTGTTCCCCTCACTCCTTGTGGGAAGGACTGTCAAAGGATGTCAGGATAAATTCTCTGCTCCTACTCATGCCTTTTCTCTTTCTCTCTCTCTCTGTCTCTCCCCCTCCTCCCTTTTGATTCTGTCTTGATGTCATCTCTTCAAAGCACACTACCTGTAAAATATTGATTCACAGCAGGCTGCATCTGCCAGGATCAGATTTCTCTTCTGCTGGCAGCATAATAAACTACCTGAGACACCGCAGCCCGGGTGCCAGGCTGGTCGCGGCTTCACACACCCCCCATCTGTCTTTTGCCTGACTCTACATAATGAAACAGCGGCCAGAGACATTCCAGAAGCAGAGAAACCAAGTAACAACCAGTGGGGACATAAAAGAGCCCGGGGGAGCCTGCAAATGGCGAGTGTAACAGACACCACCCCAAGCAGCAGAGGGATCAGAAGCTCCCTGGCTTTCTGAGAGCAAGGGAGAAAATAGCAAAGGGGAACAAAGCTGCCCGTTAACCGCCCTGGGAGCACGCTTGCCATGGTCCTCTGCCTTCTGTCCTTTCTCCTTTTCCCCAACTTGTCCTGGGCTGGATTGTAAAACTGTGCCTTAAAGCACTGACACCTTAGGAACCCTGCCGGGGGTATCGAACTCAGAGGAAGATCTGATACAACAGGGACATGAATTTGTTTGTGTAGGAAAAAGGGAGTTAATGGGGGAGTAGGAGGGTAAGGCAGTGATGAGTTTGGGTTCTGGAGCCAGAGCCTGGGTTGGATACCGGGTGCTTCCCACTCATGTGATTTGGGGTAAGTTACAAACTTATGTCCCCATTTCCTTGTTGGGATAACGGAACTGTTGTCCAATTAAGTGAATTAATAGTCTAAGGCATCTAGAATAATGCCTGGTATCTGGCACTATTGAAATGTTTATTCAATACATGGATACAGCTTCCCTGATGGGGAATCAGAAGTGCCAGTGGGTGGGAATGGGGTGGGGGGACATTCCTCTTCCCTGCTGGGGATGTAAGTCATCTCCCCGCCGGGTGTCCAAAGGAGATAGGCAGCTGGGCGATGAGCAAACTCCCAGGGGGAGCCTGAACATTCTCCTCTTGGCTTTGTCTGCAAACGTGCACTTGTTCC
Source organism: Enhydra lutris kenyoni (assembly GCF_002288905.1). NCBI lineage: Eukaryota > Metazoa > Chordata > Mammalia > Carnivora > Mustelidae > Enhydra > Enhydra lutris. The sequence goes on from NW_019154142.1 coordinate 15,662,710, forward strand.
AAGGTGTCTCGTTCTCTGGGAAGGTGACTCCTTATTCAGAGGCCCAGTAGTCAGTGGGAAGTTTCCTGAACCTTGGCAGTGTGTTTCTCTGTCATTCGCATCCTCGCTGGGGGAGGAAAGTATTAAAAAGAGAAGCGGCCATCCGAAGTCAGTAAATCCGTCATCAGAGATGACAGCTGTGGGTTTGCATTCTTGTTTTACTGCGACTTTGAGCAAGTTGGTGAAGGTGGCCGTGGCATCCAGCTCTGGCCTGTGAAGAGTTATGATTTTCTACTGTATTAAGCTACTGAAGGGACCCTACCACTTAGCACCCTCCGGGGAGCCTTCTCTTTTGCAGTACAGGGAAATTTACCCCTTGTGACCAACTGTTAAGCTTCCTTTGAAGCCTCTTTTTAATTCAGATTTGGTTCAGCTCACGATGGCTTCAGAGTCAGTGGGGAAAACGTTTACGATATGACAAACTAGCAACCTGTATTTTTTACGTACTGTTAGAGAAATCATGGGTCTTTTATACTCGCGTTCTTTCGCTTTTTGTTGGGAGAGATGTCCTTTGAGACCTCTCAGTTCCTCACTTTATATTCTTTCTCCTCTTCAGACCTCAAAGCCTCTCCGCACAGTAGCAGGCGTCCCTTTGATGAAGCAGGCTGGAGGAAGTTTCTACTGAAGCCTGTCAGAGTCAATGGTCTGCCGGTCAAAGGGAAGACTGCTGGGTCAAGTGAAGCTTCCATCTCAACTGGGGGGCTTTAGTTCCTTCAGCATGAGGGGGCTTATTTCCATGTTCCAAAGGCCTTGAAGGGCACTGGGATCTCATGGACTTTCTGTGGGCCCGATGTGCCCAGCCTGTCACCCTCACCATGGCGTGCTCTACAGAACTGTCTTGTTCTTCTTAAATTGTTGTTTGAGTCCCCTTTCAGATGTAGAACAGATTGACACAGTGCAAAGCATCTTGAGACATTTGAAGGTGGGACTGTGGGAGACAGAGTATCTGAGCAGAGCAGTGAGGGAGGCACCAGTGGAAGACATGAGCCCTAAATCTTGACCCTGAGCCAGGCTTTGTCAAAGATGTGATGTGGAGAGTGAATGTCTTTTATAAAAAGAAGGGAAAGGAGGACTATTTGGAAACCACATGTAGAGGTACAGCGGTGTGTTATTAACTGCCTAGAGCTTGGTTCTGCCTTGGTATGGCCATGAGGAAGGAAAAGGACTTCACCTCAGTCTCCAGCTCATCTTCAAAATGGGTTGTTACTAGAATTGAATGTGATGATCCATGCAAAGTGCTTAGTGTGGAGATTGGTACATAGTGAGGCTCAGACTAATGTTCATAACATGCTGGTATAAAGACTTACTGAGAGTAAGGAGAGCCTCAAGAGTTGTGTTCCTTTGGAAACACAATGAGCAAACCACGGGAAAAGGATATTTAAATGGCCGGTTAATAAAGAACTTGAAAGTCACCCATGGTTTTTATCTACCAGCGAACTTGTCCCCCCTTTTCCTCCTATTAGTAGTCCTCAGGAAGAAGTAGGCATGCAACCAATATTTGGTGACTGAGGGAATACCATCTTATATTTATACCTTTGAGCTCAGTGACCATCAATAGCCCGAACAATTTCACCGTTGGCTTCACTGATCTGATTTTTTTTTTTTTTTTTGTTCCTTTCAGTTAAAAAGAAATCTTTCAGTTTTCTATTTTATTCTTTTCAGGTCTGAGGTTTGGGAGATGGTATTAATTTGCAAGACTGGGTTAACTAAAACCATTTAGGGATTTCCTATGTATTCATTTAACCAAGACTTACTGAGAATTTCCATATTTGACTAAGTGCTGTGGTTTAGTTTCTACTTTCAAAACCCAAAAGAGGACAAAACAGACTGGAACGATACACTGTGATAGGTATTAAACAGATATAAATAGGAGCTGCTATGGAAATGCAGAGGAAGAGAGCTTTACCTACCTGGTGAGTTTGTGTGCACCTGGAAATGGGGTGAGCTCAGAAAGGGTTTCTAGAGATGGAGGCATCTCATTTTCTGATGATGATATGTTGTATTTCTATGAGTAGGTGGATTCCGCAATGAAAAAAGATGTTTGTAGACCAAATAGACATTTAGTGAAATATACTCTGCTACAAGGGGATAAAAATCCTAGGATGTGGAAGTGTAACTCCCTGTTTCCAACCTTGCAAAATATGAAACCAAAAATTATCCTGATGAACGTCCCCAGTGTGACTTTCTTTAACATTCATCTATTCATTTGCTCATTTGTTCATTTATTTTCCAGCTTTATTGAGATACACTTGCCATTTTTAACTTTGAGGAACAACTTGGTTCTGTGATTATCCTACTGGAAGTTCAGTGAGAATTTGGGGAGCAGGTTGACGAAGAAACATGACTCTTATGACTAACTAAAGTACAATTCCTGCCCGTGGCAAGAATGAACCAAAGAAGGCAAGGGTGTGGTATAGAGCATTTCTCTCAAGATTTCTGTCCCTGAAGAGAGAGAATGAGTAAGCCTTATTTTATATTGACTGACTAGTATCCATCCAAGACGAACAATGACAAGAGTTAAGTAGAAATACCAGCAGATCACTTCTATGAGTAACATTGAGGTGGGACACATGGTGCCTGCCATATTACTTAGGAAATGCTTAGATAGCAAAAGCCCTTTCACTTCAGGAGTAAACCTAGACAAAGGTATATGAGTCACCGGGAAGCTAGTTCAGGTAATGGCCTGGAATCCACAATGGTAAAAAGAAATGATGGAGGGTTGGAAAGCTAAGGGAAAACTCATTTGAAGAGGAAGAATCAATAATGTTAGTCAGCATGTTTGCTCATCTGTAAAATGAGCAGTTTGGGGCTGGATTGAGTCCAAGGTTCTTGCCATCCTTGACACATCCTGGGCCTATGGATCCAATAAGGAGTAGACAGGCAGTAGAGGGAACTGACTGGCTTATTAATTAAAATCTATTGTGCTTTTCTTCTCAAGAATGGAAGCTTCTATATACAATGTTCAGATACAGGGCATTTTTAAAGACTAAAAATGAGAATATAACAAAATAGAGGCAAAAGTTACAGAACACAAATGAAAAACGTGTCACACTATCAAACAGATGCTTCAATGCACATGTTATTTTCTCTGCAAGTGAGATATTTGAAAAGCTCATTAACTCTTTGAATAACACTGAACAATATTTAGTACACAATTTCCTTGTTGTATTAAAGAGTATCCTCGAAGTCTCAAAGAGTGGGGAATTTTAGGAAGCCTCAGAAACTCATAGTCAGTGTGTAGCTTTGGTGTTGAGAGGATCTGCTTCAAAATGAAAAATAAGAGCGGTGCATGTTACAGTTCCTGAAAGTTTCTGTTTTCAGTTGGACGCTTTAGAAAAGAGAGATGTTTACCAAAACATATGGTCCCCAATCACAGACTTGTCCCTGGAAAGCAGTTGCCCAATCGTGGACATCTTTGTTGTGTCCTTAGCCTCTTGGTGGGATCATTTGACTCTTTGTGCTGTTTGGAACACTAGTGGAAGCGATGTACATCATTTCTTGGTCCAGGATGTTAAGCGAAGACTGTGCCTTCATTACAGTCTCTGTCTGCCCTTATCACTGGATGCAGAAGATCCCACAGTCCTAGAGGATGGCCAAACCCTAGGAGGGACGAAACCCAGCTTCTGGATACAGAGCAGGAAGAAACCTCCCCACCCACCAGGACCTCTGCATGGTGCTGTTCAATGAATAAGAAATAAACTGCTATTGAGCTTTTAGGGTTTATTTGTTTTAACAACTACCTCACTGATACAGGCATCGCATTTCTTGATCTTGTATAGGATGTTACATTAATTCATTGGAGAGAGAAATACACATTCTGATTTATGGGTGATGGGGCCTATTGGAAATCTGGATATGTCCTGTGGTCAAAGGCCTCAAGAAAAGGGAAATAACAATCCTTTTTTGTGTGTGATGTTCAATTCTTATATAACAACTGGAGGGCTCTGGTCTGGCTTTCTTCTTGTCCAAGTCAAAGTGGGACAGTGTGCTTTAGCCATTCAGCGGTATCAAAGATACCGCTGATAATCACTAAGTTGATTTCAGAGAGACATGAGTTTCTGACTTTTCTTCAGTCATCCTCGATGAAAGGGGACAAGAATGATTGGTATGAATTGTGGGGGAGAGAAAAAGATAATTAAGACTCGGGAGATAGCAGAATGTGCCAGTCATTATTATACTTACTCGACAAGCTCTATAGTCTTCAACGGTCAATAGTGACATTACGTTGGCCTGTTATTGCTAATATTAAAAAAAACACAATGGGTCAAATAACATGTGCAATAGATATTTCTGCTAGTTGAGGAAAATGTCTTAAGACCTGGTCTTCCCCTTTTGGATGGTGCTGGTTGGTCTTTGCAGCTGCTTGTGGTCTGTATGTGCGTCAAGCACTGAGCTGAGGTAAACCCGAGAATGAGATAAACAGTCTCACATAGTCTTAAAGGCAGAACTCTGTATTCTCATAAACACATAGAAGTAGCACCATTGTAAAAATTGATAGAAACTGATCATAACAAAAACCTGAGCAAGGGAAAACAGATCACTATAAGAAAATGTTGTATGGTAAAACAATTTAATTAGGGGGAGGACGAGATGAAGGAGAAAGGTCAGTTCCAATCAGCTTGTTATGGTCATGTCGACATATAAAATACACTATATAGTTTGGACAAAACCAGTAAGAACAGAGCTCTCTCTTGGCACAGAGATGAATGCTCCCAGATACCTTTGTGTTTCGAATACCTCAAAGAATCCTGCTCCCTCTCTGGGACGGCTTTTTGTGTGTGTGTAATTCACAGGAAGGCTTTATCAGTCGATGCCTACTTACTCAACTCCCTGTTTGTGTGAAGATTAAATATTAAATCAGTGTTCTTTGAAAGTCTCCAAAGCAACTCAGTACACATTTTAGTAGGCTCTTAAAATTGTATTTTCATTTTCTTTTTTCATGATTGGGGATTACTTAGAAATGAGAGGTTGGAGGGTGAAGGAGGAGGCCTGTGGGGTGTAGAATTTAAGGATGTGCCCGGTCTCACCCTGCACTTGCATGACCCTGAGAGTGAGTTCCTCCTTAAATTTTGTGCCCTGGACTCTTCACTTGCCTCACCCTAGTCCCATCTCAGAAAGCCACAGATAAACATGTGTAAAAAGTGTACCTAGGACGTGTGCAAAGCAACTTGGGACATCTCAAACATTGTTTCAGTCTGAGTTTGGGTATCTGATAGTATCTTCTTAATGAGAAATGCAGGGAAATCAGCTCCAATGTCAAGGTGAGTTCCTGCTGAGCAAATGACACCAGGAAAGAAAAGCTCCTCTTTTGGTCTTTGCTTGAATAATAATAATAATAAAAAAGATCTATAATTGGATTTCCTTAAAGACTTGGAGAACTCACATCTTTATAACTTTTCAGATTGAAAGGTAGTCCTTTTGAATTCTATTAACTTTGCAGCAGACATCTTTTAGAAAGTAAGATTATGTAGCTTCTGAAGAAAACCAGGAACAATGAAGTGAGCAATATTTGCATTCACAAGTTATTCTGTGTTGGCAGATTGTCATCTTTTGTAGAAATATCACAATTTTTCAAAAGGACCACTTTGAAGATAAAGAATTATATTTAATCATTTTTTTGTTGTTAATAAAAAAGTCATTTTGAATGCTCACTTTGACAGTCAAAGGTCCCATTGCCCTTAAGCATGGTGTAGCCTACTTTGGGTACCCACACGGCAATCAAGGGCTTCGTCCCCCTCTCATCTTCAACTCTGCCAGGATAATAGCCCACATTCACACCCCTGCCACTTACTTTCTAAAGGTCCCTGCTTGCAGAGGAATGAGAATCTAGGAAATTTGGTTGTCTAAGAAATTTTAGTAGCCTGACATACAAAGAAACGGTGGCTTATAACTACAGGAGGAAAGAGGAGCTGGCAAATTTAATGGATGGATCAGAATACTGTATTTTTATCCTAAGACAGCTTAGTTTAAAAACCTAAGCCTCAGTGACCAGTAACATTGGAGAAAGAGTTGACCACAACACTTGGAGTCACTGATGAGAAAGCAAGATCTCTGGATAGGATGCCTTCCCTCATTTCTTACAAACGTTTCAAGGGATTGAGATGGGTAGATTGAAATGTCTCTCTTAAAAAATTGGAGATTTTCACATCACAGGAAGAGTGGTGGCAGTTTTTATACATTTGGAACTAGACATAACAATGTCACGGTCAGGCCTCAGAAGGTGATCATAAATGAAAGCGCTCTGGTGTTGAGTATATGGCTTCTATTCTGGGTTCATGTCTCCTGCTTATTTAAAATTTAGGCAGTGGGAAGATCCTTCCCTGCCCCTGGATGGAAGACCCTGTGACTTTTATGCATACCCTTGGGTAAAAGATTGGTATATGATCCCTTTAAGCTAAAAACAGTCTCAATTCAGAAATTAGATTTTCTGGCCCAAATGTTAAACTATTGCTGTCATCCTCTTTCAAAGGTAGACTTCCACCCTGAACCCCTATTCCTACACTCAGACTTGTAATTGACTTCTTCTGGTTCCCACTTGCCAGCTGCTTTTCCTCTCCTCCAGGGTCAAATCTTGGGGAAGGTGGACAAGTGAGGGTTCTTCCTTTGGGGTGGTTTCCTGGTTCTATAGGCATCGACTGACCCAGGGAGCTGCCCTCTCTGCCAACAGGGTTGCAGGTGTGTGGGACTCAGCTCTCAGCGGCTCCATTGCAGAGAATGTCCTCACCAGGTGTGAGATGATGGAGTCATAACCCCCTTGCGTGGAGGATCCTCACACTACCAGCGGGTCATAGGTAACAGTTTGCTCCAAATAAACCTCTTCACAAAGTCCTCCCCTCTCTTCTTTCCAGCCCTGGCTCTTTTAAGTCCCTGATGCTCATGTGAGGACCTGGTACTTTAGCGCCACTGCCAAAATTGGCGTCTTGAGGACCCCATTTTAACATTGTGATACATCGATGAAGTAGAATAATTCAGAGATTTTTTTCCTAGTAAACAAAAATAACTTAATAAAATGTCTAGTGATTCAGTGTTCTTTGTTTTCTTAATATTATCTATTTGGTAAAAACCTTTCACTGAACCCTGCTCCGTCCCAGCTACGGTACGGCTCACTCTCAGCTAGAGTGTGTGGAGGGTGTTGATCTTCACTAATGTTCTTCCACCCAACGTCTAGTTCCTCGGTCAGCCGGGTGAGGAGATGCTCCCTGTTCACCAGGGCCCAGCCAGAACGTGGGTATTCACCACCTGCCCTTCGTTCCTTAGTTGATTTTAGGCAATTACGCCCAGTCCCTCAAAAGATGGAGGTGATTTCTAAATGTCCATTTCCTTGAAAGGGTAATATATACTTTTCCCTTATACATATTAAATCTCTAACTCACAAAGAAATGATTTCATAAACTCCTGGCCTGACAGCCTTTACACATAATTTAACCTCCTCAGAATGGGGTCTTGTCCAACATTAGGGATGTAAATACGATCTCTAGATCACCAAAGGCTGCCATACACATGTTTGGAAAAGTAAGCTCAGTGCCACCCTGGCCATCCAGTAGGCAGGAGCTGATGGCTTCTCCTGTTTCTGGTGGTTTGAGGCATACTGATGTTTGACAACCTGGACCTTCTGGAAGGAACTAAGGTATGTGATACAAAAGGATTATAATCTAGGAAACACTTGGAGGGACGACAGTAGTAGCCAGCACCTAAAGAACTTTCTTCCTTTGTACTTTCCTCCTTTGTTCTCTCTTAGTCATGCAGCAGAATATCCGAAGGTCGGGCTCAAGGAGTATACTGAGACTGACGGAAGGAGCCAGAAGCTGACTGTTTCAGGAGTGTTCCTGGCTGCAGGCTCTTAGAAGGCAGTTGGTGTTTCTTGCTAAGTTGTTCCTTTCAGCTCACCAGGGTGGGAAGTTGACAGGTACTGCAAAAACACAGGGAGAGAAGGGAGCCTAGCACAGAATGAAATTTTAAAGAAAATTGTAATTCAGCACATCAGTATTCAAACCACATACTCTCTGCTCATGAAAGCTTTAATGTGGGCAAAAATCTTACCTAAGCAAAATATTTGCCTTGAAAGAAAGTATGAACAACCCAAATGAAGTAATTCTCTCTAATATTCTATTCTTTGCTATAGACAATTTAATTCAACACATTTTATTGAACGTCTTCACTATGGTTACAATGAAGACATCAATTTAAATAGGACGCAGGCCCTGCCTTCCAGGGGCTTACAGAAATGGGAATATTAAGCAGTATTTGATAGTTTAACCATCTATAGCTTTAAATCCAAATTGGTTTTTAATGTAGCAATGAAACTACCAGTTTCCTACTATGTGACGATCATGACAAAGGAAGATATTTCTAATGTTAATAATTTCTCCAACCCAAAGAACCAAGAGGGCGTTAACAGCACAATGGCGTTTAAAAGTAAAACCTACACAGTCTGTTCTTTTCTTCATGAAATAAGGCAGAAAATGTGCTTTTGAATATGCACGTCCCCTTGTGCCAGGCACCCTTTATTATCTTCTAATTCCTACAAGATATTTCTTGTCTCTGTGATTTAAACAAAAAGTTATTTCTTAAATCTCATCCTCAGGTCTCATTCTTTCATTTACTCATTGAACCTAATTTTGTGGTCTATCATGCAACCTTATTATCCATTCTATAACTCAGTGTATCATTTTACTCTCAAGCTTATCGGCATGTTTGGTGTATGCAAATCCATCTTTTTCTCCAATGTAAAGTTATTTTTCATAATGAACTACCACCTTGTATTCTTGTTAAGTGAGACTCTCTTCTGTCCTGTTGCTTAGTGCTTGCCTACCTCTGTGCTTTTTTCTCTCTTCCCTCTTCCTTTACTCTCCATTCATTTAAATCCTTCCTATGTTTTATGTCTAACACAAACACCTCTTTTCCTGGTTACCCCAAGAGGTCTCCCCTGATCTTTTTTTTTTTTAAGATTTTATTTATTTATTTGACAGAGATCACAAGTAGGTAGAGAGGCAGGCAGAGAGAGAGAGAGAGAGAGAGAGAGAGAGAGAGGGAAGCAGGCTCCCTGCTGAGCAGAGAGCCCGATGTGGGACTCGATCCCAGGACCCTGAGATCATGACCTGAGCCGAAGGCAGAGGCTTTAACCTACTGAGCCACCCAGGTGCCCCTCCCCTGATCTTTTAACTGAAACCAAACTTTTTTCTGTGGTGAGTGACCATCGTGTTAGTCATTGGTGCTATTCCTTGTCTTTGGTTCTCCCTCTCATTTGGGGCATGTTGTAAGATTGTTCATCCCTGGCCTTGAACTCAAGCATGGTCAAGGCACATTTTTAGCCAATAAAATGTGGATGGAAGTAATATGTCACCTCCATGTGGAAGCTTTCAAAGTCACTCGGTGCTTTGCCTTCTTGTCTTCTTCCTTTGCCATGGTGACCGGTGGTATTCCAGGTAGGGACTGCTCCATCAGCCTGGATCGTAGACTGAAAATGATCATAATAATGTGGAATTGAGCCTACAGTTGGTCTGCAATAGACATATTATAGGAGCAAAAAATAAACTTTTGGTGTTTAGGCTATTAAAATTGATGCTATTTGTTATTGCAGCAAAACCTAGTTTATTCTGACTGATAGTGTGGATACAAATTGCTGATATCTTTTTTTTATCCAATTCACTTCAAAAATGTGTACTGATATCCAGCCCACTTGAGCCTTCTGATGATGGCAGCCCTGGGTAATATCTAACTGCAACCACAAGAAGGACTCCAAGGGAGAATGGAAAAGGAAAGTAGAATTTTTGGTCACCAATTTTCTCAGTAACCATGGATTTTCTTTTCAAAGGAGTCTTTTATACAAAAGGATAAGCTTGGAAATGATTAAGGTGGACCTTCTTTGGCTGCCTTTGAAAAGACTGGTATTTCCAGAGCACTGCCCTTGGCCCTCTCCTTTTCTCTGCACATTTTCTCTGAAAAATCCCAAACTCCACCATGATATCAACCACAAGCTTTATGTCTCCCATATCTATACTTCTAGCTGTAGGAAGACCTGCCTAACTGAGTGCTTCCTAGTTTTTGGACCCACGTTAGCACAAGCAAAATAAAATGGTTATTTTCAGCCACTAAGTTTTAGAATAACTTGTTATACAGTAACAGTCACCAGAACCGTGAATCACCTTCACAACTCTTCTCGCTCCTTTCCTCATTAGTGCTGGTCCTGGAGCCCATGGGCTGGAAGCCTCTCTTATCTCACAGCCTCTTACACAGGGCCCCATTCAGGCATTGACCCATCCTGACCTCTCCACACCTAATCAATTCCAAGATTCTGATTCGGAATAGTCTGGATGGCATATCAAATGTGGATGAATCTAACCAGTCCTTGGTATTCTCAAAGTTGTTCAAAGTAGTAATGTGCAATTTTGCTTTTCCTTCTAGGGTTTTAGTATGGAAAGAGAAGAGACATTGGCATTGGGAAGATTCTCTTTATCCTTTGTCTGATTTTTCCCTTGATGGCAAAAAACTTCAGAAAATTTTCTAAGCATCCATGTCCTGGCTTCAGACTTAGGAACATGGCAGAATGCCATGACTCTGGATAGATTAGCTGGACTTGACAATGTATCAATGCTGGTGAATAGTGGGAAACAGTGTTGTCAAGGTAGGCTGTGGCCAGGATGTGTAGGACACTGAAGGCTAGGCTAACCCAGTTCAACTTTATCCTTTGGGTGTTTTGGAGACATCAACATTTTTTAAGCATAGGAAGGCATGACTATAAGAAAGCAGAATTGGAGTCTGTATACAGGGTGAGGCATATTCTAAAGGAACCAAGCCTGGGGTCAGGAAACTATGGCAGAAGTCTAAGTATCAAGGGAAAGGTAAAGGGATTCTGCCGTAAGAGCTGGCAACAAGCTGGAGAAGAATGTACAGAGATGAGAGACATTGAGAAGGAAGAAGATTGAGAGGACCTGGTCATCACTTACAGTAACATATGGGACAGGTAGTTGTGCAATAACCTGATTAATATGTATGATTATTCCTACAATTAAGCATTTGATTGTGTGTACCATGTGCTAAGAGCTTTATGTAGATACTTTCATTCATTCTCGCTGTAATCTTGAAGGCAGCTACTCTCGATATTACCATTTTATAGAAGAAATACTCAAGGCACAGAAGTTGATGCCAGAGTTACACATATAGCTAATAAGTGGTAGAGCCAAAATTTGAACCCAGGCAACTCACCTTCAAAGCTAATGCTCTTTACCACTCCTCTTTGTCCCCTCTATTTATTTTTAGAACTTCCAGCCTTCTTTCTTTTAGTCTGATCACACTTGGAGGGCTTAATAAAACATTATTTGATGCCGAACCTCATTTTTCAATTGCTAATAAATGACCATCCTTCCCTGACCGAGGAAATAAATCAATTATATTCTGGGTCTATGGAAGCATTTTCTGAAATAGGGTCTGTGCGGGTCAGCCAAGAACATATTAAGTGGTATAACAATATCATTACCAACTCTTCACCACTCTGATTCTGTATTGCTAGATATTTGCAACAATAATTGCTCTATAAATCCATATGTGAAATTTGCTTTAAAAAGGAGAGAGAGAGTGAGAACCTCAAAATATGTGACTTTCCTAGAGTTTTAACTTTAAATGTCATGCAAACTTACATTTCAAGGTGACCTACTTCAATAATAGAAATATCATTCATGGAAAAGATGATCAAAAGTACAACTATAACCAGAAATAATCTGAGAACTACATTGTTAAATACAATATAATGAAACACATTTTTATTGTTCCCTGTGAGAGGTAATCCGATAAACTAAGGCATCTTGAAAATTAAATATGTTTTTCAGGGAGAGAGGGGTGGAAATAGGTAAGAAGTGAATTTTGAAAATGATTATAACTACTTTATATCTGCATGGTGCCTTTGCCACAAGGGCCTTCATACATTTCAAGAATGACTTACCAAACGTGCATTGATCCTTTCAACATCCTCAGAGAATATGTGAGAAGTAAACAGTATTTATCAATAAGTTTTGTCGTCTTGCAAAAAGAAACCCAAACCTTGGCAACCTAAAGGTGATAGAACACCTTTTTCTGTGACAATCTCTGTAAGCTCATTGACTGTGGACACAGCCAGAATATTGGGACTGAACTGCCAGGTTCAGATGGACCCCTGAATGAAATGGGAGGGGGAGGTCTGTTTGCTTGCTTTCTCTAATCCTCCTCTCCCTTTTTTCTTCCCTCTTTTACATTTTCTAAAATGGCTCATATTCTAAGTATTGGAAGGAAATCTAATTCTTGCTTTCTCTCTTTTTTTCTTCCTTTATACTTTATATGAAAACACAATTTCATCATAGTAGTTCCTGATTTACATTTCTGCTCCATTGGTGGATTTTCCCCTTGGTGTTCAGCAACATCTCACTCCTAATGACTATTTATAGCCCCCCAGGGTTTCTGTGGCCCTAAGTATCACCGTTGAATTTATCAGATCTCTTGCCTATCCTGATTGCCTGGGTGCACCTGCTGTGGGATTTATAGCCTTGAAAATAAGTACCAAACACCTAGTGGCTTCTAAACTTTTTTTTTTTTAAATCAGTCTTTTGAGATAGGTTGCTTCCCACCCTTTCCCTCCTTAGGAGGTCCACAGTAGCTGTTTCTACATGATGTTGAATCATCAAGATGAAAAGTGAAAATTCTGTCAATCTCCTGTTCTCAGCTGTAGTTTAATGTAAGAGGCATTTGTGTGGTTGTTGCGATGAAAACAAGGTTGGGAGGGGGAAGGAGCTAGATCTCTGCCTGCCAGGCCTTCTTGTCTCTCATCCTGAATTACTTGGCCTTTTATCCCACCACCATCACCTTGAGATCAAAAGAGGTGTTGTCTACTTTCAAGACCAAATCCTGGGTATCAATGTCTTCCGTCTGCAAATCTGCTCCTCCTCTCCCTGCCCCATGCACTTGGTCCTGTCCCACATCTCCTCTGTGGTCCTTTGCCCAAAAGCTGTATGTTTGTAACACAAATTTACTCCCTTTCCATTCACAGAGAATGAGGATTATCTCTGTTAAAGACCATTTGGATGAACATGTTCTGCAGCATCTGTCAGTTCAGAACAAGGCAAACATGAAGAATGAGAGACTTCTGATGAGAGATGATGGATTACTTGTTTAATCTAGGATTGTTGGCTCCATTTCTTATGTGAAGGAGCGAGAGACTGAATGCACAAAACCCCTGGACCAAGCCAGTGAGTGAGGCTAATGTACAGATTTGCTGGTTTAAGAGACACCAATGAGACCAGCTCTGCTTTTCCATGCAGCTCCCAGGACCAAAAACTCTGGGCATGGTCAAGTGGTATGGTTAGAATGGTTTGAGAAGAACTCACTTCCACGCATCATCTGTTCCCCTTCAAAGCAGACACAAACCTGCAATCTTATTCCTCGGACTGAACAGAAGACTCTACTATTTTTCCTCTGGAGCTGAGGTATACCCACAAAGGGGCCTCTTCGTTTTGAGCTGAGGTGTGAAGAATGCTCAATTTGATAGCCCCCTGCCTTTGGAAGGGAGCCCTAAAGCCGTGTGACTGCTGAAATCTGAAGGTCACTGCCTTCTGTGACTCAGACCTAATGGGGCTCTCCTGTCATATTCAGTTTATATGATTTAGCTTATTATCCAGTTCGTTTGTGTTTAACCCACATGGTTCATCTCAAATAGGTAAGTCTTAAGGTCCTTTCCCAATGGGGATTGGCTTCTCAGTCCTGTAGCCACTATCATATTGGGCTTTGGCTTCAGGTCACTACACAGCCCACTGGAGGTCTAGCCTGGTTCCTTACACATGGGGAAGATGGCTTGTCAGTGCCCTATGGCTCAACAGTAGCAATGCCCTATCCACAACCTGGGATTTCTCTGTCTCTTGTATCTAAGGAAACTTGGCTCTCCCCACTCTTTACCCATTCCTTGATCCGATACATGCTCTGTAGTCCTCCTTCATGCTTCCTATGAGCTGCACTTTGCTTTCTGTATTTTGTCTGTTTGGACTTCTTACACTATTCAGTGACACCTATACCTGGCTTTCACTCCCCAAGTAAATCCCTCTTATCACTCCCAAGGCCTTACTTTCCATTTCCTCTGTCTGAGCAGTCCTGGCTCATTGCATCGATCCCACGATCTGGATATAAGCCCTCTCGTCCCGTTTCAGGATTCCTCATGCTTCGAGGGTGGTGTACTTTTTGTCCACATCCAGCAACCTCTATAGTATCTGTATCATCTGTTAGTTGTCATCAACAAAGGCATGCAAATTTATATGGGAACATAAACAACTGTGTGTAGAGAACTGTAGTTTCTCTACAAGTCTTATACATTGCACCAACACAGTCCTAAGCAACCACTGAAGACCATCATACTAGCAGAAAATATCTGGCATGTGGGCTGTTGGGTGTTTTTATTTTTGGTATTTTAACTGCTAATTGGGCGCTATGTAGTTACAGACACATTAAACAAGAACCCATCCAAAGCTGCCTGTTTGGTTTGCTTTTGCCTTGTGGGCCAGACATTGACAGCCAAATGGCACCAAAGAGAGGGAAATGCTATGCTTTGGACTCATTAGAGTCATTTACAGTGATTTCACTCGTTATTTTTGTTCTATCTATAGTAATATTTCTGAGATGACTGACCCCTGTGGTTTATTTTCTTAGTCCCCAAACTCCTCCACTCTGACTTTGTCTTCCCTTTCATACTTTTCCTGAAAGATCTGAGTCATAGAAGCAAGCCGTCTTCACAAGCTTCCCATTTATCCAGAGTGTGTGAGAGCTGCGTTCCAGCTATCTCTTCCCCACTTTCCCTGCACGGCAGCAAGAATAGAAGGTGGGTGAGGTCCCAAAACTCATGAGGACACTAACAAGTGGTCTTGAAGTTGGGGTTGCCAGTGAATGGGAGCTGCAAGAGGATGCAATTTCCATAGTCCCTGACACACTCTGAACTCTCTCCCCCTCTTCTGCTGCCTTCTTTTCCCCTCAGAGCTGTTGGGTGCGTGGAACTGAGGACTCTTGTACAGTGAGAGAATTGCCATATCTTCCAAACCATGGGTATGGCTATCTGCCTAAGACTCAGGTCAAGTAAAAGACATATTTGGGGAGGAAAGGGATATTTGAGATATTGTAAGAAGAAAATATCTAAAAATCTAAGTAGATACTCCAAGCGAATACGCACATACTTTTGTTCCATCTGCTTCCCTCATCCAGGCCAAATCTCCAGATTTCAGTGTCCCACGGCACCCTGTACCTCTCCTTGGTAGCACTCACCACAGTTGCAATTTTGTATTTGTCTCTGTGTTTATTTGATTAATGCTTCTTTTACCCCCATAGACTGTAAGCTTCTTGAGGCCAGGAAGAGAGTCTGTGGTTCAAACTACCATGGCATCCCTTGTCCCTGACATGGTGCCACCTAATACATATTTAGTGACAGATTTAATACAATTGGTTGTGTGTATATTACCCAAAAAAAAACTGGACTAGAAATCCTGCTAGGCCTTTGTCGGGAATGTTACAAATAGGCACAATGTGCAGATCATATGGTGGAGTCTGGCTCCAAACAAGGCCCACAGACCTTGTATTTAAGAGTTTCTTTGTGGAGTTGCTCTGCCCACGTATGACTAAGCTGACTAGTTCACTGAAAGTGCTAATTTGGATGACTTGATTGGTTATTTGGGTGAGTTGACTAATGCTTATTTTGGCAATAAACATAGTAAACCTGAACTAGTTCCATGTACGAACTAATATACCCTCCAATATTTAATCTTCTGACTTTCTAGTTTTTCACCAAAGTGGTGGAACTCCTTGACACATAAAGAATGCTTTCGGTCTCCTAGGATATTTCAACACATTGATTAGGCCACTTGGAATTCCTCTTGCTGTTTGTTTCATAAAGTTGGGGAGGTGGGAATGTTGGGGTATTTTTTGAGCTATGTTGAAGGCAAGTAGCACAGCACTTCAAACTTTCTGCTTTCCCCAGCAGTCATCCCCTCTGCTATTTTTCCCTTCCACTAAGCCTTTCTGCCAAACACATCATGCCTCCCTTTTTCAGTGCTCAATTCCTGCTCTGTCCTTGAAAGAATTCTTTGATCTTTCTTTTTGTCAGCACTTCATTTTGGTAGAGTTGCTCAATGAATTACTGCATAAATGCTCTTATCAGAGTCTGAAATTATATCCCTGGAGATCTTTGTAGTTTTTTACAAAGTTTTTTTTTTTTTTTTGTTTCAATGAATATTCAAGTACTTGCCCAAGAAGTCTCTTTCCTGCTACTGAGAAGTTTACATTTTTGCCATATATAACTTAATTTCAATTATGCACGCGCGCGCGCACACACACACACACACACACACACACACAGTGTAATTATGAGAGTGAGTGAGAAGGACACTATTCAGCTCTTAGCTATTGGCTTCATTAAGTCACTGACAGGGTCTCTCTTTTTTTTTTTTAATGAGCCTCACTTATTTTAAAGATTTTTTTATTTATTTATTTTACAGAGATCACAAGTAGTCAGAAAGACAGGCCGGGGTGGGGGCGGTTAGCAGGCTCCCCGCTGAGCAGAGAGCCCGATGCGGGGCTCGATCCCAGGACCCTGAGATCATGACCTGAGCCGAAGACAGAGGCTTAACCACTGAGCCACCCAGTTGCCCCTCACTGACAGGGTCTTAATTCATATATTCATATTCTAATATAGTGGATAAGCTACTTCAAAAGGTGATTATAACATCATATTCATTAAATAGATATTTATTGAGCATTCCTTATGTGTTAAGCACTCCTTAATCACTGGGGGTATAATGTTGAGCAGACATGATAAATACCTACACTAAGCTCATAGTATAATAGGGGAGGGAATTTAATCCAATAATTACACTTGTTAGTGTAAAATTGTACTGGTGATAACAGCTAGAAAGTAGAGGTAGGTGTGGTATCCTGAAAGCCTGTAAGAAAGGGTTTGACCTAGCCAAGGATATTGGAGAACACTTCCTTGTAGAAGCAATGGTTGAGGTAATATCTGGAAGAAGAGTGATTACTAAATAGGTGAATGAAGTGGGAATATATTATAAGAGTGGGAGAAGAGCATGTCCAAAGGCCCGGGGATAAAAGGAAGTGTAGCATATTTGGAGCCTGAAGAACTGGATAAAAGAAAAGGTATTTGAATGCATCAGAGAGCCACCAGGAAAGCTAGGATTTGCAGGACAAATGCCCAAAATAGAAGGAAAGCATACTCAGATGAGCCTCAGTCTTGCATCTGTTTACCTTCAGGCATTTGCCAATCTAAGAAATGGAGAAAAGAAGGTAGGCAGAAAGTGGTGCCTCGAGTTTTCTGCACTTGCATTGGGCTGAAAGATAAAAGTTGGAGTTTAGAGTTGCCAAGGTTGTCAAGACCTGAGCGGCCAGGAGGGGAGGTAACCACAGCGAAGTGAACCAGAAATTTTCTATGTAGTTTCTTTTTGAGACACTTGTTGAATTGTTAAGCAGTGAAAATGTGAGGAGAGATTTCAAGACACTGGAAAAAAGGCAGCATTTAGGAAATAAAGAGCTCAGGAGAGAGATAAGCAGTCTCCTGGGTCTGGGGGAGCAGTGGGTGGGGTTCAGAGCCCCCCAAGGACACTGGTAAACAACCCAAGTTTTCAGTTGAGACCCTAGCAAGGCTACACCTTAAGAATAAGTATTCCCTAAAAGCAAGACTAATTCAGAAACCTATCAGCTCTAACAAAGGTTGAAACTCCACTTTGGATCATGGTGGTCTGTCCATACTTTATCCTTCAGAAGAAAATTAAAACTTTTTTGGAAAAAAATAATCTAGAAGATGCCTGGGTGGCTCAGTCAGTTAAGCATCTGCCTTTGGCTCAGGTCGTGATCCCAGAGTCCTGGGATCAATCTCTATACACTTCACTGAAGTAGAAGTTCCCTGAGTTTTCATAGTTTGCTTTCTTCCTCTGTGGACTGCAGGTACCTTACCAAGGCTTCAAACATGCTAGCTACCTCTTTCTCATCCTGTCCAGTAAGCATGATGTCATTGATGTAATGGATCAGTGTGGTATTCTTTGAGATAACCAGACACTTCAGATCTCTTCAGACAATATAATGATGGAGGCAGGAGAATTAACATAGCCCTGAGGCAAAACTGTAAACAAATATTGTCCATTCCAAGTTAATGTGAACTGTTTCTGCTCTTCTTTTCTAATTGGAATGCAAAAAGAATACATTTGTCAGATCAGTGGCAGCATTCCATATAGCTGAGGCCTTGTTAATCTGCCCTAGCAACAACACCATGGCACAGCAGATGAAGCCAGGAAAACTACTTGGCTGAGCTCGTAGTAGTCTACGGTCATTCTCTAGGATGCATTCAGTTTCTGTATTGGTCAGACTGGTGAATTAAATGGACATATGATGGGACCACCAGCTCTGAATCCTTTAGGTCTTTAATGTGACATCAATCTCCTGCCAACACTCCTAAGAAGAAGTATTGTTCTCCACTTACTATCTTGGCTGGTGTGGCTGGGAGTCTCAGATATTTCTATACAGCCTACCTCATGATGAGAGCTCTTACCATGCAAGCCAAGGACCCAATGTGTGGAGTTACTTCAGCTTCCAAGTATACTAATTCAAGGAATACACTTGGAACTGGGAAATGACCACTGAGTGGGTCTCCAGTTTCAGTGGGCCCACTGGGAACTGAGTTTAGTCAGGACTCCCTTTATTATCTGCTCCCTACTTTCTCCTGAACTATCAAGGGGGTTATGATGACATGTTGGGTCAAGATGGGTTGCAAGATCAAATATGTCAAATAATTTTAAAAACTGCCAGTACAAAACAATAATTTACTACTTAACAGAGATTCATTTAAGTCTATGGACTTAGAAGAGTATTAAAAAAAAAAAGAGTGGGGAGTGCTGACAGCAAAATGGTCAAATAAGATCTCCACTCATATCCTCCACCTCAACAATAATAATCTGGCATCCGTCCATGGGCAAAAGTGCCTTTGTGGGGCTTCAGAATCTAGGTAGGACACTGTGAAACCCCAGCACAGTTTGAGATTCAGGAGAACTGTTTTCAGAAAGAAGGCTTGCACCCAAGCAACTAACTCACTGACTGTGATCCTGACTACAAACTCAGAAACAGCTCTGTACCCTAAGGACTTGACTGTAGCCCCATTTGACTTTGGTCCTGTCACTAGCCCTAGGCACCAAGGGACCGGGGAGGGGGTCACATATTCCCATGCATCAGGTAATAGACACACAGACTTTGAACCTGGACACCCTAAAGTAGCCCAGGAATAGCTCCAGTCCCTCTTGGCTGCAGTGTGGGGAGCACCTGAAGGTAAGCCTGCCAAACACCCATTGAGAATGTAGACTCTGTAAAGGTCCTCTAACGGGGCTTGAGTCCATCTCAGTCACAGTCCATGAGCAGACCTGCTGGCACAGAGATCCGGTAGGAGACACTCCCATCTGCACCCCTGGAGATCCCAAAAGGACCCTATACTCAGTTCCAGCTCCCTCTTGGTCACAGTATGCTAGCAGTCCTACAGGCCCAGGGACCCAGTGGGAGATACTCATGCCTATACCTGGCTCCTGACCCCTCTAGTGATAGTCAAGGAACAGTCCAGCTGACCCAGGGACCTGGGAAGGGATATGCCCATTTTTGCCTCCAAAACCATAGCCTCCATCTTGGCTATAAACTGAAACAGCTCTGGGGCGTGGTTCCAGTCCCTCTCAGCTATGGTCGAGGCTACTCCTGCCCACCCTGAGACCCATCCAGTTCCCAGTAGAAGCCTTCTTGGGGACTGGTAAAGACCTTCTCCTGTTGGCTTTCTGGGATGATAAAATTACCTCTGGAATCACTGTCATGCTGGATCGAAACCAGTTATGAGGCTGCACCTGGGTCTGCCATGGGTCTTATTACCAGGGACTTGGGTAGGTGTGGATTCTGTCTGGCCCCTGGTGGATAGGTTTGCCTCCAGTACCTTGTTCAGAATGGAGGTGCTAGGAGAAGTTTTCGCTTAAGGTTCCACAACTGGAACATTGGGAATTCTTACACATTGGGAATTCTTACACAATGGGCCCTTTAGCAGGTCCCTGAGGAGGCTCCTGTCTGGTCACCTGATGGTCAAAGTATAAATCAGAAAGTATCTTGAGATAAATGAGGGTGAAAATACAACATGCCCAAACTTATGGGATGCAGCCAAAACAGTTCTAAGAGGCGAGTTTATAAATGCCGATGTTAAGAAAAGAGAAAAATCTCAAGCAACTTCACTTTTATACCACAAGGAATTAGGAAAAGAAGAACAAACTAAGTTCTTATTAGTAGAGTTATAAGAAAAGTTAGTAGAAAGAAAGAAATAATAAAAATCATAGCAGAAATGAATGAAATAAAGACTAGAAAGACAATAGGAAAAAACCAATGAAACTAAGAACTGGTTTTTTGAAGAGATAAAATTGATAAACTTTTAGCTAGACTAACCACAGAAAAAGAAAGCAGACTCAAATAACAAAATTACAAATGAAAGGGGAGACATTACAACTGACTGCAGACATACAAAGGATCAAGAGAGGTTATTATGAGCAACTATACATCAATGGATTAGGAAACTCAGAATAAATGGATAAATTCCTAGAAACATACAAACTACCAATGACTGAATTGTGAATAGAAAATCTGAACAGAACTAATAATGACTAAGGAGATTGAAGCAGCAATCAAAAACTTCTCAACAAAGAAAAGCCCAGGACTAGATGTTTCACTGGTAAAGGCTACCAAATATTTAAAGAAGAATTAATACCAGTCCTTCTCAAATTCTTCCAAAATATTGAAAATGAGGGAACACTACCAAACTCATTTTATGAGGCCAGCATTACCCTGCTACCAAAGCCAGATAAAAACACTACAAGATAGAAAAGTACAGGTCAATATGCCTGATGAAGGTAGATCTGAAAAGTCTCAACCAAATACTACCAAAACAAATTCAACATCACATTAGAAGGATCATACATCATGATCAAACACGATCTTTCTCTGGGATGCAAGGTTGGTTCAACATATACAAATCAATAAACATGACACAGCACATAAATAGAATAAAGGATTAAAAATGATACTATCATCTTAATATATGTAAAAAAATTGGCAAAATTCAACAACATTTCATGATAAAAACTCTCAACTAAGAGAGATGAGGTGTGTAAGAGATGTATCTGTTGGGTGTACAAGAAATGCATCTCAACACAATAAAGATCCTTTATAACAAATCCACAGCTAACATCTTATTCAGTGGTGAAAAACTGAAAGCTTTTCCTCTAAAGTCAGAAACAAGGCAAGAATGCCCACTCTCACCACTCCTATTCAATATGGTACTAGATGTCCTAACCAGGGCAATTAGGCAAGAAAGAGAAATAAAAGACAGCCAAATCAGAAAGGAAGATGTAAAGCTGTCTCTGTTTGCAGATGACTTGATCTTATATTATAGAAAACACTAAAGACCACCAATTAGACCTAATAAACAAACTGAGTGAAGTTACAGGATAAGAAAATCAACATATGTGAATCAGTTGCATTTCTATACACTAACGATGAAATGTCTGAAAGAATTTTTTAAATTGCACTTACAATAGTATCAAAAACAATAAAATACTTAGGAATAAGTTTAACCAAGGAAAGGAAAGATCTGTATATTGATAACTTTAAGATATTGATGAAAGAAATTGAAGAAGACAAAAATAAATGGAAAGATATCTTGTGTTCATTAATTGGAAGAATTAGTATTGTGAAAATATCCACACTACCTAAATCCATCTATAGATTCAATGAAATCCCTATCAAAATTCCAAGGACATTTTTCATAAAAATGGAAAAAACAAAACTAAAATTCATATGGAACCTCAAAGTCCCCAAGCAGTCAAAACAATCTTGACAAAGAATTAAGTTGGAAGCATTGTACGTCCTGATTTCAAACTATACTGCAAAGCTGTAGTAATCAAAATAGTATGATATTACTTACCATAGTATAGTAAAACATAAAAACAGAGATCTAGACAAATACAATGCAATTGAGAACCTAGAAATAAACCCATGCACATACAGTCAACTAATAGTTGACAGAGGATCCAAGAATACTCACCCGGTAAGGATGGTCTCTTTAATAAATGGGTTTAAACTATTTTTTTTTTAAGATTTTATTTATTTATTTGTCAGAGAGAGAGAGCGAGCACAGGCAGACAGAGTGGCAGGCAGAGGCAGAGGGAGAAGCAGGCTCCCCACAGAACAAGGAGCCCGATGTGGGACTCGATCCCAGGACACCGGGATCATGACCTGAGCTGAAGGCAGCTGCTCAACCAACTGAGCCACCCAGCCGTCCCTAATAAATGGGTTTAGAGAAATACTCTCATGCAAAAGAATGATATTGGACCTCTATCCTACAGCACCCTCTAAAAATTAACTCAAAATATGAAAGACTCAAGTATAAGGCCCGAAACCATATAACTCCTAGAAAAATACATAGGGCAAAATCTCGTTGACATGGATCTTGGCAATGATTTTTATTTAGGGTATGATACCAAAAACACAAGAAACAAAAGCAAAAATTAACAAGTAGATTTGCCTCAAATTAAAATGCTTCTGTACAGAAAAGAACCAAACAGCAACAACAACCACAACAATGACCAAAAAAAACCCCAAAAATCCAAGGTGGAAAAAACTCCCCAAAATCAACAAAATGAAGAGGGAACTTACAGAATAGGAAGAAATATTTGCAAACCAAATATCAGTTAAAGGGTTAATATCTAAAATATGGAAGGAACTTACACAATTCAATAGCAAAAAAAAAAAAAACTCTGATTAATAAATGGGCAGAGGAACTGAAGAGACATTTTTCCAAAGAAGACATGCAAAAGACAAACAGGTACGTGAAAACATGCTTAACATCACTAATCATCAGGGAAATGCAAATCAAAACCAAAATGAGATATTACCTCACACCTGTCAGAATGGCTATTATCAGAAGGGCAAGAGATAACAAGTGTTGGTGAGGATGTAGAGAAAAGGGAACACTTGTGCACTGTTGTTAGGGACGTAAATTGGTACAACCATTATGGAAAATGGTATGGAGATTCTTCAAATAATTAAAAATAGGAATATCATATAACCCAGCAATCCCACTTCTGGGTATACATCTAAAGGAAATTAAATTTCTATCTCTAAGAAATATCTGCACCCACCCTGCTCGCTGCAGCCTTATTTTTTCATAATAGGCAAGACTCTGTAATACCCTAAGTGTCCATTGATGGATAAGCCACTAAAAAAAGAAAAAAGAAAGATCCTATCATTTGGGACAATATGGTTGGATCTTGAGCAGATTAACTAAATTAAGTCAGACAGAGAAATACAAATACTGTATAATCTCACTTATATGTGGAATCTAAAAAAAAGGCTAACTCGTAGAAACAGAATGGTAGCTGTCAGGGCTGGGGGTGAGGGTGGGGTAAATGGGGCGATATTGATCAAAGGATACAAACTTCTGGTTATAAGATGAACAAATTCTGGGGATCTAAAAGGCAGCATGATGAGTACAGTTAACAATAACTTATATACTTGAAAGTTGCTAAGAAAGTAAATCCTAAATGTTCTCATAACACATTAACATTGTAATTACATGAGGTTAACCAACTTTATTGTGGTGATCATTTCACAATACACATGTGTAGTAAATCATCATATGGAACACCTTAAATTTATACAACATCGTGTGTCAATTATATCTCAATAAAACTGGAACAAATAAAAATAGCTAAAAAAAAAATAGGTAAAGGAATGAAAGGCTATATCCTGCAAAGTTAAACCAAAGAAAGAAAGTTGTATCCCTTTGCTAATATTAAAGATGAATTTTGGCCTATCTCATTCTAAACTCAACACTCAGAGAAAAGTGAGGGTTTTTTTTTTTTTTTAACACTGAGCAGCCAAAATAAGTAAATGTATGTTTCAAAAATTTCTTGAAAATTATTCTGATGAATTTTCTAAGTAAAAGGTCGTAATCTGAGGTATATTAACTACTCAGAGTGCACTTTGAGTAAATAGTGATGATGTTAATTATGTTCAGCTTTGAATGGAATGTTTTTAAGTCTGGAAGCTTTGTGAAAGTTTAACAGTTTAACATCCAAGTGTACAAATAAAGGTAAAATTATAAAGCATGCTACCTTGTTTCCCACAGCACTTTTTAAATTTTAATGACAATATTGTATACAGTGAAACCTCTCGTTAATTTGAAAAGCAGCAAAAAGCTTTGGCAAGTTCTGAATGAACTAGAATTTAAACTATCTAATACTTGAATGAAAAACAACAGTCCACTTAATCGGGTAGGAAATAACAATGCTTCAAATCACGCTGTGTTTTAACTAACAAGGTATAACTTATGTGGTGATGAAGCAGTTGGTGCTAGTATTTCAGAATTAGTTTCAAAAGTTAAAGAAGGTTAATGAATATGACAAAGGAGGTCAGGTCAGTACGAGCTTGAGATGACCCTCAACGTGAAAGTGTTTGACCAGACACAAGAACATGGGCACATTTTACACATCAATTGACCTTGTGTGAAGGCTATTTTTTGTCATAAACAGTAAAATGGGCCAGTGGCGCAAATGCTTATGTCAATTAGGTCTTCATTTATAAAGATGAACACAAATAAGTTGTAAAGGGCATGGGCTCTGGGCTCAGCCTGCCTGGCTTTGAATCTGTGTTCTGCTATTTGCTGGGGGCTCTGGGCAAGTTACTTAATCTCTGCCTCGGTTTCCTTACTGTCAAGCAGTGATGGTAATAGTAACTAATAGAACTTTCCCTGATCAAGTCCTACATTAGGATTTTGAAGTCACAGCGCCTGACACTAAGTTAAGTGTTCAGTAATTATTAGTTCGTTGTTATAAATACCTGGCACATGACAGACCATTAAATATACATCTACACATACACACATATACTCATATAGATATAAATCGATCAATACAGTATATATCATATCATATTATATTATATAATATCTAATATTATGTTAGATTCACATTATACTTAATATACATTAGATGAGATATCCAGGTACCTTTAACTCACTGCAAAAATATGCTGACAGCCTCCTAATTTCTAAGCGTTGGATGCCCATGTTGAGGAATGATTTATTCCAATAGTTTCTGAGACCATTTACTATAAATCTCTGGAAATCTCTACTAAGGAAAAACTCAGTTTTCCCAGGGAACTGAAGATACTCAATGTGCAAATTTTACCTTTCATTGTAACTAATAACATTTGTTAGCTTCATTATGTAGGGAAAAGATAACTAAGTAAACTGCTAATATCACAGGGTGAACCACAGGATATATTTATCCTCGCAAAAATCTCCAGAGAGTTCCAAGGGGAAAAAAAGAGGTGGTCTCAGATACACATAACAAAAATGACATAAGTAACTTCTTCAATTTTCTATCAGATATTTACTAAAGGCACTTTCTAAAAACATCCATTATTCTTTAATAGATGACCATGTGAATGGCGCTTTTGCCATAGAGAGTTTCCTGCAACGAAGTTAATAACTGTAATATGGCCTCGTTCCCCAGTTAATAGGACAATAGTACATTTCATGAAGCCATTCTTTGGATACTCCCTTGGAGAATCTCCTCATTCAATTTGAACTCCAGCTCTTGGTGGTACAGTAGTGTAAAGAAGAAAAAAGTGTACCCAATTCTATGGGTAATTAAGATTTGATGAACAAACTTACATAAGTACTGCATCTTGTGTGGTAGACACTTGTGGAAAAAAGGTCATTCCCAGGCAGGAAATGAAACCGGCATGATCAAGACAGACGCATATAGCCGTGGACCTCCAGTTAGTC
The DNA here is from genome assembly GCF_002288905.1 of Enhydra lutris kenyoni. Classification (NCBI taxonomy): domain Eukaryota; kingdom Metazoa; phylum Chordata; class Mammalia; order Carnivora; family Mustelidae; genus Enhydra; species Enhydra lutris. The sequence goes on from NW_019154142.1 coordinate 15,688,613, forward strand.
CTTTACAGATTTTTATTTATTTATCTGACAGACAGAGATCACAGGTAGGCAGAGAGGCAGGCAGAGAGAGAGAGAGAGAGAGAGAGAGGAAGCAGGCTCCCTGCTGAGCAGAGAGCCCGATGCGGGGCTCAATCCCTGGACCCTGGGATCATGACCTGAGCTGAAGGCAGAGGCTTTAACCCACTGAGCCACCCAGGCGCCCCAGTTAGTCCTTTACAAAATGCCTAGCATGCAGTAAGTGCTAGATAAGTGAGTCAGAGACCTGGCATTGGGATTTTCAGAAACATCCTGCTCTTCCAACTTCAATTCTCTCTCCTCAGGGTCCTGCTCAACGCCCAGTTAGTTTATGTGAGATCAATTCAAACAAATATGTTAATGACGGGCTATTTTTTTTTCTCTCTCTCTTAAATATTTGTATTGTTGTCAGCTTTTCGGAATAGGAGGCAGAATAGAATGGTGCTGAAAAGCCGAACTTCGGGAGTCAATTCGGATCTTTACCACAGCTGTAAACTTTAGTCCCTTAGCCTCAGGTCCCTTAACCATAAAATGGGGATAGTAAGATGACCCTACAGTGAGATAATCCATGCAGAGCATTTAACTGCATTGTCATGACCAGTGGAACATGTGTGAATTACGGAGATTCAGATATTTGGGGATTGGGAGAGAGTCTTGGAGGAAGGGAACATTTTCAGATTCCACGAATCGTGCTTCCTAAGAAGCTGTCTGGGCAGCCACAGTGCATGCTGGCCTCAAAAATCCTATAATATATGGCTTCCTGCCTGGTTCCCGATTGTGATTACATTAGAGATGAAAAAGTCTGACATTCATTCATCAATATTTATTTAGCACTTACTGTGTGTCAAGCATTTTGTAAGGTACTAACTAGAGATATAAAAACGAAGAAGTCAGGGAACAGATAATTTGCAATTCAGTGTGATTAATGCTTTGGGATCCTACTTCCTCTCTTCCTGCCTAACCAGCTTTATTCACTGAGAGAGTCGCCTGGAACAATTTACCTGGTCTAATGTAGACATTTTTTTTTTTCCCTCTATTTCCTTCAGGGCTGACTTTACCTTTAAAAACAAAACAAAACAAAACAAAACAAAACAAACAAACAAACAAAAAACCCTGAAAAGCCTAGGTGTATTTCTTTTCATCTTTCCAGAGTGGCAAAAGCTTCTTCTCATCTATTCCCAGGTTGCTGCTGGGGTCTGACCTCTCACCGCCAGGCAGAGACCCCTAATGAGGGCTGAATTGGCCATGTCTCATTCTGATGAATAATGGGCTTCGTCACCCCTCAGTGCCCTCTAGATTTACTCACAGGTCTCTGGGGATGTTGTGGGCAAATAAATCCCCTGACCTGCCTGGAGATCCTTTTCTCCCGCTGAAGCCCTTCCTGGGGCTCCTCGCCCATTCTAGCTGGGCTGCCTCAGCCTCAACCAACCCGGGGGCCAAACCCCAAGCATCCAGGGTCATCCCAATGCATGCCTGCATCAGGCAGATTTCCAGAGGCTTCAGTCTGTTGTAGGCAGAGCCACTACCCCGTGAGTCTTCTCTTTGAACATCAGCGTGTCCTCAATCTTTGATGCATTTATTTGTTAACCTGTAAGGATAGGTTCAATCCCCAGACGGCCTCTTGATTCACTAACTTATGCCCAACAGAGTCAACTACGTCTCCATACACAGCGTGATCCGCTGAGTCCTCCCGGCTCCTCTGAAGGCGTGGCTGATCGGTTTTGACCATGAGCTGCTCTTCTGCTTCCAGACCTTGCTGTGGGTTTGATGTGGAATGGGAGAAAAACTTCATAAATAATGACAGCGAGGCTGCTGAATGGTTTTCTCCTAGCTTCTGGTGGTTTGTCTCCGTGACTCTGAGACAGTCGGTTGGTGCCCAACTCTGCCACTGCTATCGTCAGGCCCTTTGCAAGAACTATTTTATCCTGTCTTTAGAAGAATATTTTTGCATTCAAAGCAGAAGTCCACTGAATCGACCAGAGGCACCGGAAAGGAATCACATCAGGTCGCTCGTTAGGTTTGCTAGTTGTGTGGCGTGTCATCCCTCGTCCCCTCGCAGATGATCTGAGAGTGATTTTTGGCTTTCAGTGCAGTTAGATCAAAGAAACGCCCATCAAACGTTGCCCCTAATTGCTTTAGACAGTTCAAGCTTCTGTAATACCCCAGTGTTTCAATTTAACATTTACTGTTGTGTGCCTCGTGGAAATAGACGCATTTGAAATTTGAGCCCGTTCTAATGGGAGGGAGGGGGAGGGGAGGGCTGACAACGTGGAAAGGGAGGAGGAAGATTTCTACCAAAATTTTAGGTGGCCACATGCCAGCTCTGTATCTCACACTCGTCCTCCTGGGTCACCTCAGGGAACCAGCTTCCATTCATTTCCTTCCGCTCCCCGCCCAGAAGCCCCTGCTCGCAGTGACTACAGACTGGATATTATCTAAACTCTCAGTGAATCACAGCTGACAGTGCTGCTATTTCTAAGCCACAGAATCACTCTTTGAACAAAATGCAAGCGCTGTGTCTTTTCAACTTGTTCTTCAACAGCGGAAGCAGCAGGATTCCAGCACTGTGTAATAACTGTCAGAAACAATTTCTGCTCTGTAAGTGAGGTGAAGCAAAATGTCAAAATATTTGAATACATTTCATTGAGGATATCTTCTTTTAAATTAGTGAAGGCTAGAGAAGAAGAATCCCATTCTCTCGCATAATAAATATGCATGGAACAGGGGAGCCCCATGCATTCTAATAAAGATGAGTCCTGGCTTGTTAATGCGGTATAGGTCCACAACAATAAAACACAATAATTACTAGTTAAAGAGATGCCAGTGTTGGCCTTTTACCAACACCCCTGAACGTATAATTCATAATAAATTTAGTAAGCCTGAAGTCGGCCTGTTAATTAACCTATTTTCTGCAGCGCCTGGGCTGGAGTAAACAATTGTGCAATCCCGATGAGGCATCATCCCCGATGTGGATGTCTCGACGTTGGCTGGAAGGACTCTGCAGTCTGATCGCATGAGCCCCACCCCAGGGTCCTTGCCTGTGTTCCTACGGGTGAGAAAGTTTGGGAAGAAATGGTAAGGGAATGTCTCACTGTGTCATTACCATACTTAAAAAAAGAAATTGCAGGACAGTGTGCACGCTGACTGGTGGGTTTAGGGGATTCTTTTTTGAGTCAGCATTTCAGGCAAGGAGAGCTGGGGAGAGGGTAAGCTTAGGATCCTAGGGGATCAATCAGCATGAACAACCGAGGACATAGGCTTTTCCACTCCTTTTACTCAAAACCCATTAAAATAAATAGAAAACAGGCAAACATGTCACAGCGATGGGAACAGGAAAGGGTATCATTTTCTGCCGGAAGTTAAGAAATTTCTGGACTGTAGAAAATAGCAGGGATAGGACTGGCCAGAACAGTGTGTACCGCAGTCAAACATAAACCAGGAAGAATATGATCCCAAACTTCCGTGTTTCTGAATCTGCTAATACCAGCCTGTAAACTAATAGGAAGAGGAGAAGGAGGTCCTGGGAAATTAGCAGGATTTTTTTGCATTGGAACATTCAGCTCCCCCTTTTCACTATCTCACACTGGACAACAGGTGGTGGAGATACTTGTTACCAAGCTTCCAGTTAATAAAGCATTCTAAGAAAAGTAAGGGTGCCACCCAAAGAGCCCTCGAAGTCCCGTAGAGGACTCGAGGGAGTGTTAATCTCCATGACCGATGTAGGTTAGGAGGCAAAGATATTAGCGTCCTCGAGAGAGTAATATACTTCTTATTTTCCTGGTGGAGAGGAGGGGTTTAGAGTATGTGGGCTTAAAGCAGGCAGGCTAATGGAGACCCCTTTCCTCCTTCCAGGAAGGAGAGAGGCATGAAGGAGAAACTGAGGAAACCCACTCCACATCTAAACACAAATCGACCTTGCTCATTATTCATAGAATCAATGGGCAACCAAGGATCACTAGACATTGGATAAAAACTAACAGTATAAAAGAGAAGAACCAAGTGAACTAGCATAATGGTTGAAAACAGATCATTCAAAGAACTAAAGAAAACATTAAATCAGTTCTGATTAATATCCTCAATTAAATTCAAAAGGCTATTGATCCGTAAAAGTAGAATGCATTGTTATAAAAAAGAGAAACCAGGAAATGAAGAATTCTTGGAAATTAGAATTTTGATCGCTGGAACTTAAAAATTAACAGAAGGGCTAAATAGTAGAAAGGACATAGATAAAGATATAATACTAATCTGGAAAAAAAAATTGGGAAATCTTTTAGAACATAAGAGGCATCAGAGACAAAAAATATTTTAAGAAATGAGTTTACGTGGAGGTACGTGGCTGATCAAAACCTAAGGTCCAACATCAATCTAATTGTTTTTTGTGTGGGGGGGTTGTTTATTTGTTTGTTTTTGTTGTTGTTTTATTTTGTTTTGTTTTTCGTAGGAGGCAGTCAGGGGGAAGTGAAGACATAATAGAAATCATAGAAAATAATGTGTTCTATACACACTCACCATTATTATTCATGTCATATTGGGTGGCTAAGACACAAAAAGTAATTACTAGATATAAATATCTGTAAATAAACTTAAGGGTTCAAGCTTCCTGTCATCAGAAAAAGCAAATTAAAAACAGTTCAATATGAGTGTATATTCTTCCATCAAGCATTTCAAGCTTGAGAATGGGGAAATGGGCCATCTCAAACATCGTTTCTGCAAGTATCAAATGGAAAGGCTTTTAGAAAGGTAGAAAGGTATTTATCGAAACTTAAAACTCAGAGATTTGTAGAGACAAAGTATCCTTCTAGGTATTTATTGCAGAGGAATACTTGTGAGTATGCATGAACCTTTAAGCAGAGGATGTTCATTGCACCTTACCTATCAAGAGAAGGGCAGCACCCTAAATGTTAAAAGTGGAGAAATGTGTAAAAGAAATGATGCTATATTATTACTGAGAGATAGGATGCAGCAGTAAAAAAATAAATGACACAGAAATGCAGTTCTTTGGAAACCTCAGAAGACAAACAGTGTGATGTTTGGAAAGGAGATAGAGAAGCACTGGGGGGTGGGGTGGGTTTTAGAGCTTGTCTTCTCTCTTCTGTGTTTGCCTCCAGCTCGCGGATGTGCAGAGCCCCAGCACGCCGTCAAGCCAGGATCGGGCTTTACCCCCTACCTGCTCTTTCCTTTACAGTCTGGGCACACACACAGCCCTGTAACATTCGCACCAACATTCTGTTCCTCGTGCAATTTTTCTTTTTAATTCATTCTCCTTCTAACCCAAAACTAAGCAGAAAGAAGCATTTCTCCCCCTTAACCTTTGCTTCGCAGAGAAACTAAAGTGAATAGAATTGAGAGTCATTGGAATTTTCTATACAAAACCCGTACATTTTAAGGATTTATGTTGTAAGTCAGTCCAGTGCCTTAGTATGTTCTGTGAAGGTCACTGTTGGGAGTGACGAGAAAGTGTAACAGGTACGATTTGGGCAGTAGTAAATAAGGTTGTATAAGAATAAAATTCTCTTTGTTTTGCTTACAGAGCCTAAACTTCAATCTGCTTCCCTTCCTTCTTGGTTTCAGAAAATTTAACCCTGTTACAGCTGGACATTTCTGTATTAAAATTTAATATCTTTTGGATAGTCAGTCTGGTCCAGAAAATCTTCCCATTTCAGTACAAGTAACAGTATGGTTTCTGTTCCTATCAATTTCAGAGCTGAATTTCTGAGTTTCCTTTCTCTTAGAGATCCAGTGGGCTTGGGTTCCCATCCAAAAGTATAGGGTGGGTGGAGAAGGGGGATGGGTGAAATGAGGTAGCCTACTTGCCCAGCCTTATCGGGTTCTCCACCGGTGCTGCTGCTGGCCATGGGCAGTCATGGCCAGGACCGAGGCCGACGTTGGATCACTGGGTAGCACACAAGATGTCCTTTAGACAGCCTGCCAGCTTCCTAGTATGAGTAATCCCAGGGAGCACAGCCCTTCTTCCTAACTCCCCCAGCAGTGTCCACTTCTGTTGGGTCTCCACATCTCCATTAGGAAGGTTTTGGCATGGAGCCTGGCCGACTGTGCTGTTGGCTGATCTCTGTACCACACTCCAACACAAGGTTACCTTTCTGGGAGAATCCAGGAGTGGTCTTTGCTCAGGTCCTTCTGGAGGACATTCCATGTGCCTGTCGCGCTTCTCATACTCTGGCAACAGGAGATATGTTGCAGGCTTCACCTGAGAGCAAACACCAGAGGAGATGCAGAATCCACTTCCTTTATTTGGAATCACCCCAAATTCAGAATTTCAGGAGAACTTCTCCTGGCTACCTTCCCTTTTAACCACTTCCTCTGTCCCCCACTACAAAACTCCCTCAAAGAGACAATACAAGGTGTTCTTGTCCTTCTTCTCAAATTGGACCCCCATATTCTTCTGAGCCCCCCTCCCCAGCTTTCTCACACCACCATGGCAGCCTGTGCCTTGTGAATGGTATTTCAAGAGTGTGCTTCCATGAGCTTAAAAAATTCTAAGTTTTCCTCAGTTTTGTTTTTCCAGCTATGAATTGTCTCCACAGTAATCTATGCTCTTTCTGTTTAAAAATCGGATGGAGGAGGGTTCTGTTGGCAGTCCAGAACAAGAGGACAAGGCCCCTTTACTTCGTTATTTACATCATCTCTACAAGAAAGCTGGTCTAAAAAGAATTCCGTGACTGAGAAATTAAGAAAAGGAAATTGAGACCTTTAATGAGCAGCTTTCATTGTTAAGTGTTGTCCTCAATAAAAATCTCCAGAAATCAATATTTTTGCAAGTTCTCTACGTGAGACCCCTGGTGAGCCAGTTTGGGGATAATGATAGTTGATAGAGTTCTCCTTGCCAGCAGATCGATAAGAGATAGAACAAGGAGATGTATGCTACTGATTCCAGATCCTTTGTGAACATATGCCATTTGGGTGGCTGCTCATTCAGGGTAAGGAAAGCAGAAAGGAAAAGATGCCTAGAGAAAGCTCAGGTAGGAGGTGATGAAGCCAGCTGTTGATCTAGCGGGTACTTCTGAAGCCTGGCTGTACTTGCTGCATTTGTGCTGTGGGAGTCCCCCTGCAATCTTTACAAGGAGCCCACTGTCCTGCTTTTCCTTTAGTTGAATGGATATCTGAGCCTTCATCTTCCCAAAGGGGGTGAAAGTTGGTTCTTGGGAGGGGAGTGAAAAGAATCTGACATATTATAATGGTTTGCAGCCCTCCCAAACTCAACTCTCCTCAACAAAATCTTGTTCCTTAGTTTTTAATTCCATTCCTCTCATTAGGGAGAAATTTAATCTAATCTAAATTTTAATTAATTAACTAATTAATTAAAATGATTTAATTTAAATTCATTGATTAAAATAAAATCCTCTCTTTAGGGGAACGTTAGAGGAAAAAAAACATCAAGAAACATCCAACATGACCCGACTGAGGCATACACACTTTCCTCCAAATATTTCCAGAAAATGAAACAAAACAAAACAAAAACCCAAAACCAAAACACAAAGCAAAGCAATTCTTTCTTTCAAAGTTCCTAAGATTCTTTTACAATATCCACAAAAGTGAATATTAAATTCTATGGAACCAACCCATTCTTAGTCTGTTCTTTGGGCCACAGAAAATAATTCACATTCTTAACATCATGGTGGAGAAAGAGCACTTAGAATTGTCCTATGTCCAATAGTCAATAAGCCATCTTACATAGGTGCTACTTAAACGTTGATCTTCACTTCTCTGTTTTGCACCTAAAATATCAGAAGATCAGCAAGCTGATATGACAAGAGATAACATCTGGCTATAAAAATAATAAGGCAATCACCTTATATAGGATCTTTTTGTTTGTTTATTTGTTTAGGTTAGCAAAAGGATAGTCTTACTCCCAGTACTGCTAAAGCTTTAGCAAAAGGGCCTTTTATTTCCCTGTATTACCATCACTTTCCATGTCACTCTCCTCTAAACCCTGAAAAAATTATCTTCAGGAGCTTGAAAGTTCTGTTAATGTATTATGTTACTTCATGCTAATATAGCTTTTTATAAAACCAAACCAATCGTGCTACCTATGGAAGAAGACAAAATCAATTCACACAGTTGGACAACTCTCTTCTGTACATTATAATACTACCTACAAGAATCATTTAAATGGGAAAATAAACCAGATGCTGAAAGCCATTCTTCTGTCACATTAAAAATCTCTACCACTTGAAAGTATATTTGTCCTACCTGCTGCTTCATAATCTTAGTCATTTGATTGTTGAACCATTAAAACTGTTGCTCTCTTCTTCATTTCAATAGCTAAAGAATCTCTTTGATGATGCAGAAGAGACTCTACTTGGACCCTCACACATATCTTGGTAATTTTAATCCTGAAGGATAGTGTGTCCTCTTAGCTAATTGGTTGAAAGGCTCTTTTCCCTTCCACACACTTTTTAAAAAATTACCTTGAATTCTGGAAGCACTATGTGATCTTTCAAGTTGCCTTCTTCACTCCTCTTGAAATAAACTATAAATACTCACCTAAAAGAAACAGGGAATATGGGATATTTTGAATTTGTAAAAGACACAGTAGGAACACTAGTAGTGGGTAGATTTCTTGATTCATTGGCTTTCCCCACTTATTCAAAATAAAAAACTCTGCCTAACTTTTCTTTAAACCTTTCACTTCATCATAGGGTAAAGTCTGAGCCCTATGTGTACTCATCTGTACTCATTAGGTAACATAAATGTCACGGATATTTATTTATAAATCAATAGGAAATGTTGCCAGCCTCAGGCCAAAAAAAAAAAAAAAAGGCATGATTCAATAACAGAAGGGGTAAGAATATTGAATAGTTAGGGGCTTTTACTCACCTTACTTTAGGGGCTTTGACTGATCAAGGATTGCAATTATTATTGATCATCTACACTATAGGTAGGCATCGTTTATGTTCATAATAAGATTCCTTTCTCAATAATAAGACATGATGGAGATGGAGATCATAATTCATACCCATCTGACTGACAGCGTCTCTTTCAGATGTGATTACAGAAAATTCCAAAATGTGGGGAGGACTTATTGACTCCCATAATGCCCAGGGATAGAGCTGGCTTTTAGGTACACTATTTATAGGGGAAAGTTTCCCTTTGTGATTTGGGCTGTCTTGCTCTCCTCTATGAGTTGGCCTCTTTTTCTGGCTCTATTCTGTAGCAAGAAGATTGGGAAAAATTTTTGAACAATACTGCTTGGACCTATACTACTTATTCCCTGATCCCCCTTGACCTACCTTGGCCCCTAGAAATGTGACTTAACACTATGGTTGTTCAGACTTGTACCATCCAGTCCCACTTATCCAGAATCCTAGACTATTTCTTCTTGATTAACTTCTTTCATTACTGTTTTTATAGACATCAGTGTTGTGTTCCATGGGCACTAAATATGTGGTTGTTTTATTTTTCTAGTGATCCATGGTTTTTTATTCTGGCTGCATAATTGAACACCCAGGGAACATTTAAGGAATACAGTTGTCCTAGGGCACACCCAGAGCAAATGAATTAAAAATCAAGGAATGAGAGTCACCTGGGTGGCTCAGTCCGTAAGACATCTGCCTTTGGCTAGGTCATGATCCTAGGGTCCTTGGATTGAGCCCCGCATTGGGCTTCTGACCCAATGCCTCTGCCTCTGCCCCTCCTCCTGCTCGTGTTCTCTCACTCTCTCTCTCAAATAAATAAATACAATCCTTAAAAAAAAAAAAAACCTAAGAATGAGACAGAGGCACTGGTGTATTTAAAAAGCTCCCTGGTATTTCTAATAGATAGACTTTATTGGTGGTATGCTGGTGTTTAGCAACTAGCTCTCTGGAGTGGAGGGAGGAAGAAGACCTGATCTGTAGTGTTTGCTCATTTCCATGTGTTAATACTCCCACCATGGCCAATTCAAGCTTCAGACATGATGTCACTGAGTGCGGAGATGGGGAGAGATGTGCACCGTGGCTCTGGTGAGTTCTGACACATCTGCAGCACACAATGCATACGGGTGGAATCGTGGCCTTGGGTGACTAGTCGCTACTTCTCCGCAGCACTTCACACCACTGACTAATACCTCTTTCTCCAAAGTTGTCTCGGCTGGATTTCTGGATACAAAAAAGCTTTTCTGAATTCTCCTCTTGTTTCTTTGAATGTCCTTTCTCCAATCACTTCTTCAGACCTACTTTCTTCTTCTTCTTCTTCTTCTTTTTTTTAAGACTTATTTATTTATTTGGGAGAGAGAGAGCGAGCGAGTGAGCAGGGGGTGGGGCAGACGCAGAGGGAGAGAGAGAATCTCAAGCAGACTCCCTCCTGAGCACTGAGGGGCTCAATCTCGTGACCCATGAAATCCTAACCCATAAGATCATGATCTGAGCAGAAATCAAGCAAAAACCAGCATAGACTAGCACGTGAAGACATGTACTCCGTTGTTGCCAAACGAGCTCCATAATGACGTGAAGTCCTTCTAGGATGCACCGCAATATCACTTTACTGCTGTCTTCAGTAATGATTCCAATTATTAAAATAATTCTGTGCTTCCCTATTTTGGTGGGGGGTTCAGAACAGAAACTCAGTCTGTCAGCACTGCAAGAAAACGGCTACAGGTCAACAGCGTAGGGTTTGTTAAGTGGTGGCTGCGGTCACATACTAGCCACAGACACCTTTATCTGGCTTCTGTTTGTTTGGGATGAGCGTGTTTTTAAAAAGGCAATGCAGCTCCTCAGTGTTACAGTTGAAGTGTTAGAGCAGCTGAACTCCTACTGTCCTACTCTTTATTCAGTGGTAACTACTGGACCGAACCCTTCATGCATTTCAGTTTGCAGCTCTCCTCCCTGTGGAAATTGTTAGGGTTCAAAGGGACACCAGAAATCATCAAATCCAATGAATTCACAGATGTTGGCAGGCCCACAAGGGGTTGTGAGGTTTTTACACTGATAAGCCAAGACAACATTTTTCATCCAAAGGAAACTGTTATCTAAAATAGTAAATAATAACGAGTTATTTTGATAATAAAAAACAGAACAGCCATTTCCAAGAAAAGCCACTTAGCAATGTCCCAGTAACAAATATATAATGATGTAGATGTAACATTATCTTTTTTTTTTTTTTTCAGTTTGATACTGACCCATGGAAACTTCCTCTCTGTCACTGGCTCTCAGACTGGTGTCTGGGAGCCACTGACTTGGTTCAATGTTTTATTTTAGAAGTGAGGATACAGTTCCATGTTGTTCCTAAAGTTGCATGGCTGGTAAGGACCAGAGCCAGCACCAACCCCCAACTTTCCAGTGCCAAGACCAAGGTTTCCTGACTTCTCCAGTTGCTGGAGAGCCCTGTGTCATAAGGCTCTTCTGGAGACAGCCCCATAAAATCCTGGCTCACCTGTATAACCTTGGGCAAGTTAATAAACATCCCCGGCCTCCTCGGCCCAAGTCTTCCACGTTCGTTGGAGGACTTCATTTATTTGAGTTCATTGTCTGTCTTCCCATTCTTCCAGCACTCAAGGTCTGCACTTGAGACACAATGTCCCATTTAAGTCCATGGGAAGTATAAGATGGAAGAAGTGTGAAGTCAGGGCCTGTTCAGAATGTTTGAAAAAACATAAGCTGAACTTATGAATTGACTATGTCAGAGATTATGATTGAACAGCAGAAGTACTAGGTCTCATCCTTTACATTTTTATTTTATTGTTTCTTCATGAATATAATAATAGCATTTCCACAAAATTAATGAAATAAGCAGTCGGGCCTTTGCCTGCATTATAACGTCTCAAAAGCCAGAAGAGAAGCTACTCTAACCATTTTCTAATTTCAGGAATAGCCATGCAGGCTTTTCCACGATTTCCAAAAGTTCTAGTGTTTTTTGCATTTTCAACCTTATGCACTATTGGAAACTATCTTTTTCTGTAATGTGACCTTAATCAATCTTCCTTTCTGGGGGCAGAGTGGGCAGGGGAAGGAGAAAAGAATCAGCTAACAAAAGAAATTATTTCCTAGAGGTGTGTAGAATGAGGAGACAATGCCATCCATCCATGGAATTCTTTGTTCTGATGTAGGGTTGTCTGCTGGGCTACAAGAGAGAACTTCCAGACATGATAAGCATCCAGCCCCTTTGGTGTCGGTTCCCACAAAAGTCCAATAAGGAAAACAAAAATGTGATGGGGTTGAGCATGATTAGAACTGAGAGTCAAGAACAGGAAGCTCTGAGAGATGAATGACTTTAAGGCTCTTATTTTGAGTTGAGGACTTCCTGGGAGAGGGGACCCCTGGAGGCCGCCGGGGCACTAGAGGCAGCGTGAATATGACAGCACATCTCTCCCTGGCATGGGAGTACTCTTCCAGATTCATCCCTGAACAATAATTGTTCTTAAGCATTATTGCAAGTCTCAGCCTCTTCTAGTCTAAGTCTCCATGGTGACAACATTGTTTTTTTGTTTTTTGTTTTATTTTTTTAAATTTTTTATTTCTTTTCAGCGTAACAGTATTCATTGTTTTTGCACTACACCCAGTGCTCCATGCAATCCGTGCCCTCTCTAATACCCACCACCTGGTTCCCCCAACCTCCCACCCCCCCGCCCCTTCAAAACCCTCAGATTGTGGACTCTGAAAAACATGATGACAACATTGTCTTTAAAATCCTTACTCTTGGTCCTATGCCCTTGATCCAACTTTCCAATTTGAGCTTCTGAGAGAAGCCACGCCAGTCTCCTTGTCCTTGTCTTTGAGCTAGTGAACTTGAAGTGCCATCTGTTGATTTATGTATATATTGGGATTCTCCGTTCTGAACTCCATTTCCTTTTGAAGTCTCAAGACATGAAAATCCTCCTGATTTTTTTCCCTGAACTTCCAGAAGCCACACATATGACACTTAAGGCCACATTACTGAAAGCGAGGTCCACACAAAAAAATGAAGTTCCATGGGATAATTCCATGAGCTTCTGCTATGGGGGGAGGTGAGCGGAAATAGTATTCCAGGAATTGAGTTCCTCTAAGAAACACTGCCTCAAATAATTTCAGACACTTTTTCCTAAATGACTTCTCAGACCATGAATTTATAAGAGGGGAATTAGTAAGACTTCTGGTACCTATTTTATTTCAGGATCCTTTTTTATTCAAGAAACGTACTTCGAAAAATTCTCGTCTTAGCACAATGATCACTAGTGCATAGAGAGTACCAAATAGTAGTGCATAGAGAATAATCTGGGGAGTTTTACGAGTATTAAGTCTGGTGAGGTTTGTCTTCACAGTGAGTGAGCCAACACTTCTTCCAGGGAACTCACGAATCCGCATTTTAAAAGGCAGCCTAAGCAGGGCTGCTGAAACTTCAACTTGAACAAAATTACCTGGGATTTTGTGAAAATGCAGATTTTGATTCCATAGGCCTGTGCTGGGGCTCTAGATTCCGCATTTCTAACAGTTCCCTGGTGAAGTTGTTGCTACAGATCTGAAACCCACACTGAAAAGGAGCAAGACCGCCATGATCCTGACCATCCAGTGTGTTCGAGTTCTGTGATCACTGCAAATGTCACTGTCTTCCAAGGTTTCTGTCACTTTCAATTCAGGAATCAGTGTTGCTTTATTGGTTCGTAATTAAGTTCAGAGTTGTAATTTCTTTCTTTGCTTATTCTACCATCTGAGAGGTGGAACAGTTAGCAAACGTGTCAAGGTTCATCAGATGCCCTGGTGCTAACCTAACATGAGGTCCAGATAGTTGCCGTTTCATTTTTTTTGTTTTTTTGTTTTTTGTTTTTTGTTTTTTGTTTTTTTTTTCATCACTCCGTGTTCCATCAGTGGTCTGTGCCGGGTTTTTTATTTGACTCAGATACTGCCCTCCAGACCTACAGTTTTACTGAGTGTATTTGTTACTTTCTTGTTTTGCTGTTGGGGTCCTACATTTGACTGTGCATTTGACTTCTACATGTCTTATAAGCCCCATAAACATGACCAATGTTTTTCGTGTAACAGAAAAATTGTCTTTTAAAGAAATTAAGAAGAGAAGAAAATAATCTTTCCTACATGTTGATGTAATTATTATTTCTGGTCCTCTATTTCCCTTTGTGTAGATTCCCATTTCTGTGGAGTACCATTTTCTTTGACCCTGAAGAACTTTCTTTTGCATTTCTTGTAATGTGGATCTGCTGCTGAATTCTTTCTGCTTTCATTTATCTGAAAATATCTTTGTTTCACCTTCATTTTGACCTTGTTTGTTCTTGTTCTTTTGAAATAACTAGAGATTCACAGGAAGTTCCAAAAAAAGATATGCAAGGCAGTCCCCCCAAATCCATCTTCACTTTTAAATGTTATGTATGTGAATACATCTGGGACTCCAAGTTTATGTGTGATAGCCTAGAAATGACTGGTGCTCTTTATTTTTCTTCATGTCTTTTCTCTTTCTGACCGTTTGAATAATCTCTCTTCAAGGTCATGGATTATTTTCTTCTGCAGTGTCCAATCTGTTGGCAAGCCTATCCAATGATTGTTTTTAAATTTCAGATACGCATTTTTCAGTTCCAGAGTTTTCCACAGGTGTTTTAAAAAATAGTTGTGTTGTTCTTCTGCAACAATTCTCTTCTTTCTCCATCATATCTGTCTTCTCCTGTACATTCCCTAGTGTGTTGATAATAATTGTTTGGAGTCTTCTTCTGCTAATACCAATATCTGTCTGTATTGGGTGTGTTTCCTTTTAATGTAGATCACGTTTTCTTATTCATTCTCAAGTCTCGTAAGTTTGTACTGGACTCTGAACAGAGTGTATAAATAACGGCGGACCAAGCGAAAGTTTTCTGTTTTGTTTAACTTATTTCCCAGAAGATCTAAACACTATCCTCCCTCTGGCCTTTCAGCTGAGGTCAATTAGTTCTGATTTCCCCTGGAGTGGAGCTGAGCTGGAGCCTGGCTGCGGCTTTCAGTAGATGGAGATCACCCGTGATCAGCCCGACCCCAACTCCTGTGCCACCTCTGTGGGGAGATCTTGTCAGTATTTAAGCCAGGAGGGAGTTGGGTCGCAGTTTCCGATATTTTTACTTGACCTTTGCAGGCATCTGTGGCAAGGCCCAAGAATCCAAGTGCAAGACTACTTGACTTCTTTCTGATTTGTAGGCCCATCTTCATTGAATTTCTTTGCATAATTCGGCACAGGGCTGTGTAGGGATGGGAAGAAAAGAAATGTCAGGCAGTTTGCATCTGGATCTCTTCCAGATTCTAAGCCATTCCTGTAGCCCACTCTGTTAGCATGTCCCTGTAGTCTGTCTATTGTGAATTTGTGACAACTTCTCCATCTATCCTTCTCCGATCAGGCATCTGACACTCCAGATGGGAGCTCTTCCTGTTCTCTTCTCACCTGTGCAGTACTCCTTTCTCTCCAGAATTTCATTAATCAAGGCTTCTTTGCTTCCTCTGTTCTTTGCAGCCCCACCAACAATTGTAATTTTACAACCTTCCGTGTAATGAGAACAAAGGCCTTTTGCTTTCTTCTTCATTCTGACCATCTTAAAGAATCACAAAACAAGCAAATACTTCCTCCACTTGTTGTTTGAAATACATAAACCTAGAACCCATTTAATTGTTAAGTAAATAATTCTGACTAGCAAATTTTTTGAATGAACTCCTATGACTTGCACTGGGAGGCACTGATGGCTACATCCCACTCTCCTTGGTTTCTAGTTAATAGCTGAGACCCTTCTGGAGGCATATCGAGTCTGCTCTGGTTACATTGGGTGTCTGGGGCCCTTGTTGATTTTGTGAGTGCTGGAGGCTTACTCTGGCTGGGATAATTTCTCTTAATTCCCTCTTGACAGCTTTCCGAGGAAACAATTCTCTCGAGTACTTTCTCCCTTTATCACTCTTCCTTCGCTTTTTCTATATAACTGAAGTAAAAAGAGAAATTATTATCTCTAAGACAGAATCTCACCCTAACTCCACTTCCCATGACTATCAGAAACCTTCCATTTCTTCTTGACTTTTGGAAGAAAAAAGGTAAACCTCTCTCTTCCCATAAGTTTCCCAGCTGGAAATTACTACTGTTAATGTCATTAAAACTCAGCGGTAAGTGCTCTCCTGGCAGGTCTTTAGCAATAATTCAGGTAGCCTCGAATTCACAGCTTCCATGGTTGTTTTCTGAAGGAATTTTTAACCCTATCAAAATATACATTGAATGAAATTTAAACTGTTTTTTCAAAAGTTATTTTAAGTGGCTTTATGACATTCCTATTTGAATTATGTTCATCATTGTTATCTTACATTTAAATCAGCTACTTATGTTAATATCATCCAATTTCTGCATAATAGGAAAAGGGATTTAACATGGAAATCAAGCCCAGGGATATATAGTCGTGACAGTTGCTGCCAAGAGCAAATTCCATGAGTTCTCTATGACCATGAGAGGGGGATTAGGGCTCCTCTTCCCTTTCCTTCTATCTTGAGTTCTCTTCTGGTTGTCAAACTATGTTTGCAGTCATTACCTTATATGTTTTTCTACAGTCTGTATGTCATTGTGGGCTAAGGAAGAGGCAAAAAGGAAACAGGACCAAGACCTAAGGGAATAAATCTTTTGAGGCTGCCTAGTACTCAGAGCCAGGGGTTAACTGACAAATTCTATCTCTTTGGTTTTCTCCTCCACACTTTTTCCATCCAAATCTTTCTTTTTCCCATGTATATTTCATACCCACTGACTTCTAAGAAATAGTCATATGTTTGTGTGGGATCAATGAGATTGTTGAACTTCAGCTCATCTCTTCTTTCAGTTTATCTCTCTGACATTCACTTTGACCTCTGTCATTATTACCAAGAACCATCCTGCTTCTAACAATTCCTGAGAGCATGAAAGATTTTGAGTTACTAAAGATGTAGCCACAGTCCCCAGTTTCTACGTAGATTAACAAATGTATGGTAGACTCTGGAGTGTTTGGTATCTATCAGGCTAGGATATTAGTTGAATAATGGTTATAAAGATAGTCCCATAAATCAAGATTTTCTCCAAAACCACTGATTATATACACTTGATATGTACTTGATATGGCTTTCTTCATTGATCGTATCCTTCTTTTTTGTCTACCATGAATGTCCTATACTAAGGCAAGATCCTGGTAGGCATGGATAATTAATAATTATTCTCTATCAGCACTTGGGTTTTATGACTCCTGTATGTGTTAGAAATTGCATTATGCAATTACTATCAAAAGCAACCAGAATAATAATGGTTGAAATAAAATAGAAATTTGTTTTTCTCACACCGAAATGAATTCTGGAAGTTAAGCAATGAACTATGCTATGGAAGGTCTATGTTTATTGGACACCAGGCTTCTCTGATCTTTCTATTTTGCTATCCTGGTTCATTAGTTCCAACCACAAGATTACCTCATATTCCAATAGGACTAGAGAGGTCCTAAACATCATGTATGAGGAAATGGAAAAGGAAAGAATAAAGAGATGTTCATGTCAGCTGGGTCAGCTTCCACTAAGTTGGAAGTTCCATAGAATACATCCAATTCCATCCCATTGGCCAGAATGTAGGTATATTCCCACAACGAGTTGCAAAGAAGGTTGGAAAATAAATTTCTATCTGCTCATAAGGCTGTCTTCTGTCATTAAAGGGGGAGAAAATAAACAATGGGGAAAAATTGTAGTCTCTGCCACATTCACTCAAGCCTAAAAATAGAAGATAATTCTTTGGGTCATTTTGAATATCAGTTAAATTACGCAAAATTTGAAACATGTGAAAATATGCTACATCTTTGTTACTCTACCTTCCACTTTAAAAAGAAAAAATAAAACAAAATTAAAAAAATAAAATGTCTAAAGAGAGAGGTATTTGGGTGGCTCAGTTAATTAAGCAAATGACTCTTGATTTCAGCTCAGGTCATGATCTCAGGGACATGAGATTGAGTCCCACATCAGGCTCTGTACTGAGCATGGAGCCTGCCTGAGAGTCTCTCTCTCTCCCTCTCCTCTTCCCTCAAAGCTGGTATGCTCTCTCTCCCAAAAAAGTCTGAAGACAGAAGACACTATGAGAAAATGCCCAAAGAAGGGTTAACAGAAAATGAGGAATATAGAAAACATATCTTTTGAGTAATAGTAATTTTTAGCTCTTGGTAAGCACACGAAAAGCTTTAGCCTATTAGGGAAATCTAATTTATTCTATGAGAATCAGAAGTAGCTTTTATTTGAATTGGACTTGTCCAATAGTCAAAGTTTGTCTTGAGATGTGCAAAATTTCTCATCACTAGAAATGTTTAAAAAGAACCTTAGCTTCTAGGAACTTTTTCAAAGAAATACCTAAAAAAAGTTTGCAAAGATATATATATGATCATAATTCCAATGTTTAAAATATCAGTGATATGAAATAACACACTTACCTGATGATAATGGATTGGTTGAAAAAAAGTAGATTCACATACTCTATATACTCTAAAGCGACTACAGAAATATTTAATGACAGAGAAAGAGATTCGTGATATATAGTGTATTAAATGAATGACTTACAAAACCAACCCTATAGTATGATTTTACATGTGTCTTTAAATGACTGCAAGAACCCGTAATCTACATACCCACAGGTAATCAAGGAGAGGGATGGGTATTGCAGGTGGAGCTCCAAAGGGCTGAGTGCCTAATCTCTGAGCTCATTACAACCCAAGGTCTTGGTTGAACACCTTTTCACCTTCTTTCTTTATTTTCATTCCAAATTCTTCAACATCATGAGTTCTTTAACAACTGGTAGCTATCATTTTCTAAGAAAACAATCTATTTACATGTGTTTTATTTGTGCATTGTTCCTTTTCTTCCTTCAAAAGCTCCAACCCTGAACCTAAAAACATACTGGCTAGAAACTGAGGTCTTAAAATAGTTCCCTTGGCCGCAGCTAAAGGGAACCTTGGCAAGAGAGATGGTTATCTAAAACCCTGTTACTTTAAGAGGTGCAAGATAACACTAACAAACCAAAAACCTGAAAAACTTCTGGAGGATGGACCAAAACGGTAGAAAATTTAATACTCTTTTTAGAAAATTTAGCACTTCGTGATGGCAAAGAATGTACTACTCATTTCCTCCTTAACATCGTGAAGGTAGAAGTGCCCATTCTTATGCATCCTGAGGTTCCTTCCCCAGGGATGCTGGTGTGTTCTCGAAGATCCGTTCACCTAGTTCTGCTCTTGACTCAGAAGCAAAACGACTAGTCGGACTTTTACATATATACATGTATGCATAGTTATGGAAGAGATTCATGATAACTTTCTTTCATAGCTCACCCACAATCCTGGCTAATCCTATTCTTGAGAGCAAATAAGATTGTGCTTTGAACCAACACACACACAGACACACACACACACACACACACACACACACACACTGTTAAGATTGGTAAATATCGAAGAAAATACAGGAAAAGGCTAATTAGAATATTTCAGCAAGGATTATTTTAAATGTAAGTGACTAGCATAAGTGACTCTGAAGTCAAAACATGGTTATCACATAGGACTATTTTGAGATGGGGACAGTTGTTATATTATTGAGGAATGTTAATGAATAGTGGGTCCATTTGTTATTTATTTTCTCCCAAATGGTAATAAACAGCTCCAGTTATAATTATGATTTTCTATATTTATGGAAAACTGGCATTTCATAAATATCAAATTGTGATATCATCTACTTGTATGCTGGTTTTCTATGAATATATAAATTTAGTAATTACTTCTAGAAGTGTGAGTTAATTTTTGTGTGTGTGAATAAATCAAGAAGGAGAATGACAAGTCTGTTAAAATGGTAGAATCTTAAATATCCTTTTCATTGTTCTTTTTAAGAATTTATCTAAAATGATCATGGAGTGGCAGAGAAAAGTCTGGGATACAAGGTTTTCTATTAAAGCCACCAAGATGTTCATCAAAACTAAGTCAACACACAGGCATTTGACAGGGATAGCGCATAGAGCTTTCTCCAAAGACCAAAAGGTTAAGAAGACTTTCTAGGTCTCAAATAATCAATGTTTAAAGGAAAACAATTGTACAGAGGTTATAGTAATTCAAATTAGTAAAGGATTTCTTCATAAGAGGAAGTTTTAGCTTATTTTAATTCCAGGGAAACGAAATTCTCACTCGATATATTTACTATTATAATGTATTCTCTTGGATAGTATTGGCAGAAACTCCCCATTAATATTTATCTTTAGAACTTTGCTCCATTTCATGGCTCAGTAGAGAATTAATATTTAGCAAATGTGTGATGAGCCTTTTTTTTTTTTTTTGTCTTATGGCTCAAATTCATCCAAGTCCTTCAGATGCAAAATTTATTTTTATTATGAGTTTTAAAATGAGCATATATTTTACCACATGTGGTAAATGTTACCATAGGCTATAAGTTTTCTTTCAAAGTTAAGACACATCAAAATGGAATGTTTTAGTAGCTAAGGAGAAAAGATTCTTCGGCTTGGAGAAAATCAAGCTCCTGTTTATGGGTTCGAGGTTCTAAAATGCAAGAGATGGGCCAATACTGAAATAATAATACTAAATCCTGATAAGACCTTTTAAAAGGCTTAGGAGAAACTAGACCCTAATTTGAGAAGTATTAAAATTTTCCGAAATGGGTAGACCGTGCATCTCATCAGATCATAATTTTAAAGAATACTTTCAATCCAACTGGACATTAACATTTGCATATAAAGGATAGGTTTAGTCGTGGTAAGGACTACCATCTGCAGTAAATAAATTCTGTCTGTTAACAGAGAGACCACTAATCTGACGAAAACCATGCAGCCATGAATCCAGGAAGTAACTTCTAGATCAAAATCTCCCTGAATCAGAGGAATGTGTCCTCATGCCAAGGGGTCATGAATAACCTGGATGGGGTCTGTTTACCATCCCGGTGGTGATGCCAACGTTACCTCCCATAAGTGTATTAAGCAGCAGGTGGGAGCACAAATGTGTTTGACA
Organism: Enhydra lutris kenyoni; assembly: GCF_002288905.1. Classification (NCBI taxonomy): domain Eukaryota; kingdom Metazoa; phylum Chordata; class Mammalia; order Carnivora; family Mustelidae; genus Enhydra; species Enhydra lutris. Next base: position 15,709,536 of record NW_019154142.1, read on the forward strand.
ACCTCCTCTGGTAGAACTAGAGCCCCACCCAAACAGCTGGCCAGAGCAGGAGTTCAGCATGAGGTTATCTTATCATAATCAGAGAATAGCCTATCTTTTCATTTTAGGGAATTAAAAATCATTATTTGTGTACTTAAATAAAATTACATATGGTCCAAATGAAATTTGGAATACTACAGAAGACACGGTTTCTGGGTCAGTGTTCTGTGGTAAGAAGCTCCTAAAACATTGGCTATAGCTTTGATCTTCATAGTTTTAAAAAAACAAGTCAATTAACTGGTCTCCAGAAAAGTGTGAACCTAAGGTGAACACAGGTTTGGGCCTCTGAAGACACCTGCAGAATACTTCACCATCTCTGCGTTTTCCGTAGCAATCGAGTTCAAGTTCTAGAATGTGTATTGAACACAACTGCGGCAAACCTTTGACACTCCAAGTATGTTTTGTGCTCAGAATAGGTACAGAATTTTCCTCCAGTGGCCTCCTGACTTCTAACCCATGTGCTGCTACAGCAGGGATTTCTTCCTTTTTTCTGGTGGTTTCCATTTGCTTAAAATCTTTCAAATGGCAACTGACTTTTTAAATTCCTCATTTTAGCACTCTTGCCTTTAATTTTCTCCTACACACTGGCTTTGACTTTGTTTGGGGGGATTTTTTGGAACTTCAGAGTTTCACGAAATGATGATTGACAAAATTGTCACTATTGGCAAAGGTGGCTTCTTCACCCGAAAACTCCACAAGTAGTCCAACTCCCAAAAGTTCATAAAAGCTATTTATCATTGTTTTATCACAGGAGTTTTCTTCCTATAAAGAAAAATCATAGCAAATACTTTTCCCATAGTGTGTACAAGAGTCCAATAGTTATTCTGATCATCTTATTTCTGTGGGTAACTCCATGATTCCACCTGAGTGGGCTTGGTTTGGTAAAAATAATCACAGCTTCTAATAAACATCTTCTTTATTGACCATTGTCTTCCTCTTCATCGCCAATAAATACCTGGTACCCATAACCTCGTCCCCTCGCCCTCAGGGCACTCCTTACGGGCCACTATTTCAGGCTGCACTATTGCTAAAACATTGACTCCCTAGTTGACATTCTGATGTGAATTCACAAAACTCCTTGACGGTAATGATGCTGGTTTTTTAATCCTGAAAATTCATGGGGCTGCACGTAAGTGAGATATCAACTTTTGAACCTATATTCATATATGGATTTTTAGCTCAGCTTGCCCTTAAAACTGAATATCACCAGATAACCCAGCATATTGACTGCATCTAAATGACAAGTTTTCAGGAAGAGGTATAAAGCTCATTTCTCTTCATTGACTGTGAATCGATGTGGGCACCATGAATCTGCAGGACCCCGAATAACAATAACGATAGTGATGGCTACTAACACTTATCAAGGACTCATTATAGATTAGCTCTTAATCCTCAAACAACCATTATTATTCTCATTTTAGAGATGAGACACTATTACACATGGATATAAAGAAACTTGTCTAAGACCAAAGAGCTTGTCAGGGGCAGACCTGGTATTGAAATTCAGGTAGTCAGATCCCAGAAACCAGGCTCTTCACCACTCTGTTCTCTTAACAGTGAAATCTTTCAATGAAATGGGTTCTGTCTGGTCCAGGTGACCTCAGAAAGTAACTCACCCATTTAAACTAATGGATCATTTCTTTTGGGTTCCTTCAGAGCCATACGGGAGCCTAGGCTGAGCCTTATTACAATAAGTGGGGTCAGCAGAATATTTCTTTTTAGGTCAAGAGGAGGGATGAGGTTGATTGAGTTCTACTTTCAAAAACAAAAGAACAAAATACTGGTGGGGTTTCCGGCCACCATTTCTGTCTGTCCTGGATATTAAGGATTATAGCATGGGGCTGTATTTTCTGGACTTCCTAAGATCTCTGAAATTCTGTAACTTTCCGTGTTTCTTGTTTAGCATTTCCTGCTTTCCCATGGTGATTGGTAGTAGAATATTTAAAATTAAGAGAGCTTGTATATTGTTATTGCAAGGCGTTGGGAAACGAGAGACAATAATTACAAAGGGGGTACTGTGGGTGATGAGCAGTTTTAAAGAAGAAAAATATATATGAAAAGATTTAAAAACATGGTATTGATTGAAAAATGCAAGAAGCAGAATCATATGCACAGAGTGAGTCCATTTATTAAAATATAAATCTATAAAATAGCACCGTAGAATATTTGTGGATTCACAATGTACAGAAGGAACAAAAATGGTATGGAAAGATATACGACAGACTCACAATAAAGGTTGCTTCTGGGGAGGTGGAAAGGGGACTTCAGTTTTAGTTGCAATATTTAATTTTTTGTGACAGAAGGAAATGTGGTACATGTTATTTTTGGATAGTGGGATGTGATGTTATTTTTTAAAAAATTTTCCATAATTTCAATTTGTTTCAAAATCAGCTAACTTTAAAAAATAAAAGGAAACAAAAAATAGAGAAAGGAAAAGAAGACAAGGTCACTGGGAACTTCCAAGTGAGAAGAGAGGCCCAGGAGCACCAGTCTGGGTTTGAGGGTTGGTCCTACTGTTCTTTGGAGCTGACTCTAATCTAGACTTAAATAACTATGAAAATTCCTAAGCATGTTTCATATTATTTTACAGGTTAAAAACATAGGACTCTTATTTGTATATGGGGGTAGGGAGGGGTTGTTTTTGATGGGGAAGGATATTTCATGGAGGAGGGGTTAGGTCACACGCACATGTCCTTACTAACAATCCAGATCTTTACTCTTGAAATAGCTCAAGGGGGCACCTAGGTGGCTCAGTGGGTTAAAGCCTCTGCCTTCAGCTTGGGTCATGATCCCAGGGTCCTGGAATCGAGCCCCGCATCGGGCTCTCTGCTCAGCAGGGAGCCTGCTTCCTCCTCTCTCTCTGCCAGCTTCTCTGCCTACTTGTGATCTCTGTCTGTCAAATAAATAAATAAAAAATCTTAAAAAAAAAAAAAAGAAATAGCTCAAAAAGGGTAGTCTGGTCAATGTTTGATTTCAGTACACGGACATACTTGTTCCCTTGGATTTTTTTTTTTTTTACAGCCCTCTTTTCTTCCATAAATGATAAATAGCACATTACCCAGAGGTTTTCTGTATGGTGCAGGATAGTAAGTTCCCTGAAAGCAAGTAGATTCAACGAATGCCATTAATTGCCCTGAGTTTCTTTTGCTTCAGTGGATTTTATACAATTCCTACTCTGTTTCTATATTTATGCAAGACGCTTTGCCCTTTCACTTAAATCCCAATGAAAGAGCCAGCAGAATTTTAGGAAAGGTCAGGTTGGAAAAATTAGATATGGCATCAGAGAACCGTGTGATCAAACAAACCACACAGAATATTACATTTTCATACCAGCGCTTAATTCAGTAGCAGGTGGTAGAAAGTTAAGATTTTTTTCTTTTATCTTTTTTTAGTATCTCCTAAAAATATACAACAACATCAACAAACCCAAACCCAAGAATAAACAAATATAAACAAGGAATCTCAAGGTCTTTTGTATTCAATGGGAGAATGTTCTCTAAGCTGCAACATGCTATGTATATGGGGCTCTCCCCGGAAAGAAGGAGCCATCTCAGGGTTGAAACTATGACTTTCATCTTGACTATAATAATCCAAGTGAGAGGGCCTTAAAGACTGTCAGAGCATTTCCAGAAACCAGCAGGCACCTTTTCTAGATTTTGATGTCACCGACATTGACAAGGGTAAGTTAGAGAATCCAGTGGTTATCTTGACTCTCAGAGAACTATAAAAGAGTGCTTTGTAACAAACTCTCCCCTTTCTCTCAGGCTGGTCACTTTCAGATCAAGGTTGATTCAGTGTCCTCAAAGGGGCCCAAATGGGCCAGGGTGTTACAGTCCAGAACCCGCAGTGGCCCCCACTGGTCCCTCTGGAGTGACCCTCCAGTGAGGGACCTAAAGCAGGCATCCACGAAATATATCCTGTGGGTCAAATCCAACCCACCACCTGTTCATGTATTTGCCTGTCATCAAGCTAAGAATGGTATTACATTGTTAAATGGTTGAAAAAAGAATCAAACGCTTATGTGTGTGTGTGTGTGTTTGTGATAGGTAATATTACATAAAATTCAAATTTTATAAATTTTATAAATTTTAAATTCAAACCACAAATAGTTCTATTGGAACACAGCCATGTTGTCCCTCACATTACATATGATATCTGAGTGCTTTTGTGCTGCAGTGGAAGAGTGGAGTAGTCGTGGCAGAGACTTCATGTGGTCTGCAAAACAAAAAAATATTTACAGTATGACCTTTCACGGAGCAAGGAAAACTTGCAGATCTGTGCTCTAGAACGCCATTTGCCAGCACTGCAAAGGCTTTAAAACAATTACAGCTAATTGGATGGATGATTTGGAGCATGATCTAGCTTGCTTTGCTGCTGTAGGTCCAGTCCCCGTTGGAGTGCTCCTGACTCTCAAACATCCTGCTGTTCTGTGAATTAAAAGTTTGCAGACTCACCTAGGGAAATGCTCATACCTTATTAAAGCTATTTTCTTAACTATACCCTCCCTCCCCCAGAAAGTGCTGCTGCAGAAGGCTGGGAAGGCTCTACAACCCCAGAGCGCACCATTCATACAGACCACAGTGTGTGCTACCACGGCTTCCCTCCTAAAATGTCAGAGAAGACATACCTACAGATTAGGAGTGGAATGATGAGTGAATGTGTTAGTCATGTGTGTGAGTCGGAGAGGGGGGAATCGATTGTAGGAATGAGATGTGAAGACGTGATTTGAAGTTACCCTGGCTCTGTTGAACCTGCAAGCATTTTCTGTTATCGGCCATTACTCCACAGTAGCACCTTCCCACACCAGGACTGCAGAACCCAACAGCTGTAGGCATTTCCAATCAGGAGATATTGGTACCGTCAACCATATATTGTGTAAAGTCCCTAATTATACCAGAATTGTTTCCAATTTTCCAAATGTAATCCTTGATTTCCCAGGTAGATTTCTTTCCCCACAACTCTTAGGGTTCCCTTTGAGGTGATCAAGAGGTACCTCCCTTTGTTGGGTCAAAGGTCCATCCCTTCAGCTTCACACTGTCCACAACAGCCCATACGGTGGAGAACGCGGCTGCTTTCTCAAAGCACAGGCATTTCTTTTTTCTTTTTTAAAGATTTTATTTATTTAAGAGAGAGAAAGAGAGCATGATAAGGGGAGGGTCAGAGGGAGAAGCAGACTCCCCGCCAAGCAGAGAGCCCAATGTGGGACTTGATCCCAGAACTCTAGGATCATGACCTAAGCCGAAGGCGGTCACTCAACCAACTGAGCCACCAGGTGCCCCATTTCTGTGATATGAGTTTATCCTTACACAGTCTTAAGAGGAGAATGACAAGTATTATTTTACTCATTCTGTAAGTGAAAACACGAAGGTTCAAAGATTAAATAATTTTTCCTGATTTTTCAGGTGTTTGGCTCCTGGCCCTTTCCTCCTTTTGTGGGACCAAGAAGCCACCTACTGCAGTGAGTCCCCCCATCAGGTGAGGAGGGCAACGTGGGAGGGTCTGTGCTCAGCGAATAGTCACCAACTAGAAAGAGACCCCAATGTAAAGCTCTCTGCCTTTCTGAGGAAATTTCCCTCTATTGATCTGCAAAGTGACCCCAAACTATAGCCATATGTGTATCACTTAAAAGTTACAAAGATAGAATTCCTCAGAAAGAATTCATACCAGCGATGAGCAAATATGGTGTGAAAGTAAGCCTCCACTCCCAGAAACTCATCCTTCAAGAGAGAAAATAGAAAAAATAAAATATAATGAAATGGGATGGCTGAATAACCATTTAAGGAACAAAATAAAGCTAACTCCTTGAATAAAATATATTTGAAAGGGAGCAAAGATTTACACATGGAAAATAAAACCATAAAATACTAGATAAAAATATAGGAGAATAATTTTACAGCTCTGGGGAGAGGAGGTTCTCTCTCTGCTTGACAAATAGCCCAGAAGCAAATACTAATGGAGTAAGATTCTTCATCAAACCACTGTTCCTCTGATTCCCTGGCCACCAAATAATCTGGTCGTGATTCATCCTCCCACACAATAATCGTAGTAAATCCTCATTCTGCATTTACTTATCATTGTGATAAACATTTTACATGAGTTTGTTCACTTAAGTCTCACGACAGCCTCACCAAAAAACACTATCGCTGGGCTGACTGCCCCCCTCTGGACCCTGCAGCACAGAGAGGTTCACAGAGCAGGATCCCGCAGCCAGTGAGCGGCAGAGAAGACGGGAAGGTCAGGTCTCCCTGGGACCCCGTTTCCTGCTCTCCTTGCCCAGGAGGATTTTGCCACCGCAGAAGGTGCTGAAAAGCCGTGCGGAATTCCTGATCCGCTGTGAAGTTAGGCTTCTCATGGCCACTTAATAAGTCAGCATCTCCTTGATCATTTTCTCCAGCTCAACCAGCATGAGCTCAACTTCCTGAAGCTTGATGAATGCCGGGTGCACAGACGAAACCAAAGTCCCGAGGCACGGGACTCAGGGAGACGTGTGGAGGGAAATGACTGTCTGGGCCAGCGTGGCCATCTTGCCTCCCCTGCCGACAACTTTATATCCTCTTTTCTGTGATTTAACTGTGGATTCCTACTCCTGTAAGGGTAAAACACAGCGCGGATGAAATATAACACAGATAGCAGAGGACTAGTCTGATACGTAATAGCTTTTAGTGGAGTAGATTTCCGGCATCAGGGGGGCATGGTATCAGCTGAACGCTCCTCGAGCTGATCGTAACGTGACATTACACAGAGCACATGGACAAGATTGGTTATATATGTAGAATACAGTGAACGTGAGATTAAGCTCGAAGTTCGGTAAGTCTCCAAAAAAATCCACTCAAAGGCGGATTTGGCGAGCCCTCGAACCACCGTGATTCTGATGATTTCCCAGTGTTGACCTAAGTCCATTGAGAGATTTGGGTCATAATACTATGTTCTGCATCACGGTTGCTTGTCACAGCTTTCTGAAATCAATAAATAGAGCACTGGCACATTTTCCTGGCAGAGGAATTGTTTTCAGTAAATTCTAGAAGGGCCGCTGCTGAGTGGCAAGGAGGAAGCCAGAACCACAGTGCTGGTGTTGACCTTAGACAAAGGTCGATTTTTAAGCCCTGATCCTGACCACAGCAAATAATTGTCGCCCAAGTGGGGAACTGATGACGTTGGTGGGAGAAGGGGTGATTTTGAAATAGCTGGGAAGTTCCTCAGATGTCTCGGAACAAAGTCAGTGTACCTTTTTTTTTTTTTTTTTTTTTTTAGTTTTTTTTATTTATTTATTTGTCAGAGAGAGAGAGGGAGAGAGAGCAAGCACAGGCAGACAGAATGGCAGGCAGAGGCAGAGGGAGAAGCAGGCTCCCTGGTGAGCAAGGAGCCCGATGTGGGACTCGATCCCAGGACGCTGGGATCATGACCTGAGCCGAAGGCAGCTGCTTAACCAACTGAGCCACCCAGGCGTCCCCAAGTGTACCTTTTATTTTACTAAATATGCAACAGTTGGGATTCTTGGCTAGCGAGTGTGTTAAAAGGTGGTGTGTGCTCTCTGTGACTTTCCTGGGCCATCTGGTTTTCTGAAACAAAGGCTTCATGTTCTGTCTTCAGGAGCCGTCTACTTGCTGATGTTCGCATCTGACTTCTTTCCAGCCGTTCCCCTCTCAGGCTTCACTTGTGACCCTGTCACCATCAGACTCCACATTTCTCTCGCAACCTCTCACAGTGTCTGATCACTTACCTCGGGTTTCACCATGGGACGCCCTCCTATTTCCAACCCTCATTGCACCTCAGTCCCTCTTGCTAATTTCTGGTCCAATTCAGATCCCCCAAATGTGGCTGTCCCCCCTCAGCAACTCTATATTTGATCCTCTTCCTGTCTCTCCACGTGTTCTGCCTCTTCAGTCTCATTGTCCCCCAGGCTGGAACAGCACACTAGTGGACGGCTCTCTGGTCTGGGTCCCCAGATTCCCAGAGTCCCACTGCCGTCCCCAGAGATGACACCTGCCAGACACTTCATCTAGACCGTCCACCTGCTCTGCTTTTGGTTTCACAGCTCAGTTTCACTTCCTGCCCGACCCATGGGATGTCCTACTAGTTTATCAACACAACAGCATTAAAAATTTGTTTTTATTTATTTATTTGACACAGAGCACAAGCAAGGTGAGCAGCAGAGGGAGAGGGAGAAGCCTAGGCGGGTTCAATCCCAGGACCCCAGGATCATGACCTGCGTTGAAGGCAGATGCTTAACTGAATGAGCCACCCAGGTGCCCCAACACAAGAGCATTTTTATCAGTAGTCTTCTCCCCAGTCACCTTCTCTACCCCTGACTCCCATGTTACTTCGAGTGGTACTGCTTAAGCAGCTTGTGGTACAGAATAAAAAATGCCTTATTTGTCTTTTAAAATACCAGGTAGCAGACAACAGAGCCAAATACACATAGAAGTAGCTATAAAAAAAACCGAACAAACCTGGGGGCCGTCAGTTTGCATCCTCTGATTGGGACAATTAAGAAGGAATTTTTGCTTTGATTTAATTTAATTTTGTTTTACTTTCCTATTTTATTTTATTGTGCAGGTACTAGGTCAACCCTACTCTACTGTGGGGTCATGATATCATCCTTTACAGTGTCCCCAATGCCAGGGAAAATCTCAGAAGCTATGACTGATATGCAAGACCCCAGGGCCTGGGTATTTTAAGGTATAGTCTGAATTTGAAGACTCCTTCGCCAGGTCTTCCCATACATAAGCTTATCCCTCTGTCTTTCTAGTTTTTACACAATTTGCTTTATTTCCCATTAGCAAATGTCTCTGGAGAGATGAATACAAAATATTGAGAAGAAGGTAGCCTGGGGAGGATGTTATTGGTGGTAGATGTCATGGTAAGAACCGGTCATCTTTAGCCTGGAGTGAGAAGTCTGGGCTACTACAGGGGTCTGTCACTGCCCAGGACTCCAGGCAAGGAGCAGAGTTTTGGGAGAAAGCAGAGCAAGGCCAGCTTCAGACACAGATATAAGAGGTCTCTGCTTCATGTCTTTGGTTTATCTCAAAATAGCTCTGGGCGTATTTATAAGGAAGGAAGTTTAGGGATACATGCGCATTTAGATTAGGTAAATTGCCATGGAAATACCATATTTGACTGAAACTAAGAAAAAAGAAACATTAATTAAATTAAGATATCTTGTAAATTTTAAGAAACATATAAATTCCAGAGATGTTAAATTGTTTTTATTTTTTTTTAAGATTCTATTTATTTGAGAGGTAAAAAGAGATGGAGCAGGAGAGGAGGGGGATGGTCAGAGGCAGAGGGAGAAGCAGACTCCCCACTGAACAGGGAGCCTGATGTGGGGCTTGATCCCAGGACTCTGAGATCAGGACCCCCACTGAGAGCAGATGATTAACTGACTGAGCCACCGAGGCACCTGTAAAATTGTTTTTAAGAAAAGTCAAGTCCAAGAAAAAGATATGTATGGTAAAAGCATTCCATCATTAAAAAAAAAAAAAAAGAAGAAGAAAGAAAGAAAGAAAGAAAGCTTACGCTAGAAAGAAACTTCTTTTTAAGCCCCTGCCACTTCAGGTGGGTAGCTAAGATGAACAATACTGTACAAAATCTGTAATTCATGAAAGGTGACATTCTTTGGGTGATACTATGAGTCAACAGAATCCTTCCTTCACCTGTGAATTTTGGGCAACTTTTAATCTTAAAATATAAGATAAATTTTTTTTTTCTTTTCTTTTCCCTAGGGAGCACAAATGAAAGTGTATCTGAAGATAACTCTGTTCCTAGGTTTTTGAAGAAATTTAGGTCTCGTAAAAATTAAGAGAGGAGACCTTTTCAGAAATGCCATCCATAGCCTACCGGTTAGCAGTGTGCTTCCCTCACCAGCTGTGACTCAACGGGCCCCTGGCCTGTCAGTGGGTACAGCCTCGGAAGGGTGCTCATGCTGTACCTCCTGACAAAACCCGATTCACACCATATGGCGAGTTCCATGGTTTTAACTGATTTCTGAGCCAAGGTGATAGTAATTTCCCAGTGGGCCAGGTTAGAGTGAGTAGTGCCACAGATCAGGAGAACACACCAGCAGTCGATGGCAGAGTCTGCTTCTAAATTAGAAACCGCCAAATGCACGAGAGTTTTCAAAGCTCTTTTCCTGACTGATGTGTCTGCATCTGATTTTCATGGTCCCTGATTTATAACAGCTCTCAGAAAATTCCTTCCAAATGCTTCTCGTGTTGAGTTGCAGATTCTTTGCTTGGTTCCCAGTATTGGTGGCCAAGGTTGAGAATGACCATCGAGGAGGCCGAGGTTCCCCTGGGCCGGGCGGCTGTCATGCCCTGTAGAGCCCAGGAGTCTGATTTTTGAATTTTTTCTGGAGTCAAACCTTAGATTCTTTGAGAGAGAAGTTTGGTGAATTTTTCTACCTAGACAATGGTGAGGAGATTTGCTACAACTCCTATCTTTTCTCTCCTTGCCAGTCAAACATGGAAGATCCTCACTAGGACTAGAGGCATCTTCCCTTTCCAACCTCTTACCTCACGAACAAGAGAATTGCAGCTGGGGAGATGATTTGCTTTGACAATACAGAGTAAGTGAAAAAAAATTATCTTTTTTTTTCCTCTAAGTGTCATACATCATAAAATTATAATCTTGTATCTCTTCTTGTTTTGGTGAATAAACCCAAGAGATGTGCTTTTATTGAAAATATAATTCCTGAATACTTGATATCACATATCAGATTGAGATATTTTGTTTTATGACATTTTGCTGAGCTATGGCTTCCAAAGTCACTTAAGTATATTATTTTTCCCCCAAATTCTGCTGGTGAAAAAGAGGATTACAATGCAATATTCAATTCCATTTTTATACAAGTGTCCTTAATGTCCCTGATATGTGCCGCAGCCGTATTTATATTTGGGGACTGAAAATATAAATGAAACTGAGTTCTTAAGAAGGTGCTTTGATCAAATTTTTATACTCTAAACTAGTAGTGATAAAGCAATACAGAAATTGCAAGACTGTTTCAACCTTCTCCTGTTTACTAATAAAAGCAGCATTTTTATGCAATCAAGCTTTTGTGTTCTGAGGTGAACATAATATAATGATTGCATTTGCATTTTCAAGTATTGATCACGGTAGCATCTTTTGCAGCACACCTGTGAAATTTATACTTTGGAAAAATTGCTTTGCAACGTGAGGGGACTCCATTCCAGTTTAGTTGTCTGAGGGTGGCCCTATAGAGTAATGGTTTAGAACACAGGCTTTGGGGTCAAGCAGACCTGGGATTAAATTCCAGCTTTGTAATACAAAGCTGGGTGAACCTTGATGCACAAATTTGCGTTTCTTAACATCAGTTTTCCCATCTGTGAAATGGAATTGATAGGAATACTTACTTTTAGGACTGTTTCATGATTAAAGGAGGTAATGCATATAAAGCACTTAGCACAGAGACCTGCATTCAATAGTACTGCCCTTGGTTTGTGATACTGGTGCTGCTGATGGAATTTTCCCAACATGGCAAGTGAAACTGGTAGACCTGGTTGTCTCTGACTTGTGGACAAAATGCTATGATATCTAAACCCATGGGGGAAATGGTCCATAGTTTGGGAGAGAAGCCAGGGAGGATGTCCTTTGCATATGTAGACTTAGATTTATTTGTTCTGCTCCATCAGAGCAAAAGTTTTTTCTTGTAAATGAAGGAGGATGGAAGAGACTGTCCTAGGATCTACAATGGCAAATGAGACTGAGGGTTATAGGGTTTTCCATCTCAAAGCGCATCTCAGGCCCTGCTCACGGTGGTCATTGGGGACCTGGGGTTTATTTAAACTATACCATCTTTAACAATATTTTATTGTCCAATAGGCATTTTTTTCTATTTTCAGAAACTGCCTAAATTGTTCTTCCTTCAGCAAATCTAGTCTCATCTGGGAGGACCAGGTTCTTTGGTGATTTTGATCCACATTCTTTTTCCTCATGTATCAGAAGAGTCAAAGCTCTTTATTCCAGGGATTCTTAATCTTGGGGGTGTCATCAACTACTTTGAAAAATTGATGAAGTTTAAGTGCTCAGAAGAAATGCAAACATAGAACCATAAACATAATTTTTGTGTAATTATGGGGCTCCCATGTTCTCCTAAAGCCCACATGTGGGACTTTGGGTTAAGAGCTTTTGATATAGTTATTTTCTAACTTCGGGTATCAAGAAGGTTCAATGCATGACTTTGAGTCTGTCGGCTTCCGGGAATCACCATAACCTTCAAAGTAGAGTGGGCATCTCGGCTAAAAATGGCACATCAGAGCCATGATTTTTGACTCTAGAACTGACACAAGACTGAAAGGGAAACGGAAAGTAATAGACAATTATGTGACTGATCAGAGCCTGGAAGGGACTAAGGTGAGCATGGTAAAATAATTGGCCCATGGATATAGACCAGCAATAAGAAGAAAGATTATGTATTCTTTAAAGGGTGGATGGCTGATGCTTGAACCCAAGATTGGGTGTAAAGTTTGTGTCTCAGTTGAGGAGCTAATTATATTTAAGGTAGAGGACTCTGTGAAAGCATAAGTTGTTTTGCTAAGATATTTTATTGGATTAATTAATATCACAAGAAAAAATTAGCACAAGAGCTTTGTGAAAGAGATTGAAATTCTTCATAGGGAATCTTGGGACATGAGCTCTGAGGGTGATTAGCTGTTTGAGCTTACAGAATGGAAGAGACAGAGAAAAACAGTAGCAGAGTATTTTTATGTATTCTTTCGAATATGTGTTCTAGTGGGAAAGAGGGCAATTCTAATAATTTCCGGGTTGACTTTTTTAAGATAGGTCTTCATTTCTTGAGATACAAGGGAAATTGTTCAAAGGACAGCTTTGTGAGAAATGCACAAAATAAATCTGGAGTCTGCTGAGTAAGAGGGATTCCTTTTCCTTGTGAAACGAGATATCACCTCCTAATTTATATTTTTGAATTGAAAAATTATTGCTGCCTCTTCTTTGTGAAATATTTCCTAATCATCTCTCTTAGGGTACTGTTTTAAATGGTATCACTTCAGATATTCAGGGTTGTGGAGTAGGAATATGTTATCAATGTGAGTACCATTTTTTCTTTTTTTAATTTAATTTAATTTTTAAAATTTATATTATGTTATGTTAGTCACCATACAGTACATCATTAGTTTCTGATGTAGTGTTCCATGAATACATTTTTTTCCTGCCTTAAATTGATCTAAAATTGCCTAAGGAGATGGGCTCATGAGATTCTGCCAGAAAAGGTGAAAATACCGTCTGACTGGGCTACAGTGTCAGGTCCTGTGGTCCTGATGCATGCCTTGCTGTCTCCCTCACTTAGTCAGCCTGCGGGAGACCTCAGATCACCACACAAGAGGTCTATACCCTCAGGAATGGTGTTAGCCACTTACCATTGGGCCCCGTGAGCCATTTTTGTAAGACTGAGGTTCTGGTCTTCCTAGATGGCACTTAACTTCAGACACATGCAGATGTTCCATATAGAGATCTTCGTGGAAACTGTATAGACCCCCAAATGCATCTACTTCTCTAAAGTTTTTGTTTTCTAAACAGTACACCTAAATTCCACCTATAGCTCTTTCAGGGAGAGAAAAGCAGCCACTTGCAAAGACCCACTGTTTTTACGACTATACTAAAGCTCACAGAACAATAGCTCATAGAATTTCCACAGCAAACCTCCAGGTAGCACTTCGGAAGACCCTTGGGTTCCATATTTTAATTTTATCACAGTGGACTTCTTAAAATTTCTTTTATTTTTAGACCAAATAGAGATATTCTGTGCTGTTTCCAGCCCATGCTGATGTAGCATTTTTGAAAGCTTGAAAATCCAAATGCTATGGGAGACCTGAGATTCATTTCTCCCCCTTAGGGAAAAGCTTCATCATCACTCTTGCCCAGGCATTGAGTGCCCTAACCCTTTATGACTACCAAAGCTGCATCTCTTCATCATGCGTACCCTGGAAAGGAGGCAGGAGAAAGGAAGATGGTGAGGTCGCCATGTCAAGAACATGCAATAAAGAGAAGGTATTGAGTGCTGAACCCAGCAGGCACTGGAGTAAGCTCTTGTGGTGAAGCAGTGAACAAAGCAAAGATCCTTACCATGTGCTTTAAGGAGTGAGTGAAAATATGCAACAATAAATGTAGTAAATAATTATACCCTGTAGAATGTTTAAAAGATCTTATGGAGGGTGGAAATAGGAAAACAAAGAAATTTGGGGTGATAAAGGAATGGATTGCAATTTCAAATAAGATGGAGAGAGTGGGGGCGCGGTGCCTGGGTGGCTCAGTGGGTTAAGCCTCTGCCTTCAGCTCAGGTCATGATCTCAGGGTCCTGAGATCGAGCCCCACATCGGGCTCTCTCCTCGGCTGGGAGCCTGCTTCTCCCTCTCTCTCTCTCTGTCTGCCTCTCTGCCTACTTGTGATCTCTTTCTCTCTCTCTCTCTCTGTCAAATAAATAAATAACATCTTAAAAAAAAAAGATGGACAGAGTGAGTTTCATTGAGAGGGTGACATTTGAGCTAAATATTGAGGGAGATCAAGGAGTTAGCTTTGGAGTGTGTGGAGAGAATCACTCCAGTTACAGGGAGCAGCTCATACAAAGACCCTCAGGCATGTTCAAAAAACAAGGAGGTCAGTATGGCTGGACTTGAATGAGCAAGGATGATGTAGTAGGAAAGAGGTCCCAGAGATTACTTGGAAGGATCAATCCCTGAAAAAATCATTTGCTGCTATCAGACTAAGGCCTTATGCGGATTAGCCCAAACCTGGATTTTTAAACCAGTTACTGGCAAGAGCGATCAGAAAAATACCACAATCCCACCCTTGGCTTATGTGTCTCAGAACCTGCCCTTGATAATCTCCTAAACCACGTTGGTATTCGTCTGGGAAAGGCAGAATGGATGCTGGAACTCAACCAGAATTTCTTCCACTGTTTAAGGGAAAGGTTCCCTGAGTAGTCTCTTAAGTTTGCATCCTATTCTTGGCCAAACAGCTTCTTGTGTTTTGCTATTATACCACTGGCGGTCATCCAAGATTTTTCAACCACAGAAACTGGAAGAAAAGGAAAAGGGCACAGATGAGGTGTGTGATTGAGGAGGGAGACAAGGAAGAACTCACTGCTAGTAGAAAGCTGTTTCTGAGAAGGATGTTGACCCTGGAAGCCTATGGGGAGGGGCTCTGCCCACCTGGCTTAGGGGAGACTCTGCAGGGATGCCTCCAACCCAGCTCTACGAGCTCTCCAAATTCTTCCCAGCATTTATCTTCTTGTGACCTGAGACCTGAGGGTGGTGGTTCAGGGGAATTCTAGAAGCCAACATAATTCTTGCTGGCCTCCTGTTGCTTCTACATTTGTTGGTTTCCTTTAGATCTCAGCTGAAATGAACAGACTTGTAACACATGAGAGTTTAAGAGATGATCTAATGCTAATCCAACACCCTTAGATTTCAAGTGGGAAAGGCATTGACTTGCCCAAATGTTCATTCTTGGGGACTCATGTTGCCCTCTCTTAATCTAGTATTGTGTCTACAGTAACGTGAAACTAGCTGTTATTCCATTTCTTAAAAGTTGTCTATTACTTTGGATTTTTCTGAACCCTGATTATAAATGTCAAGAATCATGTTAAAGTTATTTAGATGATGACAGATGACTCCTATAGACAGAAGGGATTATCTAAGACTCAAGTCATCCAGGTTGATTGGGTGGTTATTATCTACTTAAAAGTCAGAGCACATGAGAAAGTATGTGGTACATACACCATTATGAACATCTACCCCCAGGAATGAAAATAAATACAGGTGAAATTCTGCCTTAAGTGACATCATACTAGAAATGCACACCAGATTTTGAGATGGAAAACTTGGGTTTTAGGTGTCATGTCTACAATTTATGTATGACTTTGAGCCAAAGTACTTTATCTCTCTGAACTACAATATACTCATCTGTAAATAGGGACAGTGGGAATAAGTTCAGAGTTTTTGTGACAATTAAGTAGATGTGAAAGCCCTTTGTAACCTTCAAAGCTCATCACAAATGAAAGATACTATTATTTCCAAGTGTAGACTGATGGCTCATTGCTCTGGTGGAGGTAACATGATAGGGTTCTCATTGACTTAGGTTGGAGACAAGTAAATTATTGTGAAGAGTTTATTATTTCCACCTCTGCATCTGATCACACAGTTTACAAAGCAATCCTTGTGATGCAGACTTTGAGGGTGATAAACTTCTCTGTATGGCTTGCAATGCCCTCCCTGAGAGCTGTTAGGATGTGGCCCTACCTGTCTAATTTTAACAACCATTAGTAAAACCTGGATGTAGACTCAGAGCAAGACTGGATGGTGAAGAAGGAGCAGGACTTGTGTCCATGAGCCAGAACACATGCTGGGTGTTGTGGGGAGATTGGAGGGAGTTCTGGCCAACAGCAAAGGCTCATTTGATTGGGTCAAAGGGCCTGCTGTCTCACAACTAAAAGGCTTGGCCACCATTTTTAAAAGATTTATTATGTATTTGATAGAGAGAGAGAGAGAGAGAGAGAGAAAGAGAGAGAACAAGCATGGAGGGGCACAGAAGGAGGGAGAAGGAGACTCCCCGCTGAGTGCAGAGCCCAATGTGGGGCTGGGTCTTAGACGCATGAGATCATGACCTGAGCTGAAACCAAGAATCAGGTGCTTAACTAACTGAGGCACCAGGTACCCCTTGGCCACCATTTTTTTTAGAAGCCTGGAAGCTGGTGCCTCAGAACACTTTCTTTATTCTTGCAGGTAAACTGTCTAGTAGTTAAGAGTGTAGGCTCTGGAATCAGATTGCTTAGATTCTAATCTTGATTCTAGTCAGTGTTAGTGGTAGGACTTTGTGCAAGTTACTAAATACTTCCAAGACTTAGTTTTCTCATCTGTAAAATGGGAATAATAATAATCCTGAGGTATATTTTGAGGATTAACTGAAATAATTCCTTAGAGGGGCTTAGACCAGTACCTGGCATGTAGCAAGTAAACTGTCAATGCTCCTTCCAAATTCATTCAAGTAGGTTTCTTTATCTACCTAAACAACAGAGATGAGTACCATATGCTTTAAAGCCATAAGCATTATTCCTTTTTGTATTTGAACATTTAGTGTTATAATAAAGATTAACCCTAAGGTTCAATTTTTAAATCTCTCTTTTAACAGAAAAAGAAAAAATAATAATAAGAGTACTCTTTAAAAAAAAAAAAAAAACAGATGAAGTTAGCTCAGCATGGCTTTTTCCTAAATCAACACTTGATCAAGTAATGAATGCCATCATTTGCTTCTGTTTTACCTTCTGTTATTTATTGTTAGTTGTGAAGGCTCAGTTTGGAGAGCATGGAGTTTCATTTCTGAGAATTTTTGCTGGGCCAAACCATCTCTCCCACTAACCCTCCTAAGGGCCCCAAAAGTCTGATCAGAGAGAAATGCAGCATAAGAGCCTTTCCAGGAGAAGGGTATTGTGTATCGTTCAAGAAAACCAACAGCAGCCTCAATTAGAGGGTTTTATAACAAGGATCAACCCCAGGGCTGGGTGTGCTGTGTTCTGGGGTTTCAGTCCCTCCTTCTATCCAGGGCTAAGATTTCTGGAGGTGAAGAGGCAAAATCTCTCCCTTCCACCCTTGCAGGGCTCTCTCCCTGTGAACCAGCTGTATATAATCTGCACACCTTTCCCGTATACAGTGGGCTGCTCCTCCTGTGCCAGAACTTTCTGTGTGACAATAATCAGCCAAAAATGCCTGGTGCATTTTCATCCTCATCAGCATCTTGGTGACTAGAGAACTGGATTCGGGATTACACTAGCTAGTAAAATATTATCTTCAGAGTTTCATTTTTAAAGAGTGGGAAGATCTTACCTACATCCTCCAATCAACTCATTTGAATAAAAGAAGCAATAAAAGATAGCTGCTTTCTCTAAATTGGCTAACTGAGATTGTTTTTTCACTTTGTGGAAAAAGATAGAATAAGAAAATGAAAATAAATTGGATTTCCCATGAAAAGAAAGAAAGAAGCGATGGACCTTTAGAAATCTTGGATAATAGGGGTGCAAGGAAACCCCCATGGGAATCAAATGGCCTCTCATTAGCCCAGAGCATTCCCTGGGGGCCACCCTCTCCCCTTTTGTTGAACCATAGTAAGCTCTGCTCTGGGGAGTAATTGACGTCGTTGTCCTTCCTTATGGAGCTAGTGACTCGGAGAGGCTGCTTGCCGTCAAGAATTACAAAACATGACTCTACTCAAATTCTGGGTAAGCAGAAGCAAAGAGGAACTTAGATGGCATACCAGCAGCCTTTTCCAAAGGGGAACCATGACCATGGCATTTCTCACCGCCTCACCTGTGAGCCCCGGTGGGAAAGTATAGGAAGTCATCCTGCATACCTTCTAACACGCCACTCTCTCACACTTCTCTGTATTACGAAATGCTCTTAAGTACCTAAGGTTTCTGTTGTGAGGTCAAAACAGTCATCCCCTCTTGATTTTGTAACTCCTTAAACTAATGTCACAGAGAAGCTTCTAATGAATTCATGATTAAGTTCTCTTTTTCTTCAAGGGCCAAGTTTGTTTAATTTGGTGTTGCTTCTCTTTGAATTGATCACTTTCTAAAGCCGTTGATCTCCCAACTTTCATCTGTCTTCAGAGTATGTATTGTCCAACCCACAGAAAACTAGAGATGGAAGAAGGTTCCAGGAGCACGGAGCAATATTTGGGGAATGGGACTTCCCAACTTCTACTCTAACCACCAGCTATTCCAGCCTCCATGCCGTCACCCAACAAGACTTTTGTTGTAATAAAGTTGTAATCAGTTCTAGCTTTGGTCATGCCGTAGATCCCTGGCTTTGTCTAGAGGTTTTTTTGTTCTGTTTTTGTTTGTTTGTTTGTTTTTTCCCAAGAATTTATTTATTTGAGAGAAAGAGAGAGAATGAACAGGTACTCACTTGTTTGAGCAGGAAAGGGGAGAGGCAGAGGGGAAGGGGAGAGAATCTGAAGCCCCACGTGGGGCTTGATCCCAGGGCAGGGAGATCATGTCCTGAGCTAAAACCAAGAGTCAGACACTTAAATGACTGAGCCCCCCAGGTGCCCCCATACAGAATTGTCATTCTCTTAAAACTCGAGTTGCAGAAATCACACCTTCACTACCCCTGGATTGGAGGATGTAGGTGTGTTCTGAGCTGCAACTTCTGCTATGCCCCATTCTGAAGAGCGCATGCACCAGTCACAAGGAGGGGAGAAACAGCTATTGGTTGAGTACATTATTGCTAGTATTATTCTATATAAAATGAATGGCTAATATTGCTTTTGAAGCTTACTTGCCCTTGGCACCATGCTAAATGCTTTTTTTACAAGTTTAAAGTCATTTAATCCTTGATGAGGCTTTCACCGAAACCTTATAAGAAGAGCAGACACAATTTTATTTTTCCCACTTTTATAAAAAGGGAAAGTTATTTTCAAAGTATTTAAGAAACTTGTATGAGGTCCCTCAGGTAGCATGTGGTGGCTCCAATGTAACCCATGCTTTTTATACCCAAGCTTATAATCACTATCAGCCTCAGTTCATTCAGTGAAGCAGAAGCCACTCTAGGTCATCTGAGCAGGAGGAGATCTACCACAGGGAATCAGAGGCTTATACAATTATGGGAAGGACTCGAGAAGCAAAGGTCAAGAAGGCTACTCCTGATTTTCAGAACATCTAGATGGGCCAGAATTGCAGGAAAGTCGCTGCTTTTGTGATATCAGCTCCCTGCAGCACAAGATGGTTGATTCTTCAGAGGACGGTTGACGCTGCCGGCCATGCTCTGTGTGTTCTGCCTGCTAATGCCAGGGCACTGGCCATTTCCAGAGAATGTTCTTTCCTTTTCTTTCACCCTCTAAATCTCATGGGAGTGCCTCTCACCCTCAGAATCTCATCTGAGACCCTGCGAAACAAAGAATTCTGGAGAATTTTATTCCCAGGTTTCTTCCCTGGGGTGGTGGGGGGAGTCTGGAAGGACCTGGGGATGGCGCTGGGTTGACCACAGTCTGTTCTTGTCACTGCTTTCTACGGCTTTCCACTGAAGCACACTCTTCTGTGGTAGTGGACAGTACCCATTCCTCTGGCACACGGTCACTGAACTTCTACAGGGGAGAGACACAGGGGTCTGAGGGTTTCCAGAGCTGCTATTCCTGGCCTCATGTGCTCATCACACCAACTACTGATCTTATTTAGACGACTGAAAGCTTTTTTTGCTGTATCATCTTATACCATAGAACTTCTTTCGTTTAGTAAAAGACACCAATTCTCACCAGATGGTAAGCATTGTAATTACTGCCATCACTGTTTATTCTCTCTCCCCCTCTGTTTATCTATTACTTGTTTATCTTGCATGATTTTCACCCATAGTAGAGAAGTAAATAGGAATGTGTCTCTTGTTAGGGTTTTTGGTGTTAGTGCCTGAGATCGTTTAGTGGTTTACTATTTACAGTTAAATCAGGGGTTGTGACATCTCCATTAGACCCTTCATCTGGCACAAGCATTATGCCCACAGGGCCTTCAGGGTCCTGAATTCTGGAAGACCAGCCAAGCCATACACTTGACTGGTAGAGCTAGGGCATGAGTAATAGAAGAAGGAACATTGAGGAAAAGAATAGGGAATCAGGTATATGAGATGTAGAAGGGAAAGAAGAAGGGAGAAAGAGAAAAGAACCATATATCATGAGACATATGGGTGCAGTCATACCACCAACTGGCTTTAAGTGGACCAGAAAAATGGAAGCGATAAATTCTGTCCCTTACAATATCTCTGCTCTGTCCCTTTCTCCTCCCCCAATGCCACCATTCATCATCTCTGTCTTAGCTTATCAGGACAGTCCCCTTATTTGTTTCCATGTCTCCAACCCCACTCCCACCAGTGCAGTCTCCTTAGGACAATCTTATGAAAAAATAAAATATAATTATTTTGCTCACGCTTCCTCTCCAAGCCTGTTCATAACCTGTTCATGTTTGCAAATGTTTTTAATGGGGGAAAATTTAATAAGTTTCACTTTTAAAAGGCATGCATAAAGCTGCTTTTAAATGGAGAAAATGGAGGTCCAGAGAAGTTTTGTAATCTTTGTGAAGTTTCCCATGTGAAGTTTCCCATGTGAAGTTTCATGAACATTATTGAGTGTGCTGACAGCAGTCCTCTGTTAATTCACTGATCCTTGCTACCTGTCAGGTAAAAGAATGGCAGAGTTCTCTAATCTTTGCATCCTATTGATTGGGCTAAAATTTATTGGAGGTACTTAGTGTCCTGGTCAGTCTTTAAAATCCAGAAAATAAAAAATAATCTGATTCAATTAAAAGGATGTTACCCCCCTACTCTGAGAAATTAGCATCTTTTCTTTGTTCCAGTTTTCCAGGAAGTTTCACAACAGATTCCGGCCCTGGGCCAGTTTATGGCTCTCTTGGTACTTAATTGATTTAAAGTGGCAGATAGTTAATGCTCAGAAATTCTTCCTCTTCAGGCAAAGAGTTAATAAGGATCCATCCTTTCTGTCTGAATTCTGATATGATTCATTCCATATGTGGTAAAAATGAAAAGACACAGAAAAATAACACAATGTTATTTCTTATCAAATTCACGACATGAGAGCGATAGATAAGTAAATAGATAGATAGATAGATAGATAGATAGATAGATAGAATAGATAGATAAATAGACATCTCAATCCCCAAAGATCCCTATCTATTTTTAGATAGACTTGCTACCTAATTAGTATATCCAGTCTAATTTTTTCCCCTCTGTATTCAATGACATCTTTTTTCCCCCCAGTAGAAGTAACCAATATAAGAAATAGTTTTTAAGGTGAATTTTTAAGGAGAGCTTTTACTCACCTTATTTTCCATGTTATTTTCCATCTGTAGTTGAATGTGAATAGGTTATTTTAAATGAAGTTCCAAACTATTTCAAGGTATATTACTGTCAAATGACTTGTTTTCACACAGCAATCATGAGTTCGTGCCTCTTCTGTCTGAGCACCGGTGGGTACATCTTTCTCTTTCTAGAAGTGATTGTTAATGTATAATAACAGCCCCATCTACTCTTCTAATGAAGTTATCAGTCACTTCATCAGGTGCTGTGGGAGAAAGGTAAAATTAAAGTTGGGTTTGTCTGCCCAGCAGTAGAATGGGTTCCAGAAATGAATTGGACTATAACTCTTTATAGAGTCATGACATCACAGGGACCACCAAGTAAGAGATTTTTGTCAAATTAGTCTATACCGTCAAAAGAATTTGTATTTTGAGGCCTTGCTGGTTTGTGTTGTTCTGCAAAGGACTCCTCCATTATCTACTTGATATGAGGAATGGCACAGGAATAGCCCTGGGACTCTGACTACATGGAGTCCAGAAGGCTGACTTCCTGGCCCAACAGTAGGAGTGAAATAAATCCCCCAATTCTGAGGAAACGTTTTGGATTTCAATGTTCATGTTAGGATTATCATTTTGGATATAAAAACAGATTCCCTCTCATTTCTGTTTTTTCTTCTGCAGAGTTTCCTTTCACATTTCCATCATATATTTGTCAAAATGGCATCAGATTCGGAAAGAAATGAAGACACCATGGGAAGGTGGGTGGGGAAAGGGTGGTGGAGTCAATGAATGGGAGCCCCAATTGAGATACTCTTGAAATCAGGGTCCCGGAAGGAATCGATAGGAAATAGAGGAATAGGGGGCTTGAAATGAAGATTATGGAGAGGTTGCAGATGCCTTTAATGACAAAGACTGTGACCCTGGGAGTGAGTGACTGAGATAGGATATAGGCCAAGGTTATTGGGGAGAAAGGCCTAGAATATCACAGGTATTGTCCCTCTGAATATAAAAATCACTGAAAGTTAAGACCGAGGCAGTGTGAGGGGTGACAACCAGTCTGGCACTAACATCTCTGAGGAAAGAATGGAATGACTACGTGTTGGCAGGTGACTGGAACCAGTAAGGATTCTAGTTGGTGTGTCTGATGCCAAGAGCCCCAAAGGAGCCTGGGACTTAAAGGCAGATGAGAGGGTCAGGCCTTCTGTAAGGAAATGAGGAGTGAGGAGGCAACTTATGGCAGCTCTAGGTCCATTTGGAGGTGGAGTGTAAGAAAAATGGCTGCCACTTGTTAAGGCTGCAGGGGAGGTGGTGCCTGTGGGGCATGGCCTGGTTTCAGTTAGAAAAAGAAAGGAGAAGGACCAATAGGAAAAGAGGTTAAGGATGAAGAGGGTTTGTGTGTGTTCTGGAGAAGGTGTGGAAGGGTGTAGGAAGAAATGAGGGAGGGAGCCCAACTGGGGAATACAGGGAGGTAGAGAGGCTGGGGATGGCGTACCCCCCCCCCATAGAGTGTCCGATGACCGACTCATCCACGTCAGCAGAACAGCTGTGCTGGGCCGACAGTTCAGAGCCCAGGGCCCCGTGGAGCTGACATCTCACTTTTGTGCTCTCAGAAATCTTTGTGTAGTTCTGCTGGTTGCCCTGACATGGGATCTTGGGATCAGCCTGGAGCTGGGGGATCAGAAGGGTGCCCGGACCCAGAAGAGGGCTGGCCCAGGGCACACCCGTCCCAGCAGGTTCACTTCTGCTCCCTCACGGGTTTATTCACTCAGTAAACCTTCCTGAACCCTCATGGTATTCCTGTATGACGCAGGGGTCAGATTATGGCAGTTCCCTGCCTCTTTTCTCCCACTGAGACCGGCAAATACAGGATTGCAATCTAATGGGATCCGGGAGAAATGAAGAGTTTTGTTTAATTTAATAATTTAGGTCAGGGTTTTTTGTGTGTGGGTCTTACGTACAAACAGAGCATCCATATAGGATTCTTTAAAAGGCAATTGGTATATGGAACAGAAGCTCAGTGGGAAACACAGCATAGAAATGTAGGTTTGTAAATTTGGAAGGCTTATGTGGGGGTGTCCAACAAATGATGCATAATAGCCCTTTTCTTCACATGAGTTCTGGATCAAAAAATACAAGGGAAGGGAACAGGGTTCGCATCTGCAGAGAAGAAGACTTTGCAATGCTGAATGCCAGCATTAGATGGAAATTACCCATTTGGTGACAGGTGAGCTCTCAGGGACCACCCCTGCTAGGTCAGGGCCTTGGCCATGAATCTTACGTGCTTGGAAACACAGTGCTGAGACAACAAGGGATGTGTTGAGCTAAGCATACTCAGTTCCTTCTTCCCAAATCTATCGATTTAATAACTGACTTGACCTACCAAAGGGTCAAAGAAGTGAGAAGAGGAAAAGGGACCAGGAAGGTTTCACTTGTGGGGATATTTCCACAGGGAAGGAATCGTCCAGAATGGGGAAGAAGCATCTTCCCTGCCCCTGGCCCCTTAATGAAATCAGACAAAGTGAGGGCATAGAGAGTAAGGAGAAGACACTGGAGCAGGGACTCTGGGGCCCTAGAAACCAGGAAAGGGTGAGTCACGATTGCAAGAGAAAGACTCTCATTTATGCGACAAAACCTGACTCTGTCTGTCACTCCAAGAGTTCCTTGAACGTGATGATTGTATTTTTTTTTTCGTTGTTGTATGTTAATTAAATTTTGCCTGTATGACTCTCGGTGTTTTCAAAGCGTTTCTTATACATTTTTTTAAATGAATACCCACCACTTAAAACCATAAGATAAATGGTGTTTCACTTTTATCTTGTAGGGGAGGCCACTGGCATCCAGAGAACATGAATAACTTAATCACAATCACTCAGCTAGTCAGGAGAAATCCCAGGCCTGAACCTGGATTCTGACAACAGGCCCACAGACAGCACTCTCTCTAGGTACATTGCTGGAAAAAATATATGGGGATCATCTCTTTTGAGTCTGTGATTATTTAAAAGAAGGGTGACTGCAATGATCGTTGGCTATTAGTTATGGCACCTGGATACTAATAGGATGATTAGAAAGAAAACACAAGAGCTTCTATTCTTTATAAGAGCGAAATAATTGTAATATATTATCTGTATGTTGGACATCAGATAAGTATTCCTCTGTGACATAATTGGGTTCTTTTGGGCTCTTCAGTATAGGAGGAAATTCAAAGCTGAGGCAAGTTATAGAACATCTGTGAAAACACATATTTAGCATCAATGCTAAGTTGTGGTTCATATGGCAGTTTCACCTAATAACTTAAAAATAGCATTTAACATAAAAAAGTTGAACCTCAAGGTTTTTTTTCCCCCTCCCAAAAGTGTACTTGTCCCCAGTCTGTAGCAGGACTCCCTCCAACATTCCCTAGGCCTTAATTAAATAAGAGCAGGAGAGAGCACTGGGCTTGGGTTCAGGATAAATATCCCCAGCTTGAACAGGAGATGTTGCTTTAATGACTTGGAAGACGTCCAGAAGGCGCTGAGTGGCTAGCAGGCAAAGCTGACAGCTACTGGATCTTGCAGCAATAACATTCTAACCAATTAAAAGCTGAGCTAGAAATAATGGTTTGTCACTGAGTGGTGTTTCAGAAACCAATTGGTCCAGATTAACCAGAGGATTAACTTTTCTAACTGAATTTAAAGGTCACGAGAAGCTGACTTTAATGAAAAGAAAGAGAAGAAGCATTCAATTAGAAGGGGGAAACTTACATATAGAAATTAGGTTACTAGATCTTGCTGTATTATTTATAGACAAGTAACCAAACTGCTGTCTTCTTTTATGGCAGAAGTTCATAGTCAAGGATAAATATGTTCATTATAAAAAAGAAAGTTAAAGGAGAAATCAAGTATCTCTAAGGGATTCCTCTACCGGAAAGAGCACACAGGGGCTTCCAACTTCAAGTGTGTTCGTTTTTAGAAAGGATTCTTGGTAGGTAAATCCAACCTACTTTTGACTGATACTTAACTCTGATGGGACCGAAATCCAGTTAATGATTTTACCATCTGCCTTGTGGGGACCCAGGTCGTCAGATGGCGGTTACATGGGTAAGACCACAGCAATGGCCCATCTTTATCAGAGCAAGGGAGAGATGTGCAGAGGGAAGGCTCTGGTGCAACTTGCAAAGCTTTTCAGCCACTGTGTGAGGGATGACTCATCTTGTTGCTCCAAGAGACAGCTCTTCCTATAGTAACCCACTCCAACAGCATCCATCCCCTGTTGGGCCTGTCAACTCATTACCGTGAAGCCGTTGGCCAACATCCTTCACCTATAAACACCAAGGCTGGACCTGTATATCCCAAAGTGAAGCTTAGAGGTTACCGTGGCCCGGTTTATTTTCACATGAAGGTGGTCAAACTAGTTCTATTCACATAAAATATATTTTACTCACTGAAAGTGGTTTGCTAGGGGTGGAGGAGTCTTGGGATAGACCATCCATGAGTTACTGGTATGCACTTCCGTGTTAACATGATCCCTGGTTTAAAGTTATTTCTTGTACCTAGGACATAATAATTTTAATAATCACTTATGGAGAGAAGGTTGGATGAGGGGGAGTTGAAGGGAAAGAAAGAGGGAGGAAAGTTGATCTGAGGGAAGCAAGATGTTGTTGCTGACTAGAAAGGATCAGAAGGGCCAAAACCAGTTCAGTTCTGTCATATGTGTAGAAGTTAAGTGAACTGGATTTTGATGTGGAGAGTAACATTGTGTCAGAGTGTGTGAAGGACCGTAGAGAAGCATAACCCCCAAATGATTCAAGGGAACTTTTGCTCCCTCTCTGTGATATGTATCAGCAGCCCTTAAAAGACACCAATCCTACCCCAGCCAGGCAGGGACTGGCATTTTAGGCAGGATCTGAATTCTTACAATAGATCTATGTACAGACATATGAGACCCAGCCAATTTTCTCAACACTCTCCTCTGGTCAGTGGGTCTAACGTTCAGTCCAGTTGGACTATCCTTCTGAATAAGGTTGAGCCCTCATTAGAAGTTCCTCGGGGAGAGAATCCAGATCTTATGCCTATATTCAGGGATAATTTTTCCACTGGTGTGCTCTGGTTTGACTCTACTGACTATTAAGAGATTAAAATATTTTTGTACCTGTGGAAAATGGCTGTTGTCATTAGCACCCCACCTCATAATGCTCCCCACATTTGCTGCCCTTGCCTCTCCTTCACTGTCCCAGCAGCTAATGGCCTGGCCCAGAAGGGTACCTCCAGGACTCTGAACAACTCACCACTGCAACCAGTGCCCACTTTTAAGGGTTGGGTAGAAGAATTCAGATATTCCTTCTGCCTGTATCTGTGCTCTACCCTTAGCAGGTACTAATGTTTCCTATGTGTGTCTCCCCCGTTGTTTCGATTTAGAGAGGTCCCCACATCAACTCCTCTTGACTCAGAAACACTTAAGTAAATTATCTGCACCTGAAGCCGTGAAGCTGTTGGCCAACATCCTTCACCTATAAACACCAAGGCTGGACCTGTATATCCCAAAGTGAAGCTTAGAGGTTACCGTGGCCCGGTTTATTTTCACATGAAGGTGGTCAAACTAGTTCTATTCACATAAAATATATTTTACTCACTGAATTAAAATGGACCATGTAGGGGCACTGAATTAACCAAATAGTTGACAACTTCCCTTCATTCCAGGTATAACCTTATTGCTAGCATTTCATAGCAAGAAACACGAGCATTTCAATCATTTTCAGCTTTAGCCAAGGTCCTTTGTCGTAGTTCATTTTTCTAAGCTCTCAGTTTAAGTTTCCTCTCCTTTTAAATCAGTTTTACTCAAGCCGTAAGAAATAGCTCTGACCAAATGGCCAAATATCCATATTTTGCACCTGCTAAAAGGTTCTTGTCTTTCGAGTAACATTTCATCTCAAACTACAGTCTTCCCTCCTGCGGAGGGGCAGCACGCAGCTGAGCAGAGCAGTGTCTCTTGCGAGACCGGGCTAAGCCACAGCTGATAGGTTTTGTGAAAAGAGCGGTCAGCGAATGCTGCTGGAATTCCTCCTCTGAGCCATGTACTCTTCTGAGTTGCAGGGACTCAGCAATGAACAAAACCAAGTCCCTTCCCTGCAGGGCCTTCGAATAACCCTAAACACCATGCTGTTTGCAGGCAACGGATCAGAAATTCCTGAAATGTTTTGATGCTCTTAAAAAAGATTCTGCTGAATTATTTTTTTATCTTCCTTTTCATTCATTCTAGTGGCCGCACTTCTCCCATATTATATCCTGGCTGGAGATGAGCAAACCTAAAAAGAAGGAAAAAAATCTCAGCTGCTTCTAGTTAGAGTTACCATTTGTTTATGCTCTGGATCATTAATCAATGTAATCCTAATCAACTACTTCCCCATACATTGTCCACAAAGGGAGCACCTTTAGTTAAAGGCGCAGTGCTCGGAAGGATGTCTTGATCCCCGAGTCCTCCCTCCATTGCACTGGGGCAGCCCTCGTGCTGGTACCTCAGTGAGGAAAGTTCTTCCCTGCTCATCTCCACCTGGGCAAGTTTAGTATTCCTGGTCATTTTCAGACTCATTGGTGTATACTTTCCCTCGGTATGTGGGATAGCCTTTAAAAATGAGGACGTTAAAGCTGTGCAAAGAGTGGTCCTTCCCTTCAAATTCTTGCTTAAACAATACCCACTCCAGGATTCCCTCCCGGAGTCCCTGGCATGGAGCTCATCTCTCTCTCTCCTCTCTTCCAAGGCCCGTTCTTTAGGAAGTGCCCGCAGTCTATCTTGAATTAGGGCTCTTTGTGTGTGCCTCTGCCTCTTCTTCTAAAGCACGAGCTTCTAGAGGACTAAGGCTGTATTTTAATCATGTTTGTATTTCCCAGAGTACCTAGCGCAGTGAGTTACACAGAGTAGTCACTTAATAAATGCTTATTGAATTGAATAGAATAAAATAATTTACTGTCAGTGCGATCCTTTATCACTGCCTTGAAAAGGAGAGAGAGAAAATTGAGTTAAGCTGAACCGTACTCATTTTTGCAATATACTACCCCAGACATAAAGATTGTTCAATATATTTGTTTCAACTTTTTTATGGACTATTCCTTCAATTCACAGATATACTGTATATTGGAATGCTGAAGTGAATTACACATGAGGCATCCTGTCTAAAGTATATGGAGTTTATAGAATTGCCTAGGCTTTCTGGGACCACCAAAATGAGGGAAATAAAGCCCATCAAACTTTTTTTGAAAGCCACCGGAGAGGAATAACATACAAAAAGGTAATCATGCAGTAGCAGCAGCAACCAGACTCCCTAAGTTGTATCAAACTGCCTGACTAGTTAGAGCCATGTTCAAGGGCGTCTCCCGCCTTTTGCTCTAACTCTCCATCCCTCTGCTGCCTTGGGAAACATGCTCTCATTAAAAGGGACGGGAAACTAGCCACATCATTACATTCACTTAAGGCAGAGTTTAGCTGGTCAGTTCTCACCACTGTCAGCAAGAGCTGCCACTTCGGGATTTTGAGCCCTTATTGGCCTCATGGTTTGGGTTGGGATTTTTATTTGTCTTACTTTGAAATTTACATGTCTTTAGAACAACTAAAATTCACAAGAACAAACTAATTAATGGATTCCATTTTTGACAGCTACAAGAAGACGGATGAGAAAGTAACATGCTTCTGGCAGCGTGTTATCAATTGGGAGGCAACAGTGCATTCCCTCTATGTGGAACAGTGAGCTGGAACCGACACTGACAGATGACACGGCCCTTTGACAGTGATGCCTGTACGAGCTGACAGCTCCACTTGCAGTCAGTCAAGTCCACACTTTGCAGCGGAATTTTAAAGGGCTTGATTTGCAGAATATGCTTTGCCTACTTCTCAGCTTGTAGTGGAAGTGAATAAAAATTTCAAAGCATTCACATTAAATAGTGGATTCAAGGATCTCTTCCCAAACTTTCCTTTCCCGTTGAAACTAAGAGTAATAACCGTAAAGCATCATCTCAGAGAGAACCTGTAGGAGATCTAGGAAAGGAACGATCCAGCCCTTAAAATGAGGTTTTCTATAAATCAAGGTAGTTCACATATTAGCCAAAATCTCTTAGGAAGGACGAGATGCCAAACTTCCCAGGGCAATTAGGATTTAATCATAAAAATAAATGTGTGTGTGTGTTCGTTCATGTGTATGTATGTGTATATATATATCCAAATCACAGTAAAGGGACTGGCTGATTTCATCATGTTTTTAAAACGTACTGAATGTGCTGAAAAACTGCTTCTAAATATTAGAATATTTTCCTTTAAGGGAATTCGTCTTATTCATTCCCAGGTTTTAGATTATGCTTTTTTGTTTTACCTTTTTTTGCAATCTATTCTCTTTGAACAAGACATCTGCATGAAGCTGATTTTCCTGTGTGACTTCTAAGAGTTACTATTCTGGGTCTCAATTCCTGCACAATAAAATGTAGCTAATCACCCTGTCACCACCAACATACCTCACAGGCTCAGAGCAAGAAATAAGGGCATCAGGGGTTGCAAACTAGTGACTGGAAGGCCAAATTGGACTGGCAGGGGTGTTGTGAATTTTTGCACTTGAATGCCTCTAGGCTGGTCAGGTACCCTCCTGCTTCCACAGACTCTGCTCCTTGTCTAATGCTGTGTGTCTTTGCACATTTATGTAACTTGCCTGAGCTATGAAGGCAGCTGGGCTCATGACCTTGGCATCATCAACCAAAGTATCCTCACTCCTCCTCAGAGAAACACATAGTAATTCTATCATTGTTGGTTTCAAAGGCTCACCATAAATGGAAGAAATAAATAGAATTTAATGGTGGAGACAGGGAAAGGCAAATGAAATAAACACACAATTATAAAGAACCACTGCAGTGAAGAGTGGTATCGGGATATATTGCAAACTCTGTTCCTAGGATGGTAACTAGCACTGAGCCACACACACTCCTAACCAGTCCTCCCCTTACATTCCTAGTGCCCTCACCCTATAGACAGACATGTAGATTGCTGAAAGTAGCAATCTTTTCTCAGGCCAAAACAAGAGACTCATTCGTCTCATTACTTGGGTTATCGAGCAAATTAGGCTAACTGACCCAAGATTCACATATGTATAATTACAAAAGATTAGGGAAGTCCTAAGGAAGGCAAATGTGGGAGAGATGAGTTTCTGAAATGTCTTGAAAAGGAAAATGTTTGTGGATTGGTAGAAGAATGAAGAAGTCATTTTAAGCAGAGAGAATGGTTAATGCAAAGGTTCAGTGATGAGAAAGACTAAATTATCATTGCGAGAATGGAGCCCATGTGGTTTGTAATGAGGAAAAGATAAGGCCGGGCTCCCTGGATTGACTACAAACACAAAGTATTACAGCATGCCAATTTGTAAGGAAACACATTTCATAGACTGCATACAAAAGCCAAGTAAAATGTAATGACCTTCCATTTGTTTTATGGTAATTGGACATTTATTTCATAAAGTAAGTACTGCTATTATACCATGACCCGTGATAAAAAGGAAAACTTCTCAGTTTACATTTCACCCATCATAACCTTGAATATTAAAATAAACTTACATGCTCCATTAACTAGAAAATAATTCCCTTCCATGCTTTGAATTTGCCTAGGGTGTGGTTCTCAGTGAGGACAAGTTCAATTGATATGCTTGAAGAATTCTAATTAAGAAACAAGGTAATTTCAAAGGTATGACATTTAATGCATTACTAGCATCTTTTTAAATGCATGTTTTTATTCCATTCTTCAATTTCTTGAAACCCCATATTTTTTAAGGCTTAACTTTGTCATTCCTTTATCAATTAAACCTTATCAGCTCATTTCTTATCCCAGAGATGAAAATTATCATAGGTGGATAAAAAGTATTTGGTTTATGCCTAGTATGCTTAGAATAATGTATCAATGAGCATTAGTTGGATATTTATATGCTAAGTGTTTCGGTAGAATTCAAAGAATTATTAGACAGTTTTTTCCCCTCTTCTGAAGCAGTTGATGATATAAAATAGACAATTGTAGATAACAGATATCCTCATTAAATTAATGCTTTTTGCCAGGTTTCTCTTTTCTTGAATCTCTGGATAATCCATTTTTATTTGGAAAGCCTTTGACCAATTAAATGATAGAGAAACATAAAATGCTTATCACATCAAATAGATTACATAAGAGTTCTAAATGAGATGGGCAGACTGTTAGAGATTCTAAGAAAATTTCCCATTATAGTTGGAGAAATGAGGGGACAAAATTCAAATAAGTAACTCTAGCCAGGTAACAGACGGGTATCCAAGGGAGACAGGACACCCAAATACTTGGGGCATCCAGGACTGTGGTCTCCTCGATGGCCAATGCCTACGTTCCTGCAGAGAAACCAAAAGCCTCTTTGCAGGAAAGACACAACCCAACATTACTTTGCACGGTATCAAGGCAGTCAGGAAATACATGGTGATTTGGGTCACCATCATAACTAGGACTCTATTTGTCCCCCTCATCTTTAACCGGGATAATAAGTGGTTTTGGTCGGGACATTACCCTAAGAATGTAAGCATTCGAGACAGGATTACAAATGGCAGAAACCCAGGTAATAGCTCCTGGCTGGAGCAACCTCCATGTTCAAAACACACGTCTTAAAATTAATTAGGAACTTTGTTTTTTATTGTTTTGATATACTGAAATCAACTTATCTGTTTTTATGAATTTTCTACAAAAAAGTTGCATGAAATCATGTGGGTTGGCCTATTCTTCTTTCTTCTTAAATCAGGATAAAACTTTAAAAATGATATAAGAATGTCTGTCTGATATGTGACAATTTTGTTCAGTAAGAACTGCTTCATAACATATGTAGCTAGAAATGAATGTGTTAACTGCAAATAGGTCTTTTCAAAACCTATTAATCTTTTTTTTTTAAGATTTTATTTCTTTGAGAGAGAGAGAATAAGCAGGAAAGGGAGAGGGGGAGGGAGAAGCATGTGGGGCTCGATCCCAGGACCCCAGGATTATGACCTGAGCTGAAGGCAGACACTTAACCGACTGAGCTACCCAGGTGCCCCCAAAACCTTTTAGTCTTATCAGCAATCATTTACTCTTTCTTTTCTTTTCTTACACATAATTATGGGCTCAGTTGCATTAGGTTCACTTTCCCACATCTTCTGGGACTCCACCAAAGGGATCTTAGAGAGGCCAGGAAAACCAACACCCACCCAGTGTAGCCACCATCTCTTTGATGACATGGTCCCTTGCTTTTTGCTCAGGCTCCAGATTCCTTCCTTTCTCTTTGTTTCCTCATCCATTCAGTGAAAATTGATGGACTGTGGGTCAGGCCATGCTCAGGGCTGAAGAAACAGTGATGAACCACACAGACTGGTTCACTACCCCCCTGGGCCTATTGTCTCAGCAGAGGCAGCTATGCAAAGCAGTTACAGCCCAACCTAGAAGAGGCCAGAACATGGAAACCTAGAAGGGGAGCCTAACCCAAAGGCCTGGAGAGACTTTGTGGAGGGAATGACATTTCAGCAGATACCTAAACACAAAAGAAATCGTCCAGTGAAGGGGTGGAAGGTGTTCTTGGCAGAGGGTGTAGCATATGGCAATGCCCAGACACAAGAGAATGTGAAGGACATTCAAGATGGCTGGAATGTAGCACACCTGGGAGGGAACAGTGGAGATGGGCCCAGAGCTGGACAGCTGGGCAAAGGGGAGGTCATTCAGGGCCTTATAAATCATGCCAAGCTAAGATTTCATCCTTAGAGGATGGGGGGGGGGTATTGAAGGAACTTCTATTTGAGCTACATATGTTATCCACACTTCCCTTGTTATCAAGGGCAATGAAGGGCAAGAGACCATAATTCCTTTCCTTGACAAATACCCTCTTGTCCTCTTTGTCTTGTTATGCTCTTCCCCCTCCTCTCCCCTCTCTCTCTCTGTCCTCTCCTCTCCTCTCCTCTCCTTTCCTCTTTTCTCTCTCTCTCCTCTCCCCCCTACCCACTTCCCCTCTCTCCCTCCTCTCTCTGTATGCACTGGAAGAAAAGAGTTTTCCTTTTGGCAGAGGGAGGCAGAGTTCTCTCTCCTTGAAATGGCCTTCTAAAAATCTCTCTGTCTTCTTTAGTCCTCCAACACTCTTTTCTAAAGTGTGTCCTCCCTGATTAAAAAAATATTTTCAATCACCTACTATCATCAGTATTATGCTCACTGTGGGGGATATCATGATGAGCAAAACAGACACACTTTCTGCTCTGTTAGAATTTATATCTTTGCTATAAATTCTTAAAGAAGATCCTAAATAAGTAAAAAAGAGGTATTTTCAGAGTGATAAAGGAATAAAAGTTTGGAAGCGCTGAGCAACTTTTTCCCCCAAGAACACTTCGGAGAATACAGATCTGGATTGAAATGAATTATTGGCTCAGATTTAAGTGCTGTTGACATGATGACAAATATTTAGGCAAGTTATAAACTGATGTGTGAAGGCCACAGCAGTATCTTAACTTCCCCATCTCCTCTCCCGGCTTCCCTCAGAAATGTTTTGTGAAAATGTCTCAAACTGCTGTAGTAGACTGTCACACCAAAGGCAGGTTTCCAGAAAAAAAAGAAAAAAAGAAAAAGAAAAAGTAGCAGCAGCTTCTCTGCCACCACAGAGATGAATGTTGGTCTGTTATTTATACCCTGGAGCACATGACTCTGTGGCATGCCTGGAGGTGTGACAGAGCCCGAAGGAAGAGCAGGGCATGGGACAGGGGGTGAGCGCACATGGCTGGAACAAGGAGGCCTGCAGATGGAAGAAAGAAAATGGAGGCAGTTTTTCCTAGGATTCAATGGGGAGGCAAATTCATTAAATCAATTTTGCTGGCTAAATGCACATCTGCTGGCTGGGATGTATTAAAGGCTACTGTAATGGAAGGCTGACTCTAAGATGACAATCATTAATTCGTGAGTATTTATTGGCTACCTTTGTAATCGATGGCACAGAGAGATACAGAAGAGCAGAAATCCAAATGAGGAGGTAAGGGTGTCTGTTTTCTTCTAGCTGCTAGCCACTGGCTCCTTCTCTGGGTGGGAGGAGCTGCTATTGTCTGGCTTGGGGGCACTGACATCTTGGAATACGCTCAGGGTCAGGTCCCCTTCCCTGTGGTTTCTCTCAGGCCATTCTGGGACTTCTTCTCATTGGCCATACCTTTAGGGAATTGAAAAAGTCATTTCTTTTTTTTTTTTTTTTTAAAGATTTTATTTATTTGACAGAGAGAGAGATCACAAGTAGAGAGAGAGAGAGAGTAGGAAGCAGGCTCCCTGCCTAGCAGAGAGCCCGATGTGGGACTCGATCTGAGGACCCTGAGATCATGACCTGAGCTGAAGGCAGAGGCTTAACCCACTGAGCCACCCAGGCAGCCCTGAAAGAGTCATTTCTGGCGTGAGGCTACAGAGGCTGTGATGTGGACATTCTTTCACCAGAAAAGTGTTGAGATCTTGTTTCCATCTCTTGGGGGTTCATCCTGCCAATGAAATTACTGGGGACATTTTTTATTGAATCGAAGGTGTGTATGAGGCAATGGTCTCCAACCTGGTTGTCCATCAGAATCCCTGTAAGGGTTTTTATGAATATGCATTTGTGGCCTAATATCATGCCTTCTGAGTGAGTCAGAATTTTCAGAGTAACCAGAATCCGAAATTTTCAAAAGCTTTCAGGGTGAGTCCCATACAACAAGTCCTTGAATGTATTGGGGGAAAAACTAATTAACAACTCAAACTAAGACTACCTTGTTTGCCTCTAAACAGTTTGCCTTCTGAATTTCTATTAATTCAGCAACAATAACTTAAACATCTACCAAGTGTTGGATGGGACTCACTAATATACATGGTTGGAAGTTATTTTTCTAACCATAGGTTAACAGTGTTCAGCCCCTTACAACTACAGCAATTCCATCTTACCCATAGCTTTAGCTACTTGAAATCAGCGGCTGATGCTCCCTTCGAGGTATTGGCAGAAGGTCAATAGTAGTCTAATGCAAAGTTGCAAGGCTGACATCACTCTCTTGACTTCATCTCGTCATGTAGGCATTGTATCATCTCACATCATCACAAGAAGAAAGGGAGCTCAGTATGATAAGTTATTGAGAGAGAGAGAGAGAGAGAGAGAGAGATCACATACACATAACTCTTATTACAATATATTGTTATAATTGTTCTTTTTATTATTAGCCATTGTTGTTAATCTTATCCTGTGCCTAATTTATAAATTCAACCCTATCATAGGAATGCATGTATAGGAAAAAGCTGAGTATTTATAGGGTTCCATACTGTCTTCAGTTTCAGGCATCCAATGGGGGTCTTGGAAATATCCCCTTGGATAAGAGGGGACTGCTGTATTATCTTCTTTAAATGTATTATTTTAAGATTTTATTTATTTGAGAGAGAGAGAGCACACACAAGTGGGGGGTGCAGAGGGAAAGGGAAAGGAAGAAGCTGACTTCCTGCTGAGCAGGGAGCCCTATACAACTTGGGGTTTGATCCCAGGACCCTGGGATCTTGACCTGAGCCGAAGGCAGATGCTTAACCCACTGAGCCACCAAGGTGCTCCCATATTATCTTCTTTAATGATCATTAACAGCACTAGGAAATAAATACTATTATTATCCCATTTTGCAGATGGAGGTGCTAAGGATTATGCCACTTAAATATCTTGATTAAGTCATGTCAGGATTTGAATCCAGATCAGTATAACCCAAGAGCCTGAGCTCTTAATCTTGCAGTCTACTGAATTGCTGTGCATTTAATAAAGATGAGACTTAGAAGGAAACGCAGTGCACTACTGTGTGGTACATCGTTTAAATGACTGGAAAAAATATTAGCTTTCTCGGTAAAATGCTTTAAGTGAACTACTTTCTGAAGTTTCTTTCTCTTTAAGTTAAATTAATCAGTGAGCAGGGGCACCTGGGTGGCTCAGTGGGTTAAGCCGCTGCCTTCGGCTCAGGTCATGATCCCAGGTCCTGGGTTCAAGCCCCACATCGGGCTTTCTGCTCAACAGGGAGCCTGCTTCCTCCTCTCTCTCTGCCTGCCTCTCTGCCTACTTGTGATTTCTCTCTGTCAAATAAATAAATAAAATCTTAAAAAAAAAAAATTAATCAGTGAGCAATATGTGAGCTCCATTCAAAGGTAAGAATGCAAAGATAAAATACTGCTGAATTCAATATTTATGCGTATGAATAGAAAGTTACTTATTTACATAGGTAGATGTAAACATAGCCAAATATAGACATCTACAATTTTTTTCCTCAGTCAAGCTTTCTGAGAATTCCTACTCTGATATATTTTAAGTGATTTATATTTACATCAATGCTATGGTGATTATGCACTTCAAGGTTCGCAGATTTTAAGGTATCTTCTAAATTTGCATGTGTCCAATAAAAGCAAATAACAAAATGACCTTGATGCAAGTGACATATTTTATTGAATTATAAGAGATAATAAATGTGACCGCAGAAAAACTTACCTTGACTATTTGTGTTTTTAAAAATCATCTACTGTCAGTACCTAGCCATATCAAATAAACATTTTTACGTAGGATGGGCTGTTTGCTAACAACTCTTTTTATTGGCCAGAGAAGAAGGGGCTGAAGATAAAGAAACATTTACAGCAAACCTGTTGGAAACTGATAATATATGTCATGATCTGCGCTGTTCCTTAACCTGTTTTCACAATCTAATGACAGAATGACTCTGAGCAAGTTACTTAACTTCTTTGTACTTCAGCTTCCTTATCAGTAAAATAAGGTAGATAGTCATGCCCTTTTCTTAGGGGGCTTGAAGGATGGAAAGAAATGGTAAATGTAAAGCATTTCAACGATACTTGGCATAGGAACCACCCAATACTGTTGGCTCTTTTTAATTCAGTTCAACCAATACTTACCAACTGCCATTCATAAAAACAACAGCTGTCCACCTTGTGGATAGTAACCGGGTCCAGTACTAAGCCACGCACTTTCTATGCATGCTTTCATTGAACCCTCCCAGTAACGGATAGAATCAAGAAGTTTTTAGTCCCTTTTGTAGATGAGGAGACTGAGGCCTAGAGAGGCAGCACAGGTAGAAGAGCTCCCAAGCCCAGAGCTGGCTCCCCTGGCCACCAGGCTGCAGCTCCATGCCAAGCCCTGAGCTGGGCGCTGGAAGGCCACTGTGAGCAGAAGCCCCAGGGCCCCTTGCCCTTGAGAAGGCTACAGTCTAGAAGAGAAGACAGACTCTAATCAAAAATTACCAAGAAAATTATGGTCTGGTCCTTTTCTGAGGAATTGACATTTGACCTGACTGAAGAGTCCGGAGGAGTGAGCCTGATGAAGGAAGCGTGGTTGTCACTGGGAGAGCGTGCCAGGCCAGGAGTCTTTCCAGGTCTTCTCCATGAGGTCTTCTCCACACTTCTCTACTGCATGGTGCCCTGACCTGGGAGGTCCACTCAGCTCAATCCCTTCCAACCCTTCCACATACATCTCTAGCAAGAGGACCCCATTACCTCTTGCTTCCAGTGTCCTCTCACTCCAGACCCCAGCCTAGCTACCTCTGCTGTATTTGTTTGATCCATGGGGAATTCACCAGCTCGTGATGAGAGCTCGGTGCTGTGTCTTTAGCCTTCTCTCCTCACCCTGCCGTCTCCCTCGGTACACCCAGAGTATTACATTGCACAGGACTCATTCAACCAGAGACTGAGCAGCCAGTCTCTCCTTCCTGACTTAAGTCTCTGCGAGTCATTCTCTTAAAGCTTTCCTCCTAACTTGGCAGAAGTGTTGAGGACTGGTAGGAAGGTTGAAAATAAAGGAAACCCACATGCAGCAGTCCCCAACGACTTGAGTTCTGACTCCCGCGTTCCCTTTAATCCCCATCCCTGTAATAGCAGAATCATTTGGACTAACTCTTAAAAACCTCTAAGGGTGGTGTTTGTTTCTACTTGTTTTCTGCTTTCTTTATACTGGGGTGGCATCTCTACATCAGTCTTGGGTCCTGGATGCGAATCCAAGGGAATAAAAAAATTCTAATCAATATCTCTCTATAGCCTACACATTTCTAGCAGATTTCTGTTCACAGATTTCTGCTACCATCTGATAAGGCTGTGGAGGTAGGGGGTGCATTTCCTCAAACCCCAGCTCCTGGAACACAGGCGTCCCTAGTGTTTCTGTAAGTCATCTATCACAAATGTCCATATGTTCTTTCTGCTGATATTTTTATGTGCTTCCAACTGTCATATGTTCTCTGGGGAACAATTAACAAACCAGACAAATTGGCTGTCTCCTTGGAGCTTGAACTCTAGTGATGGAGCAAACATTCTAAATGCAGGTAAGATTATTACGGATAAGAACATGAAAGAAGGTAGGTCTCTCCACGTGGCTTGGGCTATTCCAGATTTTGGCTCTTTTACAATGAGACTTCTGCCATTTTCTCTGTGTGTCTGTGTCTGTGTGTGTGTGTGTGTGTGTGTGTGTGTGTGTGTGTCCATCTTTGTCTTTTGTCTCTCATTGATCAATCCTTACTCTGTTGAAGCTGTGTTTCTTTGACCACCCACAATATCTCTTTCTTTTTAAAACTATTCACTTCCTCTTGACCCACTTGAGTTCAGTTTTGATCTCTTGTACCCTGATACTAGAATCATCGGGCTCCTCTGGGTGATTCATGCCTCTTCCCTATCTTTTACATATCTCCCCTCTCTCTGCTCCTGCAACCCTTAGCTTTGCTTCCATTGTAGCATTTCCACCCTTGAGGGCAGGGGCTAGGTCATTCCTCTTTGTGACTCTCTCCGCCTCACAGACACACACACCCCCACCTCCACCTCCATCACCACCACCACCACTGCCCATGTCGCAGCTGCCAACACTACCATCTTTGTGCCTTGTACAAAGTAGGAATTCACCAGAAATGGTTTGAGTTGAATTGTTTATCCATCAGCAATTAACCTTTTACAATGCCAGTGCAGTCTTCTAATAACTCTGGTCGACAGTGTAAGGGCTCCTCCACTCCCAAGCTGGCCACAGCGACGATTCATCACAGATGATTCTATAGGAAGTGACTGATCCTCGCTGCCCAGCTGTCCATTAGCTGTGGCTATTGTAAGAATAACCAGAGGCCTTCGAATTCCGTGTCCTCTCATGATCCATGAACTCCCAGAAAGATAGATACATAAAGGAGAGGTCTGTTTCAAAAAGCTTCGCAGTGTTGGCCAGCCTTTAAAACATTATTTATTGTGTTCATAATACGTCAATTTAGGACTCATGTTTGGTCAACTCTGCTGAAAAATGTTAGAACTGAAATCTGAACTTTCTTTGTTGGTTTGAATTTTCCATAAAAGAATTTCTCCTATAATGAAAATAACCAAAAGGGCTTTCATTCATGAAAATATTTGAGGCATCCGAAATCCTAGTACATGTAGGAGTACTTTTGTACTGCTCTTTTTGAAGAAAATTTCTTTTAACTCTTTTTTAACTGTATCAAAAATGTCATGACAGATCTCTCAGCAAATGCCTCTTCAAAAATAGACACTAATTTTTGGAAAGATATTTTCACTGGGAGTGGACAAAAGTGGAGGGTAGATCAAGGTTAGTCTTAGTAAAAGAAAATAAAGATCAAAAAACCTCCTGGGGTAATGTTTAAAAAAATAATGAATTTTACAAGGCCAATTTAAGGCAAATTTTCTATGGTAATTTCTGATTAAACAAAAGAATAGAGAGGGAACTTGACATGTTATTTGTAATCCATGTGACTTAAAGAAATTGTGACTCGTGCTTTCCTTAATTTTGTCCTTGTTTCTTTGAAACTCAGCAGAAGGCTTGGTTCTGGAGATGGAGCATTAGGAGCAAAATTCCTTGACTCTTGTGCTCAATAGTTTCTAGAAAGATGGTCTTTTGGGAGATGGTACAAGAAAAGAAGTAGAATTTATCATAACAGAGGAGAATGTAAAGGAGGATTGCATTGGGGATAGAAATGGGTAGAATTATAGTCATTAATTTAAATGGTTTAGAATAGACAAGATTTGCTTCAATTTAAAATGAGAAAACAGGGGTCATCTGGGTGGCTCTGTGGGTTAAAGCCTCTGCGTTTGGCTCAGGTCATGATCCCAGGGTCCTGGGATCAAGCCCCACATTGGGCTCTCTGCTTAGTGGGGAACCTGCTCCTCACCCCCCACCTGCCTTTCTGCCTGCTTGTGATCTCTATCTGTCAAATAAATAAATAAAATATTTAAAAAAATAAAATAAAATGAGAAAACAGTAGATAATTCCCTCATTAATCCATTTAATCATCTAAAAGATATTTATTTTGTATCTGCTAGGTGCCAGCCATCCATAATGAGTGGATATTGAGAGCATAACAGAAAAAAATAGCCAGGTAATAAAATTAAACAGATCTATTTTGAAGATCC
The DNA here is from genome assembly GCF_002288905.1 of Enhydra lutris kenyoni. Lineage (NCBI taxonomy): Eukaryota > Metazoa > Chordata > Mammalia > Carnivora > Mustelidae > Enhydra > Enhydra lutris. Next base: position 15,750,775 of record NW_019154142.1, read on the forward strand.
CATTGTCCTATTACCAGCAAACCATTTACCTGGAAGCATGCCATAATTTTCTGTATTAAGAATTCCTAGAAGTTTTTCTAGGGCTAATTCAGACTCAAACTCCAGCTCCCATAAAACCTACAAAAATTCCATGATTCTTCAAAGAATCAGGAAAAGGAAAGCAGTGAAATTGCGTTAGAAGCTGCAGGATTGGTGAGTTCATTAATTATGCTCTTCAAGTAGCAAAGTGTAGGTCATAAAACAAATGCCATATTGAAACATTAAGCATTTAATAATAAAGTTTCTAATAATTATATTTAAGAGTGACATTCTGTCCTTGCTATCCTTAAAGAATAAATCCAAAATAAACATAAGTCATTCATTTAGGAATTAAGAGTACAAATTAAAATAGCAATGAGGTACCTCTTTGCCTTCCGATCAACAAATACCATTTTACAATGACAGTGCCTCCTGTTGATGGGAGTTCTTGATAATAGGAAACCCCAGACAACCATCAGTAGGAGTATAAATTGATACAGTCTTTCTGCAGGACATTTTAATACATATACCCAAACCTTTTAAAATATTTTTCTTTTTTATTTTATTTTATTTTATTTTTTATAAACATATAATATATTTTTATCCCCAGGGGTACAGGTCTGTGAATTGCCAGGTTTACACACTTCACAGCACTCACCATAGCACATACCCTCTCCAATGTCCATAACCCCACCCCCACTCTTCCAACCCCCCTCCCCCCATCAACCCTCAGTTTGTTTTGTGAGATTAAGAGTCACTTATGGTTTGTCTCCCTCCCAATCCCATCTTGTTTCATTTACTCTTCTCCTACCCCCTTAACCCCCCATGTTGCATCTCCTCTCCCTCATATCAGGGAGATCATATGATAGTTGTCTTTCTCTGATTGACTTATTTCGCTAAGCATGATACCCTCTAGTTCCATCCACATCGTCGCAAATGGCAAGATTTCATTTCTTTTGATGGCTGCATAGTATTCCATTGTGTATATATACCACTTCTTCTTTATCCATTCGTCTGTTGATGGACATCTAGGTTCTTTCCATAGTTTGGCTATTGTAGACATTGCTGCTATAAACATTCGGGTGCACGTGCCCCTTCGGATCACTACGTTTGTATCTTTAGGGTAAATACCCAGTAGTGCAATTGCTGGGTCATAGGGTAGTTCTATTTTCAACATTTTGAGGACCCTCCATGCTGTTTTCCAGAGTGGTTGCACCAGCTTGCATTCCCACCAACAGTGTAGGAGGGTTCCCCTTTCTCCGCATCCTCGCCAGCATCTGTCATTTCCTGACTTGTTAATTTTAGCCATTCTGACTGGTGTGAGGTGGTATCTCATTGTGGTTTTGATTTGTATTTCCCTGATGCCGAGTGATGCGGAGCACTTTTGCATGTGTCTGTGGGCCATCTGGATGTCTTCTTTGCAGAAATATCTGCTCATGTCTTCTGCCCATTTCTTGATTGGATTATTTGTTCTTTGGGTGTTGAGTTTTCTAAGTTCTTTATAGATTTTGGACACTAGCCCTTTATCTGATATGTCACTTGCAAATATCTTCTCCCATTCTGTCAGTTGTCTTTTGGTTTTGTTAACTGTTTCCTTTGCTGTGCAAAAGCTTTTTTTTTTTTAAAGATTTTATTTATTTATTTGACAGACAGAGAGCACAAGTAGGCAGAGAGGCAGGCCGAGAGAGGAAGCAAAGCAGGCTCCCTGCCGAGCAGAGAGCCCGATGCGGGGCTCGATCCCAGGACCCTGGGATCATGACCTGAGCTAAAGGCAGAGGCCTAACCCACTGAGCCACCCAGGCGCCCCGCAAAAGGTTTTGATCTTGATGAAATCCCAATAGTTCATTTTTGCCCTTGCTTCCCTTGCCTTTGGCGATGTTCCTAGGAAGATGTTGCTGCGGCTGAGGTCGAAGAGGTTGCTGCCTGTGTTCTCCTCAAGGATTTTGATGGATTCCTTTCTCACATTGAGGTCCTTCATCCATTTTGAGTCTATTTTCGTGTGTGGTGTAAGGAAATGATCCAATTTCATTTTTCTGCATGTGGCTGTCCACTTTTCCCAACACCATTTATTGAAGAGGCTGTCTTTTTTCCATTGGACATTCTTTCCTGCTTTGTTGAAGATTAGTTGACCATAGAGTTGAGGGTCTATTTCTGGGCTCTCTATTCTGTTCCATTGATCTATGCGTCTGTTTTTGTGCCAGTACCATGCTGTCTTGATGATGACAGCGTTGTAATAGAGCTTGAAGTCCCGAATTGTGATGCCACCAACTTTGGCTTTCTTTTTCAATTCCTTTGGCTATTTGAGGTCTTTTCTGGTTCCATATAAATTTTAGGATTATTTGTTCCATTTCTTTGAAAAAAATGGATGGTACTTTGTTAGGAATTGCATTAAATGTGTAGATTGCTTAGGTAGCATAGACATTTTCACAATATTTATTCTTCCAATCCAGGAGCATGGAACATTTTTCCATTTCTTTGTGTCTTCCTCAATTTCTTTCATGAGTACTTTATAGTTTTCTGTGTATAGATTCTTAGTCTCTTTGGTTAGGTTTATTCCTAGGTATCTTATAGTTTTGGGTGCAATTGTAAATGGGATTGACTCCTTAATTTCTCTTTCTTCTGTCTTGTTGTTGGTGTAGAGAAATGCAACTGATTTCTGGGCATTGATTTTATATCCTGACACTTTACTGAATTCCTGTACAAGTTCTAGCAGTTTTGGAGTGGAGTCTTTTGGGTTTTCCACATATAGTATCATATCATCTGCAAAGAGTGATAGTTTGACTTCTTCTTTGCCGATTTGGATGCCTTTAATTTCCTTTTGTTGTCTGATTGCTGAGGCTAGGACTTCTAGTACTATGTTGAATAGCAGTGGTGATAATGGACATCCCTGCCGTGTTCCTGACCTTAGCGGAAAAGCTTTCAGTTTTTCTCCATTGAGAATGATATTTGCGGTGGGTTTTTCATAGATGGCTTTGATAATATTGAGGTATGTGCCCTCTATCCCTACACTTTGAAGAGTTTTGATCAGGAAGGGATGCTGTAATTTGTCAAATGCTTTTTCAGCATCTATTGAGAGTATCATATGGTTCTTGTTCTTTCTTTTATTAATGTGTTGTATCACATTGATTGATTTGCGGATGTTGACCCAACCTTGCAGCCCTGGAATAAATCCCACTTGGTTGTGGTGAATAATCCTTTTAATGTACTGTTGAATCCTATTGGCTAGTATTTTGGCGAGAATTTTTGCATCTGTGTTCATCAAGGATATTGGTCTGTAGTTCTCTTTATTGATGGGATCCTTGTCTGGTTTTGGGATCAAGGTGATGCTGGCCTCATAAAATGAGTTTGGAAGTTTTCCTTCCATTTCTATTTTTTGGAACAGTTTCAGGAGAATAGGAATTAGTTCTTCTTTAAATGTTTGGTAGAATTCCCCCGGGAAGCCGTCTGGCCCTGGGCTTTTGTTTGTTTGGAGATTTTTGATGACTGTTTCAATCTCCTTACTGGTTATGGGTCTGTTCAGGCTTTCTATTTCTTCCTGGTTCAGTTGTGGTAGTTTATATGTCTCTAGGAATGCATCCATTTCTTCCAGATTGTCAAATTTGTTGGCGTAGAGTTGCTCATAGTATGTTCTTATAATTGTCTGTATTTCTTTGGTGTTCGTTGTGATCTCTCCTCTTTCATTCATGATTTTATTTATTTGGGTCCTTTCTCTTTTCTTTTTGATAAGTCTGGCCAGGGGTTTATCAATCTTATTAATTCTTTCAAAGAACCAGCTCCTAGTTTCATTGATTTGTTCTATTGCTTTTTTGGTTTCTATTTCATTGATTTCTGCTCTGATCTTTATGATTTCTCTTCTCCTGCTGGGTTGAAGGTTTCTTTTTTGTTCTTTCTCCAGCTCCTTTAGGTGTAGGGTTAGGTTGTGTACCTGAGACCTTTCTTGTTTCTTGAGAAAGGCTGGTAACGCTATATATTTTCCTCTCAGGACTGCCTTTGTCGTGTCCCACAGATTTTGAACCGTTGTGTTTTCATTATCATTTGTTTCCATGAATTTTTTCAACTCTTCTTTAATTTCCTGGTTGACCCATTCATTCTTTAGAAGGATGCTGTTTAGTCTCCATGTATTTGGGTTCTTTCCAAATTTCCTCTTGTGATTGAGTTCTAGCTTCAGAGCATTGTGGTCTGAAAATATGCAGGGAATGATTCCAATCTTTTGATAACGGTTGAGACCTGATTTAGGACCGAGAATATGATCTATTCTGGAGAATGTTCCATGTGCACTAGAGAAGAATGTGTATTCTGTTGCTTTGGGATGAAATGTTCTGAATATATCTGTGATGTCCATCTGGTCCAGTGTGTCATTTAAGGCCTTGATTTCCTTGTTGATCTTTTGCTTGGATGATCTGTCCATTTCAGTGAGGGGAGTGTTAAAGTCCCCTACTATTCTTGTATTATTGTTGATGTGTTTCTTTGATTTTGTTATTAATTGGTTTATATAGTTGGCTGCTCCCACGTTAGGGGCATAGATATTTAAAATTGTTAGATCTTCTTATTGTACAGACCTTTTGAGTATGATATAGTGTCCTTCCTCATCTCTTATTATAGTCTTTGGCTTAAAATCTAATTGATCTGATATAAGGATTGGCACTCCTGCTTTCTTCTGATGTCCATTAGCATGGTAAATTCTTTTCCACTCCCTCACTTTAAATCTGGAGGTGTCTTCGGGTTTAAAATGAGTTTTTTGTAGGCAATATATAGATGGGTTTGTTTTTTTATCCATTCTGATACCCTGTGTCTTTTGATTGGGGCATTTAGCCCGTTAACATTCAGGGTAACTATTGAGAGATATGAATTTAGTGCCATTGTATTGCCTGTAAGGTGACTGTTATTGTATATTGTCTCTGTTCCTTTCTCATCTACTACTTTTAGGGTCTCTCTTTGCTTAGAGGACCCCTTTCAATATTTCCTGTAGAGCTGGTTTGGTGTTTGCAAATTCTTTCAGTTTGTTTGTCCTGGAAGCTTTTAATCTCTCCTTCTATTTTCAATGATAGCCTAGCTGGATATAGTATTCTTGGCTGCATGTTTTTCTCGTTTAGTGCTCTGAATATATCATGCCAGCTCTTTCTGGTCTGCCAGTTCTCTGTGGATAAGTCTGCTGCCAATCTAATATTTTTACCATTGTATGTTACAGACTTCTTTTCCCGGGCTGCTTTCAGGATTTTCTCTTTGTCACTAGGACTTGTAAATTTTACTATTAGGTGTCGGGGTATGGACCTATTCTTATTGATTTTGAGGGGGGTTCTCTGCACCTCCTGGATTTTGATGCTTGTTCCCTTTGCCATATTGGGGAAATTCTCTCCAATAATTCTCTCCAATATACCTTCTGCTCCCCTCTCTTTTTTCCTCTTCTTCTGGAATCCCAATTATTCTAATGTTGTTTCCTCTGATGGTGTCACTTATCTCTCGAATTCTCCCCTTGTGGTCCAGTAGCTGTTTGTCCCTCTTTTGCTCAGCTTCTTTATTCTCTGTCATTTGGTCTTTTATATCGCTAATTCTTTCTTCTGCCTCATTTATCCTAGCAGTGAGAGCCTCCATTTTTGATTGCACCTCATTAATAGCTTTTTTTATTTCAACTTGGTTTGATTTTAGTTCTTTTATTTCTCCAGAAAGGGCTTTTATATCTCCCGAGAGGGTTTCTCTAATATCTTCCATGCCTTTTTCGAGCCCGGCTAGAACCTTGAGAATCGTCATTCTGAACTCTAGATCTGACATATTACCAATGTCTGTATTGATTAGGTCCCTAGCCTTTGGTACTGCCTCTTGTTCTTTTTTTTGTGGTGAATTTTTCCGCCTTGTCATTTTGTCCAGATAAGAGTATATGAAGGAGCAAGTGAAATACTAAAAGGGTGGCAACAACCCCAGGAAAATATGCTTTAACCAAATCAGAAGAGATCCCAAATCGTGAGGGGGGAGAAAGGGGATAAAAAGAGGTTCAGAAAGAAAAAAAAAAAAGAAAACAATTAAAAAAAAGAAAACGAATAAAGAAAAAACATAAAAAAGAAAAAAATATATATATATTAGATAAACTAGTTAAAAAACATTAAAAAAGAAAAGGGTAAAAGTTAAAAACAATTGGCAGAAGAAGAGAAAAAAAAATTGAAAAAGAAAAAAAATTAAATTAACTGCAAGGCTAAAGAATCATGGGGAGAAAGCCATGAGTTCCGTGCTTTGCTTTCTCCTCCTCTGGAATTCCGCTGCTCTCCTTGGTATTGAAACTGCACTCCTTGGTAGGTGAACTTGGTCCTGGCTGGGCTTCTTGTTGATCTTCTGGGGGAGGGGCCTGTTGTAGTGATTCTCAAGTGTCTTTGCCCCGGGCAGAGTTGCACCGCCCTTACTAGGGGCCGGGCTGAGTAATCCGCTCAGGTTTGCTTTTGGGAGCTTTTGTTCCCTGAGCGCTTTCCGTAGAGTTCCGGAGGGCGGGAATGAAGATGGCGGCCTCCCGGTCTCTGGCCTGGAGGAGCCAAGAGCCCGGGGCCCCACTCCTCAGTGCGCCCTCAGAGAACAGCACCCAATTACTCCCGTCACCCTGGCCTCCGGCCACGCTCTGAGCTGACCCAGCCTGCGACCGGTTCAAGGTAACCCCGAGCTGAGAGCTCACTCCTCGGCTCTGTCTCTGTAGCCGGCTTCCCCGTTCTAATACCTGTAAGCTCTGTGACACTCAGACACCCCCGATCCTTCTGTGACCCTGCGGGACCTGAGGCCGTGCTGACCCCGCCTGGGCTTCACCCCGGTTAAGCCTCTGGAGCGATGTCCCTCAGCGGAACAGACTTTTAAAAGTCCTGATTTTGTGCTCCGTTGCTCCGCCGCTTGCCGGGAGCCGGCCCCTCCCCCCACGGTCTATCTTCCCATCGCTTTGGATTCACTTCTCCGCCAGTCCTACCTTTTAGAAAGTGATTGATTTTCTGTTTCTAGAATTGCTGTTCTTCTTCTCTTTGATCTCCTGTTGGATTTGTAGGTGTTTGCAATCTTTAGATAAGCTATTTAGCTGATCTCCCGCTACCTGAAGTAGTCTCAGCCTGCTACTTCTCCGCCATCTTGACTTCTCTCCCCAAAATATTATTCTTTTTGATCCACCAGTTCTACTTTGAGGAATGAGAGCTATGTAGAAAAGATAAATATCCAAGGATATTCATTACAACATTATTTATAATGACCAAAAATTGAAAATCATTAAAATGTCCAATAGAGATTATTAAAAATTTAGGTTGCATCTATGTTTTGTCATATTTTAAAGCCATTAAAAATCACAGTGTACAATAGTTAATGCACAGAGAAATGTTTACCATCCAATGTTAAGTGAAAAAAAAACAAACGATATAGCATGTATAATACACATGTTTCAGTCTGCTCGGGCTATTATAACAGAACGCCATAGATGGGGTGGCTTAAACAACAGAGATTTATTTTCCACAGTTCTGGAGGCTGGAAGTCTAAGATCAACGTGCCAGGCAGTTTGGTATCTGGTGAAAACAGTCTTCCTGGCTTGTAGAGGACCACTGCCTTCTTGCTGTGTCCTCACATGGTGGGGAGAAAGAGAGAAGAGAGGAGAGGAGGGAGGGTGAGGAGGGAGGGGAGAGTCTCTCTGGTGTCTGTTTTTATCCTGTTGGTCTGGGGCCCACCTTCATGACATCATTTAACTTTAATTACCTCCTAAAGACCATATTGCCAAATACAGTCACATTGGGAGTTCAGGCTTCAACATAGGAGTTGCAGGGGTGGGGGGTGTAGTAAAAAACATCTGGTCCATAACAACACATATATTTCCAAATACACAACATGTATTATATATATATACAGAAAAATGCCTGACGGCTATACATAATATGTATCAAAATAGTAACAATTCTTATGTTTAGGTAGTAGGATTGAAGGATTGATGTTTAGGTAGTAGGTGATTTACATTCTTTCTTTCTTTGTGCGTTTCTGTCAATTCAAAATGTTGTATTAAGAATGTGTAAATATCTTCTCCCATTCCGTAGCTTGTCTTTTTGTTTTGTTGATGGTTTCTTTTGCCGTGCAGAAGCTTTTTATTTTGATGTAATTCCAATAGTATATTTTTGGTTTTGTGTCCCTTGCCTTGGAAAACTTATCCAGAAAAACATTGCTCTGTCTGACGTCAGAGAAAATACTGCCTCTATTCTCTTCTAGGATTTTTATGGTTTTAAGTCTGACATTTAGGTCTTTAATACATTTTGAGTTTATTTTGGTGTATGGTGTTAAAAAGTAGTCCAGTTTCATTCTTTTGCATTGCTGTCTAGTTTTCCCAGCATCACTTGTTGAAAAGATTGTCTTTTCCCCATTGCATATTCTTGCTTCCTTTGTTGTAGATTAATTGAACATATAATTGTGGGTTTATTTTTGGGCTCTTTATTCTGTTCTATGGACCTATGTGTCTATTTTATGCTAGTATCATACTGTTTTGATTACAGCAGCTTTCGGTATATCTTGAAATCTGGGGTTGTGATACCTCTAGCTTTGTTCTTTCTCAAGACCCACACTACTTACCCAAGCACATTTCTTGCAGCCCCCCTGGGATATGGTAAAGTTGCAGAAAAATAGACCTCCATAGTTAAGGATTTTAAGGGAACCAAAGAAAATAAAAACAAAGAGCCACTACCAGGCCAGAAGATAGCCTAACCATGTAAGAGACAATAAATCAGTGGTAAAACTCCCAGGGCTGTTTCAAAAGTAAAGATTGACCTAACTCATGTTCTTGAATCCTGTCGGTGGGACTGAAACCTCTTTGAGTACTTGCACACCAGACTAACTAGAGCTGGAGAACTGTTGATACGACCCCCGATGGTCCTTGAGACTTGAATCAACGAGGACCCTGGACTCTGTTGACTTCGGATGACTTTCGCCCCAATTCTATACCGAATCATCCTTTGCCGAGCCCCTTCGTGAATGAATGTGTGTCTCCTTAGCTTAAGACTTCCCCAATTCTGTTGTTCAAGGGCACATTGCCCTGGTTCTCCATGCTCATTGCAAGTAAACCAAACCCTTCCTCCCCCACCCCTCAACACAGACATGAAAGTATCAACTTTTGTAATCAGGAAAACACAATAAATAGCATATGTATTTTTAATCTCAGCACCACAGCGCCGATTCTCAGTGAGCTGACCATATGCCGAGCGGGCTGCCCATTGTGGACACCAGCCCCCGAATCGCTTTGGGCAATGTATGCACAGCACAGCAGGGAACAGCCAGACTTGCCGAACTTCCAAAGGAGCCCGTAAGAGATAATACAAAGACAAAGCTTTCATGGGATTTCAAGAAACAGCTACTTCTCCAGGAGGGCCTTATTATAAATGGGGTTTCCGAAGAATATGAAAGCCACATACGAATAACTAACGCTTGAGTGGCACTTTTAACTTTTCCAAAGCACTCTCACATTTATTAATTCATTTGATCCTCATAACAACTACACAGGCAGAGCAGCTATTAGTATTCGTATTTTAACAATGAAGACATAAAGGTAGAGAGCGATTAAGAGTCGAACCCACAGCACACGGCTGGCAGAGCAGGCTCTTGTTGGGGACCCAGGTCTCTGGCTTTGCTTCCAGAGCGCCGTCTGTCCCCGCAGCCTCCCGCACGGGATCTCTTCCACAACAGAGCCTTGCGGAAACTCGAGGTTCTTTTTCGCCCTTATTAAAAGAAAAAAGTCCCCTAGCTTTCTTGTGAAAAGAAGGAAGCCAAGTACGGCTGTAAGGAATCATACAATTCAACAGCCCAAATACAGCCCGCTTTCACCGAGACTGAAGGCTCTGCTCCCACTACAGGGTTGATCTGGGCTTAAGACGGTGTCAGTTTTTCTGCTGATTCCATTCGGTCGCTCATTTGCCCTGAGACCTAGACAGGTAACAGCTCTTTCCAAGTTCAGTGTGGCAAGTACTACCGTGGTGAATTGCTTAGGGACCATACTTGTTGGATCCTGGGTTGAGTGACTAGATGTGTAGTAGAAAATTACGCTGTCCTAACCTCTACCCTAATTAAGAAAGGATTTCCTAACTAAGGACGTTATTTTGAATACTAGACAACTTCACAGTTCTACCCAAATGCAGTGTAAGAATATGATTTAATCATTTTGTTTTAAACACGCAAATATGGCAGTTTGAGAGTTTACAACTCTATTTTTAATGAACTGATTTAACTATAGATATTATAACTGCAAATAAAACACATTTACAAAAAGCTGTTGTCTTTAGAATTGTAAATCTGGCAAGGTTTTTAGCAGTAGAGTCTTAGATAAATAAAAAGTTGCATCTTTTTAAGCTGCGGGTGTTAATTGGGCTTTTCTTATCGTCAAGAGAAGTAAAAGCAGATGTTGATCTGAGACAACCACTTATCATGTGCAGTGGTCCTAAGACATGGCATTTGCTTTGATGCCCTTATTTGTTCTCATTTATTACCGACCAGATTTACCTGCTGGTCACATAATTATTCTGACTTGGAAATATCATCCAACGATAAGTAATTCAGGAGGTAGCTATGACTAGAAAGGAAGTAGCCAGCAAGAATGTCACAAATGTGTTTTGCCAGTGGACTATAGCTATGTCAAGGTGAGATAAACTAATCGTTTCACCTTGATGTGCTAAATTAAGTAGTGTGAAGAAATCAGGAGACAATGGTGAATAAAATGAGCTGAGTGAATAACTTGCTATTTCCTTGCATAAATAAATTTTTTGTGATGATTAAAGCCTAGTGAATAAGTTCAGGGGTGGGGGTGGGGGAGGCAATTATTCCGCATAACAGGAGAGAGCATCTGTAATTATTTCATGGTAACTATTTAGAGTCAAACAGGAAAAGTTACCAGAAGGGTCGTGGTGGTGTATTTATCTAGTAAGCCAGGAAGGGCACAATTTGTCATTCTGACTCTGAAAACTTGGATTCATCCCTTTCAAAGCAAAAAAAAAAACAAAAAACAAAAAACAAAACCCCACAAAAAAACAAAAAAACAAAAAACAACACACATTATACACACGGTCATGTAATAGAGGTTCAGGTACAAAAAGAGTGAATAAATTCAAATACCAGAGGCTTTTGGGTTTGAGGCAAGTCATTAGGGAATGAACCAGAGCAAGAAAGCTTCATCTCCACTTCCTCTCATTCTTGACTTTAACTCTTTCTCTCTCCCTCACTCCCTTCATTCCACTTCAAGGACAGTATTTATGGGGGACCTTGAGTTCCGTGTCCTGTGCCCATGGACACTGACGATGCCATGGAAACAGTCCCGGCTCTCAGGGAACTTGAGGGGAAGGAGGTAGTTCTCGTAGGTGAATTTCTTGCTTTGGTTAAGTGCAATCAGAAGACTTTCCACTTCAGATTGGAGATGAAAAACAGTCCCAAAGCAGCTAAGGAAGGCTGGATAGGAAAAATACACATTATTAGGTTAAGTGTTAATGAGAGACAGCTGCCTCCTGGGACTGTCCAATTTGCTTCTCCTTTAAATGCAGGTGCACGTGTGTGTGTGTGTGTGTGTGTGTGTGTGTGTGTGTGTGTGTACATGCACGTGTACATGTCTGTGTGAGCCATGAACGTGTACATAACGTGTACCCATGCCTGTAGCAGACCAGCAGTCGGTACTGCATGGCATTTTGCAAGTCTGAGGGCCGAAGTGCAGGACTTTAACAATCCTACTTTTACACTACCATTTATTCTATTTGTCAGGTTGGTAATTTTCCATTGCATATGTGTTCTAACAACAGAACTTCCCCACATTTCTCTCTAACTTATATTGTTCCCACTTATGGGTTGACATATGTCGTGCTTTACAAAACCCTTTGGTTGCAACTTTTCTTGCCTACCGTAACTCTTTTTGCTTTGTACTTTTTAAACCAGTCCTCATTAAGAAAATGTTTGATCAAAGCTAGTATAGGGCACATGTACTTGGAGCTTCCTTATTTTCCTTACAGGGACACAAGCCGGCCATGCCATTAGGAATTGTAACATAATGCACTTTTCTATTAAAACTGAGCAAGGCACGGTCCTTGGCTCTCGCTTGCCAGAGTTAACTCAGGTTTACCACTTACTGCCACGTGGTAAGTGTTGGGACAGCAACGGAACCCAAAGGAGGAATACCGGACAGTGAAGGAAGTCTTCCTGGAGGAGGTGTTAACCAAGATTAGAACTGAAGGATAAGGGGTGCCTAGGTGGCTCAGTCATTAAGTCTCTGCCTTCAGCTCAGGTCATGATCTCAGGGTCTTGGCATCGAGCCCTGCATCAGGCTCCTTGCTTGGCGAGAGACCTGCTTCTCCCTCTCCCACTCCCCCATTCTTCCCTCTCCCACTCCCCCTGCTTGTGTTCCCTCTCTCACTGTCTCTCTCACTGTCAATTAAATAAATAAATAAATAAATAGAAAAATCTTAAAAAAACCAAAAACCAAATGATAGGAAACTGAACACATCTTTTATCCTGGTAAAAGATGCAGAGGGAGTCTGGCTCAGCTAGAGGTCTCTATTTGGGAAGAGAGAGCGATGCATTCAAGGAGCTTGTATACATTTGTGAGAGCTGCCCTTCCAAAATACCAAAGACTGAGTAGCTTAAACAACTTCACGGTTCTGGAGGCTGGAAGTCCAAGATCAAGTGCAGGCAGGGCTGGTTTCCTCTAGAACCTCTCTCCTGGACTTGTGGATGGCTGCACTCTTGCTCTCTCTTCAAGTGGTCCTTTCCCTGTGTGAGTGCACCTCTGGTGTATTTTCATGTCCACATTGGCTCTTCTTCTAAAGACACCAGTCAGATTGGATGAGGGCCAGCCTAACAGCCTCATTTTAGGTTAATCACCTCTTTAGAGACCATATGTCCAAATAGAATCACACTTTGAGATACTGAAGGTTAGGGCTTCAACATAAGCGTTTTGCAGGGGCACAATGCAGCCTATAACAGGGCTTAAAGCAAAATTTAACATTATCAGTAATCGATTAAGGAGAGGACACTTGCCTAAATGCAACAACCAGACCACAATGTCAAATACATCAGTATTTTGGGACTGTTCAAAACACGGCAACAGTTGTTTCAAAAGGAACCACAGACTGTTCTCTTCTCCCCCTCCCCAAAACAGAACTGAAAACAATATTCCGCCCATGTGAGTTGAAGATACAGTCTTAAACATTACAGCAACTTGATAGTAGCAGTCCCTGGAATGTTTTGTTAAACAAACAAAAATCCCTGCCTTTTATTTTTATTTTTTAAAGACTTTATTTATTTATGACAGAGAGAGATAGCAAAAGAGGGAACACAAGTGTAGGGGAGCTGGAGAGGGAGAAGCAGGCACCCCACTGAGCAGAGAGCCTGATATGGGGCTCGATCCCCGGACCTTGGGATCATGACCTGAGCCGAAGGCAGGTGCTTAACGACTGAGCCACCCAGGGGCCCCAATCCTCGCATTTTAAAAACAGCATACACATTCCCTTACTCTACTGGCACAATACCAGGCAATTTTCTTCCGGATCCCTGGGAAAGGACAACTGACAACACTACCACAAACAATCCCTGTCCCCGCACCTGGAGCGACATCATCACGAAAAGACCCGATGACCAAGAGTAGCACCTTCATTTTTGTTAACATGGAAGATTCGTGCACGTATAGGCCCCGTGATAGTGTTAGCCTGTAAGGAGACAGGTCTTCACAAGTGGGATTTGAGCCTCAGGGACCCATCCTTGCGGTCTAACTCCGAGAACGACCTCCGCCTTCGCTGTCAAGAGACCCAGATTCAAGCACGAGTCCCGCCGCCTGCTGTGATCTGGCTGTCGCTCCGGGCACTAGCGTTCTCCGGTTCTACAACCGTCGTACATCAAGTCCTGCCTCGTATATCACGCCACGTCGCAGCTAAAGAGTTCAGGCTGCGCTGAGCCCTTGCCCACCTCTCCAATGGTGAACAGTGAGTGGATGTCAGAAAGCGCTCCTCGCATGCCCTCAGCCCCAGGATGCTGCGGATGGCCCTACGGACGGTCGGACGCGCGCGCTTGCCTTTTCTGGGCCTCTGGGTACCAGGCAGCTGAAGCCGTGCGAAACTTGGAAAGCTCTTGCCTGCATGATTTATGGCTAGAGCCGGTTCTTTATTCCCTCATTTTCATAAGCACCAAATTCCGCGAGAAAACTTCGGGGAAAATCTGCCAATCTGGGGCTATTTTGGGGGTTTCTTCATCATCTCTTGACCTTTGATTTGACAAGCCAAATAACAAGATGAAAAATGGGCTCCGTAGGCTTGACCATGATTACCAGCCGGAGCGGGCAGCACGAGGGATGGGCAACAAAAAAGCCGCGCTGTTCGGAGACAAAGGTTCTGCGCCCGTGGCAAAGGAGAAACTCGAGGATTTGGACACGGAGTCCCGATAAAGTAAAGTAAATTATTTTAAGTGTGACAAATTATGTTTCTAGTTTGCATCTATCTTTGTGGGATAGAAATGGAAGCGTCAGGACTGGGATGCCATTTTAAGTGGCCGCCTATATCCAGCACATGTCGGAAGGGTAATTTTGATATCCCGGACTTCTAGGAGATAGTGGCTCTAGAGCCTACAAAATCTCCTTGGTACTGTTAATAACCTTAGGCTCTTCCTCAAAGTTAACGTTTAAAAATTTTGCGTCCCAATGATCACGATTTTCTTGCATCGTGTTGTAGTTTTGTAGGAACATCAAGGTATTTCAGTATTGTTGACGGTTTTCCATTCTTGCTATATATAACGTGTCTAAATTTGAAAGTGAAAGCAAAGTAATGAGGAAATTTGCAAAGCACAAAAATATATTCCATTCGTTCCCTTCCTGAATTTTTCCTTGCAGGTAAGGAAGAAAGTGCAATGTGCAAGTTAATCTATTTAAATGAAACCACAGCTTTTTAAGCTTTGAGGGAAAATATTTTTCAGACATTTACATGCATAAACAATTGCACTATGAAAGCTAAACTTAGTCATACAATCTACCTAGATCTTTAGAACATGCGCATACATTAAACCGACTCAAAATTAATAAAACTCTCTAAATTATGCATGGCGCAGAGGGTGAAAAAAAGTTGATAACAGGAACTGCTGTCTGCCTGGTGCTATGAATTTGGTAATGCACTGAGAGCAACCCTATGGCTATGCACTAGAGAAGATCATAATAAGGTATAATTGTTGCTTGCTCATTTGTTTGAACTCCAAAAGTATATCAAATAACACTTAATTATACACATAGAATACCATTACAGCGAAGAACTCGCACTTGAACAGCTTAGTATAAGTGAGGACATTTAATATTATTTGGCTCCACGAGGTGCAAAAGGATACAAAGTAGCAGCTGCTAATTAATCTGGAGTTCTAGGTTTGCAACCTCCAAAGAAAATCTAAAGAAAATTTCCTGGAGTTTGAATATGTAAAGTTTTAACAGCTCCATCTGGTACATGCCCTCTGATTACCCAGAATGTTGGCTGGCAGTCTGAGGGACGCATTTGATAGCTGGCCAAGTTTAAAGGTCTATTGGAGGTAAAACAATGCCCACCCTTTAACAAGAGAGCCATTGTTCCTTAACAATGAAGCTCTCTGGCTTATTTGAATGTCAACAATTCAGAAAAGTTGATGTTTGGAGCCATCAAATAAAATGTTTTTGTGAAACAGTTTATTATTTCAGTGGTAATTATTTGAATCATTCATGGTAAAGGATGTTTGCTAATGAGAGCTTGGCTGCTGTAAATTCCAGAGAGACTGAATGCTCTTTGTGCTGACAAAAAGACCCAAATCACTGGAGAGCGACTGACTGGACAAATCATTCATCTATGCAAATGCCAGCCGAAATGGTCAGATGCATTTATTACCCTCCTCATTATAGTAAACAAGGCAGGAATCGTGACTGGCAGTTATCAACTTGCCCTGAAGTATGATTTGTTCTCCTACTACTATTTAAATGAGAGGAAAAAAGGCATGCCACCAGGGACTTTGTTGGTTTATAAAAGAGTAAATGTCACATAGCCCAGTGCTTAAAGACTTTTGATTGACAAATGTTTTATTTGACATATCAAACAATGATGGTTTTCATATCAAATAGTCCATATTTGTTAGCAAAAATCTTAACCCCTTGAAGTTTGGCCAATGCTTTTAGCTCACTTCTGCCAATGCTTAGAAACTAGAACACAGATGGCAAGTTACATTAAAGGCAATACCAAATATCTCTACACATAATGTGCAAAGACCTAAAAATACTCCGCATCGGGTGACAGAAATGACACAGTGTTTTATCACAACACATATAGTGTAAAATGTTCTTCTGAACTGATAATGCAAATTAAAGTGATGTTGACCTACTTGCACTTACTAAGTATTCTTCTGCTGTTTAGTGCAAGATAAGCTAAACATTAAAGAATTTATACAGCATATGTCACAGTGAAATCTAAATTGTCTGGTGTAACTCTTCTTAAATGTCACAACAGTGTCACAACACGCTCCGGGTTTCAGGGCTTAGAGTTAAAGCCACAGTACCCTCATATAACCTCTTGTTCTCGTGGGCTCAAAACTTTTCCGTCCTTATTTCCTGTCACTGAAGTTCTGTGTACTTCATTTCCACCAGATTACTATTTACAAGCGCACCTCGGAACACAGAAGCGTGCCAGGCAGATACGTGAGCCTATGGAATTAGTCATCCAGGTTGTGACTTGCTAAACATCATAGGACAACCTGCCTTCAAGACACTTAGGATGAGGTGTTCCCACACGTACTTTCCTTTCCTGTATTTTAGGCTGTCGCCACTGCTGGAGCTCTCGGCCTCTTCTTTCTTCGAACTGAGATGGACCTGTTCATTTTGAAAAACCGGAAAGTCATCCCTACAAGAAGTTCTAAACCCACCCCAAACTGTGCTATGTTTTCCTAGAAAAGACAACCCGGAAGTTTCATAACCCTAAGCTAGGGGTTCTCAGTCAATGACCCCTAGCTTAAAGATTTTGATTAACTTTTGATGTAACTGTTAGTTAAGCTGATGTATTTTTAGGCATGTATGTTGTTACCCTAAATGTAAAAATAAACGTAGTCCTTTTCCTTGGTAGAGCTTGAGTATTTGAATCAATGTTTTCATGAGAAGAAGGTGTAGTATTCCTCCTTTAAACGTGGGACTGTCAAGGTAGTGGTTCTCGAGGAAAACCGAATCATCTGGAAGCTAAACTCGTTCCACAGCAATATTTTGTGTTTACAGTTACAGTCATAGAAGAGAATGTGCTCTTGAGAACACTGACTCCCAATCCTGCTGTTTCTTCCTGTGGGGAAGCCATGAGGAAGCTCTTAGCTTCTCTCTGCCTGGTCATTAGTGGCTTCTCTGGCTGGGGCAGCTGAGGAAAGCCCGAGCTCTAGCCTCTGCCCGTCGCAGTAGGGTGCATCTGCCTGGCTGCCTGGAGGGATTGAGATCTGATCTGCTGCTGGAGTAGGAGAGTCACATCTCCATCCCCTCCTGAGACCGAGACCCAATGACTAACTGCGCCTAATTCTTGGTGGAGCATGGGGACGGCCCTTGCTGCTACGCACCAACGCGTTAGTCTTCATAGTTGTTTCAGAAATTTGATCACCGTCCTCTTGACTCGTTTATCTGTCAGTTGGTTCAAAACTTGGGGGAGCAGGAGAAGTATATTAATATTAATATACAATGAAATTCGTTTAATTGATAAGATTTGGGGGATACATTGTTTCTGAACAAAATAGCACAAATACATTAGGAAAGACTGGACTCGGCTGGCTCTGGTAAGTTCAGAGATGCCAGGGTTGAACAAGGTAAAGAAGGGACCACAGTCACATACACCAACTTGGCTGGGGAGGGCATAGACGGGCAGCATGGCGGGGAAAGCCCCTTCCGGCAAGAGACCTTCCAGAAGCATCACCGTGGGGCCGCCACCCAGAAGGGGAATAGGGCAGAGGAAGTCCTAGAGAGGTAGGGGGAAATCAGAGTGGGGGCTCTGTGTTTGGGTGCTGTGGTTCAACAGTAAGAGGGGGAGTTTCTGGGTCAGAGAACTCTGAAGGGCAACTAGGGGTTGGCTTCCTTTATGGCTGCAGGCTTTGTCTTATCTATGCTTAGCAGATATTGGGTGCAGTTTCACAGGTTTGTAAAGTAGGTAGGCTCCAAAAGGCTAAAAATATGTTTATTTGGATTCTATTTAAAGCAATTTGATGTGTGAGCACTGAAGGTTGGCACCGGCAGGCTTGGGGCAAAAGGTCTTAGCCTGCTGTGAGGAAGTAAATAGCAATGGGGCCATTTTCAGTGAACAGGGGCTGTCTCTGGCTCATTTACATAACTCTAGCTCAGTCACATTTTGTTTCTTTCACATGTAAGGAAAATGTCTCTGTAGGACTAGGGCACCAAGCTTTGTTCTCTTACTGCCCAGAAATGTCTCCGCGAGTGAGATCTTTCGCCTTAAGGAGTAGAGAGCTTTAAAGGCCTGAAATGAAGGCACTTCTCGGATCAAATAAATCACTCTAAGCCCTTGGCTGCTCATTTGCCTTCCCACCTGGGGGGGCTCTAAAGCACATTTCTTGATGGAAAGCTTCCTGAGGGCAGGACAGCCTTAGGGATTGGAACAGGTCTCTCCTCTTCAAAGGGAGTCCTTTTGCCTCAGCGGCAGCTAGAGACTTCACAGTTTTTCTTTGACACTGAGATGATCTGTGTGAGTTTGTCAAATCAGACCTGGCTTGGACCTGCCGTATTTCTTATACTGCTCGCTGGTTTGCCACCGTAGCTGTTCCTTGCGAGAAATAATCATCCTTGCTGCAGTGCTTTTGTGGAAAAACATTCAGCATTTTGCATGGCAATCGCAGTCCACTGTTATTGGTGATAAATAGGATATGTGTTGCTTTTCTGGTTTGTTCCTCAAATACAGCCCCCAGTTTCTAGATACAAGCTTGTCATCCAGGTGCCTGTCCATTGGAGGTCTGCCCTCTGAAATGTTCACCAGGCCATCTCTAGATGATAGGATTATGGGCAGTGGGTTATTTACTTCTTTAGCCTTGTTTATGTTATCTTTGTGCTTTTCTATGTTTATTTTCTTTCTTTTTTTATTTTTTTATTTTGACAGAGAGAGAGAGATCACAAGTAGGCAGAGAGGCAGGCAAAGAGAGAGGGGGAAGCAGGCTCCCTGCTGAGCAGAGAGCCTGATGCAGGGCTGGATCCCAGGACCCTCAGATCACGACCAGAGCTGAAGGCAGAGGCTTAACCACTGAGCCACCCAGGCGGCCCCTATGTTTATTTTCTAATTGGGAGAAGACTATACAGTGATAATTAGGAAAATAGATTCGAACAATACCATCAGTTACTCTCTGGTTTTTCTCTCTTTACAGCTTGTGAGGTAACAGAAATACATATATTGGTCTCTGCTGCCAGGTCCTGACTCTGAGCTCCTAAAACCCTCATAAATTCCTAAGTGATAAGAACACTAGGAGGATCTTTTGTTCTACTGAGGTGACTGTGGGTGGGGCTCCTGACTGGCTCCTGGGTTAGGGCTGGTTACTGGAAAGACCAAGCCTTGATGAGAAGCTGCGAAAAGCCATGATTTGCAGTCCTGCTCCTCATTCTCCAGGGCAGACAGGGGCTGTGAATGGAGTTAATGATTGATCATGACTACAGGAGAAGCCTCCACAAAATACCAATAGTGGTTTGGAGAGCTTCCGGGCTGGCAAATACATTCATGTCCCAGAAGGTGATGCACCCCCAGCTCCATGGGCACAGACACTCCTGAGCTCCAGAATCTCCCAGACCCCACTCTCTGTATTTCTCCATCTGGCTGTTCCTCTGTATCCTTTATCGTATCTGGTAAATAAACTGGTCAATGTAAGTAAGTGCCTCCCTGAGTTTTGTCAGCTGCTCAAATTACTTGACTCCAAGGAGGGGGTTGTTAGACCCTGCAACCCATAATCAGTTGGTCAGAAGCATAGGGGACAGCCTGGACTTGGAACTGGCATCTGAAGGGGCAGGGTTGTGGGGAGGGGAGGTGGGGAGGGTGGGAAAGCACTGTCTTGTGAGACTAAACCTTTAGCCTGTAGGATCTGGGGTCAGGTACTATCTCCAGGTAGGTAGTGTCAGCATTGAGTTAAATTGTAGGATACTGATCTGGTGTCACAGAGAATTGCCTGCTTTTGTGCGGGAAAAACCTCCATACATTTGATGCCCAGAAGGGTCAGAAGTCAAGTGTTCTGTGCAAGTAGTAAAGGTGACTCACAAAGGCAGAGACTCATAGTAGGGAAGAACTGGGTTTTTCTTCCCTTAAGAAGGCAGGACACCGAGTTTCTCCCATACACTGCTGGGCCGTGCTTCATCTTTGTGGGTCTTATTCCTGAACTTGCACTCTTGTGCTTGCAAGCTGGCTGCCACTGCCCTTAGGGAATAGTTTTTGTGGCTCATGCCCACCAGGAGAATTATGAGAGTATTTGTTCCAGCATTCTCATGAAAAGTTCTGACATTTATTCCGGTTGGACCAGGTGAGGTCAGGAGCCCACCTTTGAACCAATCACTGTAGTCATGAAATTTGACATACTGATTAGCTTAGGCTTGGGTTTGCCCCCTAGGGCTAGGAGAGGTCTCATCTGACCTCTGATAATGAGAACTAAGAGTAGTGGGGAGATGGGTCATTAATCAAAAATTATCCAAGCAAGCAGTGGACAAATGTCTACTGTCTTTCTGGCTACCTTCATTTGAAATGACCAAGAGAATATTTACTGAAACCACAGTGTTGATGGTGTCTTATGACTCTCTCAGCACATGCCTGAATTACCTTTCCTGTGTTGGCTACTGTGATTTTTGTTATGGGGAGTTTTAAGTGTGATTTTATTTTCTAGAAATTTCCTGTTGTTTAGTGTGTAGCATCTTGAATGCCAGCTGTATGTTTATTTTTGTTTGTTTGTTTGTTTTCCTATAAGCCTTCAAAGAATAAAACACATATATGGTCAATCTAACTTTTCTGAAGGACCAATTAACAATGGTGACACTGGTGATAAACAATGGTAATAAACTCTTTACAATAAGACAGTGACTTTTCTATTCTACATATATTTTCTAATAAATCATGATAGAAATTCTAAGTCACATTTGGAATATTTGCTAAAAGTTTTGACAAGAGAAGGGCATACCCAAATTATTAATATATCAAATTTAATGAGGTTAATGCTTAGAAAAATTAGCACATGTATTCTAGATGCTTCTAGAACTAAAATTTTTAAAAACAGCAACTCATTAAAGTGAATGTAGAGTCCTGTAAAACATAGAGACCTGCTAACTCAACTTTGAATAAACCTGCACTGAGAGACTGAATGTACAAACAGGCAAAGGCCAAGCCTTGTGTGAAAATAGAACTCTGACCCACAATGTGCAGCAACCAGCCCAGGAAATGAATCCATTACCTACTTTAACTAGCCTAGGAAGTCAACCTTCTGGACGTCAGACTTGTGGAAAGTCAGACCATTACCGGTAGCAACTAATCCAGGAAGCCAAACAATAATGTCCATAACAAAATGGCCAGGACTTGATGAATAACTGACAGCTTCCCTAATTCTTGTCTCTGCTCCCGCCTAATGGCCAATGAGAGAAAACCAGATATGCACTCTAAACCACTCACTTAGGATGTCCCACTTCTATTTAGCCTAACTACAACTTCCCCATGCCACAGCCTCCGGTTAGAGCACATCTAAAAGTTCCCTTCTTTGTACCATAAAATTTTCCTACTTCTCTGCTTGCTTCTATATCTCTGCTGCAATGCAAGTGATGGTGGCTGACTCCCTTGTGATAGCGAGTTCTGAACATACAGCTCCTGCTTGTTCTCATTTGGATGGTCTTTTTTCCTTAAGAATTAACTTGAGAAGTCACCTAATTATCTAACACGCTAATGTATGTATCCTATAATGTTTCCTACACATGCAATGAAAACTGAAATTGTGTTCACTTAACTAGTATTTTTCAGTCGCATAGTATCAGATATTTTAAAAATATTAATTAATTCTACCAGGATCCTCATACCAGTGTCTCTGTTTTACAAGTGGAGCAACCTAAAACCGCTAAATTGAGTAACCTGTAATAAATGAAAGGCAGAGTTAGAATTCAAACTTGACATTTTCGTTTCACAACTGATCTTTAAACAAACATATAATAGGAATTACAAGAGAAAAATATAGCTAGAACTGGATTTCATTTTTCTTAAATCGAAGTCTGAGGAGAGACAAGATTGAAGTTTATAAAATAAAGAAAAGTGTGTTTACCATGGGCATCCTCTGATATTTGAAAGGCAACATAAGGACAAATGAAAGAAATTGCTATTTTATTTGACTGGTATAAAACATATTTCTTAGTTGCTGTGTTCTTCGGACTGGTAAAGGATAATAAGTGAATGGAAGAATTGTGTAGTTAAATGAAAATCAAAGGCCTAAATCCTGTCCCAGGACTGATTATATCTACCTGAGGAACCATGGTCAAGAAACTTCACCTCTCTGGACCTCAATGTCCTTATCTTCTAAAATGAAGCTTATAACTTCTATCTGCAAGACAATTGTAGGAATTAAATGAGATGATGTGTGGCATCTAATGTATATTGGTTCCTCTTTTCCTCTCTGTTCAGAGTGCTCTGTCATTCTCAGAGTCACAGCTATATAGAGATCCTAGAGTATCACTGGTCGTGATTTGCCAGCCATTTTCTCTCCAGATTGAACTCCTCCAGGATAGTGGTAGAGTCTTACTCACGTCTGTATTCCCAGTTATATTTAACAGCAAAGCCTTGTTAGAAACAGATGAATGATTTCAGACTTTAGGAAGTACATACTTTCTAGGAAAAGATTGGCATGCATGACATAATAAAGGCATGACACAAGATAGCAGATACTCAAGGGATTAAACTGTGTGGCACTGAGTAAATGAAAGAAAATGGGTAAATGAATTTAAGGAAAACCTCACCGAGGGTGGGTAGACCATGAGGTGACCTTAGCAAAGGGGAGGATTTTGCTACTAGGATAAAGGTCTGAAGTATGGTGCCATGAGGGATGTACAAGGGCATAGAGGTAGAAGTAGACAGGAACGACTTGGAAGGATGGTGAAAATATGAGCTTAACAAGCAGAAAATTCATTTGGGCAGTGGGAGAATGAAGCAAAAGTTGCATTGTTATGGCCACATCAAGCGCCAGTTATGGTCTTGAAGTTGTCAGGTATTTCGGAATACCTATTCATGCCTATGCTTGCAACAGCCTATGTCCTCGGCTAACCTCCCCCCCCACCACCCTGGGACAACCTGCCTACTTACTGCTTCTGGAACATTCTAGGCAGCATCCTGCTTTAAAGTCTTTGCTTTTCCTCTTACCTTTGCCTGGAATGCTCTTTTCCCAGATATCTTTCTGGTTATTTTCCTCACCTCCTTCAGGCTTATGCTCCTATCTCACCTCCTCCACAATGTCCCCCTTGATCTCTATATTTAATATAGCAACTTCTCCACCACACCTCCTCTCCTAATTCCTCCCTAGCCTGCTCTACACTTTTCTTGTTCCCAGAGAACTAATCACCTCCTCACATACCATAGATATACTTACCTATTAGGCTTATAATTTTATATCCCCACTCAAGTATGAGCTTTATGAATGAAAGGTCTTTGTTTTATTCACTGATGCATCCCAAGTACCTGGCACACAGTATGCCCTAAAAAGGAGTTACTGAACGAATAAATGAAGCAATGGAAAATACTCAGTTTAACTCAAATGAAAACAATACTGAGGTCTCAAATTTAAGTCAACCTTCTGCCAGCCAGTGTTTGAATTACTGACATTTTAGCTTCCCAGTTTAAGACTCTGACCATTTTGGCAATGCCTACTAAAATCTAAACACAATCTGGACTTGTATTTATTCACCTGAAAGTCAGTTGAACTTTATAGAGGTCAGAGGAAAAAAGAGAAAATAACGGATAAAGAGCGACAGATTTCACACTGACACGGGGTGAAGCCACGGAGCCAAATGCAGAACAGAAAGCTCTCAATCAATGAGCTTAGTTTCAAATGTGTATTAAGAAAACCTGAAGTCTTAATTCCTTTTCTCAGAGATGTAGAAAGGTCAGGAACCTTTGTGACAGAATTTTGTTTGATCTCCCAGCTGAAGTTTCCAAATGTTTTTCAGATATTTAAATGTGGATAAAAGGTCAAACATCTCGAACCAGAAGTTACAATCAGGCTTTAAAACTTGGTGTATTAAATGGCTCCACAAACTAAATCCCCATTCATCAGGGAGCAAGAGTAACCTAGAAACAAAAGCTATGGCACTTAAACATCATCAGCACAAACAGGAATTTGGCAATCAGCTCAATTCTGGGCAAGAAAACTTCTTTTCCCAATGGGGATTATGGTTCTAAGTGTAATGAGACTTTTGTGCCAAATGGAGAGAAATAATTTAACCATACAATAAAATTCAAATGGAAGTTTCTTATTGGAATTAATAATATTATTTATCCATGGGACTCCAGTCATGTAACTTTGGTATGTCGCCAGGAACTAAAAGTTGGAAGTGTGACTCATTTTTCTACCCCTCATTCATTGTATTCTACTAATCAAACATCAGAACTTGGGGATCTTTCTTTTGAAAGTTCACTGGTGCTTATGCCTTTTCTAGTCTGTCACACCCTAGTTAGGGTATCTCAGGTTTTGCTTTCCCCTCTCTCTGGTGCCTATGACTTACTGCTTTCAGAATAATCTTCCTAAAATTCCTCCTCCAATAGTCAACTTACTAAAGATGCTATTAACCCTTCCTATGTGGTGTCCACCATGTGCATGTTACACCTTTCTGTTTATTTCCTACTGGAAGCCTGGGACTAAGGTGCTCTCTTTCTCTCATCTAACCCAGGATGTGACCATTGTGCTAGATGCTTCCCTGCACAACAGTTTTACTCCCTGAATATCTCTCATCTGAACTCTCCACTCCTACGGTTACTGTCTTTGTTCAGTCCTTAGTGTTGGCCTTAATTAATGCAGCAACCTCCTAAATTGGCATCCATTCCTGTCTCCCTCCATCCTCATTGTGTTCAGAGCAATATTTTAAAAATATAAACGTTAGTCTGCAGTAGCCCATGTAAATTCCTTCAATAACTTCTCATTAGCTCCAGGTTAAATTCAACTTCCTTAAAATGGTGTGTACTATTTTTCTCGGTCTGGCCTTGTCTAACCTGAAATATTGAGACTGGGCCTTTAGGTGTCATTAAGAGTACCATCATTTTCAGCTTCACCCTCTGTGTCCTGAACTCAAATTTTCTGGTTATGAGAGAGATGGGGCATTCCCCATCCAGAGTGCATTGTTCTCTAGGGTCGACTCCCAGCCTTGCCAAGGACTGTGTCTGTTACTTCAGACTGCCTGGTAGAAAGTCAAATGCGCTTTCCTTTCTCATACTAATGCATGGTGGGTGTTAGGCATAGACCAGGTGCTTACTGAGAGCAACTGGGTGTAGATCAAGTACTTACTGGGAACAGCTGGATGCTCAGGACTTGTGCTTTAGGAGTAGAAAAGAGTTAACTCAGGAGACTTCGGTTGTTCAAACTCATCACATTCCAGAGAAAGGCCTGTCTTCAGGGATGGCCCTTGGCTAACTGCTAGGAGATAACTTCTGACAACTTGGAATATTCTGCCTCATCAGAGTGTTTTGGGGTCCTGAGGCCTTGGGCCATGCCTACCTGTTTGACTAAATAAGTTTACTCTAAAAGTTGCTTCATATGTGGAGCCACTGAAGCTCTCACTCACAGCTGGTGGGAATGCAAAATAGCCATTTTGAAGACAGTTTGGCAATTTCTTAGAAAGCTAACATCTTCTTGCCATGCAATCCAACAATTGCACTCCTTGGTATTTACCCAAAGGCGTGGAACACATTTCCACAGAAAAACTTGCATGCAGATGTTTATAACTGCTTTGTTCATTATTGACAGAACTTCAAAGTAACCAAGATGTCCTTCAGCAGGAGAATGGATAAATACATTGTGGTATGTCCAGACAATGGAGTATTATTCAGTGCTGAAAAGAAATGAACGGGCCATGGAAAGGTATGGAGGAAAGATAAATGCATATTAGCAGGTGAAAGAAACCAATCTGGAAAGGATAAATCCAAATGATTCCAACTATATGACATTCTGAGAAAGGTGGAACTATGTTGACAGTATAAAGATCAATGGTTTCTAGAGGTTAGGGGGACGGATGAATGAGTAGGCTGGACACAGAAAATATTTAAGGCAGTGAAACAACTCTGTATGATAACTATAATGGTGAATACTTGCTATTATGAATTTTTCAAAACTCATAGAATGTACAATGCCAAGAACACACCCTAGTGTCAACTATGGGCTCCTGGTGATATCGGTACATCAATGTAGATGCATCCATTGTCCCAAAGGTACCACTCTACTAGGGGACGCTGTGCATGTGTGGGACAGGAGATATATGGGAACTATTTGTACCTTCTAATCAACATTGCTATGATTCCAAAATAGCTCAAAAAAAAAAAAAAGCCTATTTTAAAAAAATAAAATGTGATTTGTGACAAGTACCCATTTTTCATCTGGGTAGGTAGGTAGATTCTGAGGAGCTCTGCCCTCTCCCCAAACTATATTTTTATTTATTTATTTATAGATTTTATTTATTTATTTGACAGAAAGAGAGAGACAGTGAGAGAGAGAACAGAAGCAGGGGGAGTGGGAGAGGGAGAAGCAAGCTTCCCGCTGAGCAGGGAGCCCGATGCAGGGGCTCAATCCCAGGACCCCGGGATCATGACCTGAGCCAAAGGCAGACGCTTAACGACTGAGCCACCCAGGCGCTCTCCCCGTCAAAGTATATTTTTAAAAGGATCTCATGTGCTCAAATTTCAAACATCATCTTTTCACTTAAATTTCAATATATTGAATTTTCAGCCTCTACTGTTTGCTTAATGACTGCAGGGTCCACAATCAGGCTGCCTTTGCTTCATATACCAACTTCTTCCTCTATAAGCACGGGCTAGAGTGGCCGGTGGTTTTCACCTGAAGCCAGAGCCAGAGGCACTTCTCATGCCAGCGCTGGTAAAAAGACAAAACCAAACCAAGCAAAGCAGTTCAGGAGCCTGTCCTTAAAAAGTGGCAATGTGCCTGTAGGCCCCAAGGTCTTCATGGCCTTGTGTCACATGCTTGGCGCATCCCTCTCTCTTTACCTTACAATTTGTAGGATGAACTTAATTAGCAATAAATATCCCTAAATAGAGCACATACCAAGTGTGGTTCCAGGTGTGGCTAAGGTCATGGTTTTGGTTCTGCCCCAGTTTGGATGCTTCTCTTCTATTGAGTTGCATCAGTGACTTTTTTCTGTTCCCACTGTTCAGGTCCTCTCTCACCTAAGTGCAAGGATCACTTCTCCACACCGGAGCTGTAATGTCCGTCCCAGAGAAGGAACTCTTGCACTGGCGTTTGCTCCATCGGTTGTATTTCTCCCTGAGAGCGTGGTAATTAAAATGCCAGCCGTGGCTTCCTGCACTATCCCCCCATACTCTACCTATACTCACTCTTCTCCAGGGCAGTGCTGTGTGACGGACTTGGCCTTTCAGCCTCCATTTCTGGGAGGAGGGTGTAGATAGAATCAGATTGAGACAGGATCCTTCACTGCACAGAACATGTGGAGTTTATGCTGCCTTGTGACATCTCAAGGCGCCTTTTTTAACTATTTCATACTCATTTTAAGGGCAGGTCACAGTTATGCCAACCATGGAGTATCTGTGCATTTTCCTAGGTCAAGTTTATAAAAATAAAAGCCTCCTCTTTTTTTTTTTTTTGTAGTATAAAATAATAATATGATTTTCCTTTTGATCTATTAATACATTGCCCACTATTGAACTATCCTTGCATTTTTTAAATTAACTTTGCTGGGTCATTCTTTATCATTGAAAAATATTTAAAGTAAATGGGTTTATCTTTTACTTGGGAGTTTTGTGTCAGTTCTTTCAAGGGCGATTGGTCTGAAGTTTGTGCTCTCCTTGTTAAATGGATGCTAACTTCATATAAGGAAGAGAAACAGTTTCTTTCTTTATCCAAGTTCTGGACCAGTTTATATAACATAGAAACAATTTGTTCCTGGAAAGTTTGAAATAATTCATCTGTAAAACCATCTGGGTCCTGCACATTTTTAAGTAGTAATTCTGTGACAACTTTATTTTTTTCCATGAAAATTGATTTATTTAGATTTACTACCTCTTCAAGGGCCAATTTTGGAAATTTATATTTTCTTAGACTACTGTTCATTTCTTCTAG
Organism: Enhydra lutris kenyoni; assembly: GCF_002288905.1. Classification (NCBI taxonomy): domain Eukaryota; kingdom Metazoa; phylum Chordata; class Mammalia; order Carnivora; family Mustelidae; genus Enhydra; species Enhydra lutris. Next base: position 15,779,056 of record NW_019154142.1, read on the forward strand.
GTTTTATTATTATAGAGCTGTGCAAAGTATTTTCTTGGTGTTCTTTTAATAACTTCTTTGTTCTCTTTTTCATTTTTAACTTTGTGTATAGGGCACTTCTGACAGCATAATTAGTTCTTACATGATTGTTAGAAGTTGAGTCATTCTTAGACAAATTCTTTTTGTCTTATAGATATAACATTACAAATCAGAGTTCTGGTCCTATTCATACTATAAAAATACCAATGTTAATCATAGAAATAAATGCCAGGAAAATACAAAATATAGTTGTTAACTAGAAGCAAATATTTATAAATTTAAAAAACAAATATTTAGAATAAAATATACATTGAAAACATACCTTTTGGAGGATTTTTTTTTCCCTATGAAATTATACTAGATTTCTTTCTGGAGCCCAAGGCAGGGCTTGAACTCATGACCCTGAGATCAAGACCTTAGCTGAGATCAAGATTTGGACGCTTAATACTAGGTAGACTTTCTTAAAAAGAATTCAGAAGGTTTTGATTGGGATAGCTTCTTTTCTGTTTCTTGAAGCCAGTGGAGATGGTCTTTGTTGAGCAGGTTAAAATCTTCTGTCTTAAAAATTCCATTGTGCCAAGTTTTGGAAGGGTAAATTCTGGGAGGGGTGTTATTTTCATGATAAATCTGTATGACTGATCATGGAGCACAAGGGGCAGAGATGAATAAGGAGAAAGAAGCAGAGAATAGATCACAATATGACGTATATGCTGTTGCCATCTATGGAATTTTGGGCTGGATCTTTCAGACCACGAGAAGCCACTGAAGAGTCTTAACCATTCATGCAATATGATCATATTGCATTTTATAAATATAACTCTGGTAGCAATGGGTTAGAAGGGAGGAAGCATGAAGGCAAAAAAAAAGTTATGAAGGCAAAGAGATGAGTTAGGAGGCAGAAGGGACAGATTAAAATAATATTCACAAGGTAAAATGGCAAGTCTTAGAGACCAATTAAATGTAAGGGTAAGGTAAGAGGAGACATTTAGATTGACTTCTTGATCACCCATGGCCTGAATAATTGAGTAAATGATGGTATCATTAGTTAAGGTAGTTTGGAAAAGGAACAGTTGTTGGTGGGAAGATGATAAATTGCTTGACACACACTGAGTGTTCAATGGGTGTTCTGTGGAACATTTGAGAAAAGCTATGTATTTGGGACCCAGCTGCATATACTAAAGTTCAGCAGAGAGATTTGAGCTGGATGATGAATTTTGACATGATTAGAATATGCTAACCGAAGCAATGAGATGAGTTTACATAGAGAGAGGATTTGGGGGAGAAATGTAGAGGGCCCACGAACAAATCCCAGGAAACACCAAAGTTTAAAAACCAATTATATTTATTTATTTATTTATATTAAAGATTTTTTTATTTATTTGACAGAGAGAGAGAGAGATCACAAGCAGGCAGAGAGGCAGGCAGAAAGGGGGAAGCAGGCTCCCTGCTGAGCAGAGAGCCTGATGTGGGGCTCCATCCCAGGACCCTGAGATCACGACCTGCGCCGAAGGCAGAAGCTTAACCCACTAAGCCACCCAGGCGCCCCCCAAACCAATTATATTTAAATAAACATTTTCATTATTCCCTTCCCAAATCAAGTTCTCTTTTCTGATGAACTTCTTTTCAAGTACTCAGGCTCAAACCTTGGGATCAGAGTACTTGCTCTCTTTTTGTGTGCAAGCAATTTTTGGGTACTATAGAGTCTCTTTCTACCAAGTCTCTTATCTCTGCCCCTTACTCTCCATTCTCCCTGTTCCTGCTATAGACTCCTAGCATCACCCACCTGGCAAGGGTCCTACAGACAGAGAAGCATCTCTTATCTCAGATAATTGAAGCCAATAGCTTATCAGGTCTGTTTCAGCAGGGAATTATAAAAATAATAATACACATAAACCTTGTGAACTTATGAACGTATATTCATGCATTCATCTTTTAATGTAGCCAGAGCATTTTCCTGAATTGATCCACTTATTGATGTTCTGCATTCTTCTTCCTTTTTAAAAAATTTTAAAATAGATTTTATTTATTTATGAGAGAAAGAGAGAGAGAGAGAGAGCAGAAGCAGGGAGACAGACAGAGGGAGAAGCAGACTTCCCACTGAGCAGGGAACCAGACACAAGGCTTGATCCAGGATCCTGGGACCATGATCTGAGCTGAAGGCAGACGCTTAACCGACTGAGTTACCCAGGAGCCCCTCCATTGTCCTTCTTCTAAAAACTATATCCACAGTGGGGCGCCTGGGTGGCTCAGTGGGTTAAAGCCTCTGCCTTAGACTCGGGCCATGATTCCAGAGTTCTGGGATCAAGCCCCACATAGGGCTCTCTTCTTAGTAGGGAGCCTGCTTCCTCCTCTCTCTCTCTCTCTCCCTGCCTCTCTGCCTACTTGTGATCTGTATCTGTCAAATAAATAAATAAAATATTTTTAAAAAAACTATATCCACAGTGTGTAATAATAATGAATAATTAATAATAGTCTTCTTAAATACTTTCTATGTAGCAGGTACTCTTTTATGCGCTTTATTAATTTTAACTCTATTAATCCTCATGCAAACCAAGAGGTAGGCACGATGACTAACTCTATTTTATAGATAAGGAAATGGAGGCATGCAAAGGTTAATTAAATTACCCAAAGTCGCATAGATAGCAATGGCAGAATTGGAACGGGTTTCATTAAATTTTGCTCTATGGGTTCTTAACCACTGTGCAACACTGTGTTGTCTACTCTGAAAGTACAAGACTCACTATAGAATCTTTCCAGATTTTCATTTTCCCTCCAATCTTTTACCTTTGCTCTACACACCCTTAATTCTACAACAATTATTATACCTTTTTTTAGTCTTTCCCAAAGCAGGTAGTTCAGTTTTCACAGAAACATCAACTCTCTTTCCTTTTACACTTACCATTACTTTTGTCTTAAAATATTCCTTAAATTATGTAATTGCAACTAAAGCTCATAAACACATTTGGAAACAAACATTCTGACTCTTGGTAAGCAAGCAACTCATCTGGAAGGAGTAGGAATACAAGAGAGGGTTGGGATGTGTCTTACTGGCTCAACATCCAGGATGTCCTGCAAATCAGTCCATGGATTTTGGAGACAGCATTAGAGCTAGGATGAATGAGGTATTTCTGTTAAGAAGAGGTCAGTTAAGAGAATTTCTGTTTTATTTTGGTGTGGTCCTGACGGTTTAATTTTGCTTTTGTTTGCCTTGCCAGAGGACACATATCTAGAAAAATGTTTCTATGGCTTATGTCAAATAAATTATTGCTTAAGTTTTCTTCTAGGAATTTTATGGTTTCAGGTCTCACATTTAGGTCTTTAGCCATTTTGAGGTATTTTTTGTATATGGTGTAAAAGAGTGGTCTAGTTTGTATATGGTGTAAGAGAGTGGTCATTCTTTTGCATGTAGCTGTCCAGTTTTTCCAAAGAAGACATACAGATGGCAGACAGACACATGACAAGTTGTTCAACATCACTCATCACCAGAAAAGTGCAAATCAAAACCACAATGAGGTATTACTTCACACCTATAAGAATGGCTAAAATCAAAAACACAAGAAATAGCATGTGTTGGTAAGGATGGGGAGAAAAAAGAACCTTTATGAACTGGTGGTGGGAAGACAAACCAGTGCAGCCACCATGGAAAACAGGATCGACATTCCTCAGAAAATCAAAAATAGAATTATCATATGTTCCCGTAATTCCATTACTGGGTATTTACTCAAAGGAAACAAAAACACAAATTTGAAAAGCTATATGTACCCCTATGTTTATTGCAGCATTATTTAACCAAGTTATGGAAGTAAACCAAGTGTCTATCCACAGATAACTGGATAAAGAAGATGTAGTATATATACAAAATGGAATATTACTCAGCTACAAAAAGAATGAAATCTTCCACTTGCAACAATATGGATGGCTCTAGAGAGTATAATAAGTGAAATAAGACAGAGGAAGACAAATACCATATGATTTCATATGTGGAATTTAAGAAATAAAACTCATATGTGGAATTTAAAAAATAAAACAAACGGTTAAAGAAAAAAGAGATCTAAAAACAGACTCTTAAATATAGAGAACAAGCTGGTGGTTGTCAGAAGGGAGGTGGGTGGGGAGATGAGTGAAATAGGTGTAGAGGGTTAAGAGTACACTTATGATGAGCACTGAGTAATGTATAGAATTCTTGAATCACTGTATTATACACCAGAAACTATTATAACACTGTAAGTTAATTATACTTGAATAAAAAAAAGAGAGACAGAGAGAACTTCTGTTTTCTCTGTTTCTAATGTCTTGCCATCCTGCCCAGGGCTTTAAGAATGTGTCATTTTCCTAAATGATTATGTCACTCATGATGCAGCCAAAGAAACCATTTCTGTGCAGCCATTTCTCCACTGCCACAAAACAAAGTCCCAAGTCCAGCATAAAACCTAAATTCTCAGAGTGGCATTTAAAGTTCTCAAGGATTTATCCCAAGCCACCTCTTCAAATACATTTATCTTTCCCATGCTCTGGGATTATTAATCTATGTTGAGTTCTAATTGTGAAAACCCATAATAAACTTTATTAATAATTCTCCTAAGCAGAATCCAGACTTCTTGTTAATCATCTGCCTCTCCCTTCATTTAAGAAACCACAATAGTTACAAAAGATATAAGGGAGGGCAAGAGAGGGCAACAGTATTTGTCCTATGAGCTCTCTAGGGCCCTGTGACAGGTTGTGTTTTCCAAATATGGTTATGGTGGTATTTCTGGTTTGACACGCTCTTCAGAACCTTGCTTTTCCTCCTCCCAAGAGGCAATGTCTCTGTTTTCTCACCTTGTATTTGGGCAGGAGCTTGACAACCCTTCCACAGGTAAAATAGGACAGAAGTGATCCTATATGACTTGCAAAGCAAGAAGGGACATGTGGCCACATGTGGCTCTGTCTCTTAGGATGCTTGTCATTGAACTCTGCCACCATATTGTGATGAAGTCAAACAAGATTTTTTGTGGGGAGATCACAATCAGAAGCTCAATTGAAGAGGAACTCTCCATCCAACAGCCAGTGTTAACTGCATAGTATGCAAGAGAATGAGCCCTCTGATGATCCAGGCCTCCGCCTTCAAGCCTTCCAGCTGAGGCCTGACAGTGTGCGGCAGAGGCAAGCTGACATCACTATGTTGTCAAAAACCTGACCCACGGGGGCGCCTGGGTGGCTCAGTGGGTTAAAGCCTCTGCCTTCGGCTCAGGTCATGATCTCAGGGTCCTGGGATCGAGCCCCACATCGGGCTCTCTGCTCAGCAGGGAGCTTGCTTCCTCCTCTCTCTCTCTCTGCCTGCCTCTCTGCCTACTTGTGATCTTTGTCTGTCAAAAAAAAAAAAAAAAAAAAAAAAAACAACTGACCCATGGAATCTGTGAACATAATAGCTATTTTTCTCCGTGAGGTTTTAGAATAATTTGTTCTATGTCATAGTAAGTGGAATAGGCCCTTTGGGCAAATATGTAAATAAGTAGTATGTTTAGGGGTTCTCTTCCCAGAATTCTGAGTTAGAAATGGTTGAAGGAACTAACCCATCCATTTCAGGATTATTTGCTCGATGTCTTCCCAAACTCTCAGTCCCCTTTACCACGGGACTTCAACTAGAGTATGAAGTGATTCTTGGTGCCCAGACCTGTGTCTCAGCTGACAGACTCTCAGCCAGTGGCCTCTTAGGCTTTGGCAGCCATCTTGTCTGTGCACCGAGCCTGTCACATGGCTGCCAACATTGTATTATCGGATGGTTCTTTTTTCCTTTTGGATACTCCCTAGGCCCACATAAATGTTTACAATGTTAGTTAACGCCATCCTCAGTTGTCTTTGGCAATTCAAAGCAGTGAAATTATTGTGTATGTTTTCCCTGGGAAATCACTTTCTGCTTTAGAATTTCTTCACATATCAATCTGTATTCAAAACCAAATTTTCACAGCATTGATGAAAAGGAGGTAAGATTATCACAAAGTACTCTGGGTAGAAAAGAAGTAGGAGATACTTCGATACTCTTTGCAACTCTCTCTCATCACCAATCCCAAAGCACTTCCTGCCTCCTCCCCCCAACCCCCACAAGCTTTTTTTCATGTTGTGCCTTTGCCTGGAAATCCCTCGAATTGTTATCTTTTTAGCTCAGTTAAACATGCCAACTCCTTTAAGCAGCCATGCATAGTGACAATTTTGTCCAACTTTATGTTCACACAGAATTTTGTTTAAAATGCTTTTGAACTGTCCTCTTGTGATTAAAATATTTGTATACAGAGGTTTGTACACCTACATCATGAGGTTCTTGTTAGTTTTTATTTCCTCCACACATTTAGCAAAGTGCCTTTCACCTAACAGATTCTCAATATGAGATTATTGAGTTAATTTCTAAATGAAAAGGAATGGCAAAATATTAGAATAAAACTATATTATAATAGTGAAAAGCTTCAGAAACTTAAAACTGATTAGAGCCTCAACTTGAGTCTAGGGTGTGTGCATGTGTGTACATTTATACATTATACATTATATATATAATATAAATATATGTTATATTTATATATGTACATGTGATGTACATGGGTATTTCATTTCCTTTAGCATTTCTATAAATTATTGTTGTCACAATTTGGGTTTACTTTTTTTTTTTAAGATTTTATTTATTTGACAGAGAGACAGAGAGAGAGGGAACACAAGCAGGGGGAGTGGGAGAGGGAGAAGCAGTCTTCCCGCTGAGCAGGGAGCCTGATGCGGGCCTTGATCCCAGGAACCTGGCTGGGATCATGACCTGAGCTGAAGGCAGCCGCTTAATGACTGAGCCACCCAGGCACCCTTGGGTTTACTTTTGTACATAAACTCAGATAAGACTCTGAGAGACTTACCTGAAAGAACTAAGAGATTTTAGTGATGGCAAACTATCATATATACCTAGTATTTTATCTGTATAGTTAGTGGAAGTGTACCCCTAATTATCCAGTTCTGATTAAGAAATAATAAACCCTACATTGACTGATGTGAAAATTTGAACATGAGAAGTGATAGAAAATATGAGGAGAAGAAACAAGGAAGAAATTTCAGTGTTTAACATAGCTTTTACTTTAAGTTAAAAATGTGCTTGCATATTTCCATTTTAAAATATTTCCTCGATGGATTGAATAGCTTGAACTTTGGATGTGAGATAAACTACATAAAATGATTGTTTAGATGACAAGTACCATGAATGAATTATTTCTTACTAATAATACAATGTACTTCTTCCATTCAAAGATATTAATATTAATCCTTTCATTATGCAAGACTTTTTCCAGCTACAGCATTCCATTTAACATACCCATCTATTTCCATATGAACAGGGATCTGTGCTAATTTTACACTAATTCTTAAGATGAATAATTGAGATATTGGATGCAATGCCTCAAAACTTTGAAGTAACAAGTCCTGAGCCATGAGTTAATCAAGAAAACTATACATAGGTCTTCATTAACATACTAAGAATCAGCCTACCAATAAAGAAATCACTGAACATGCACAGTTAGTGGTGTAAAATTCAATCACACTTAACTTAGCCTGAAAATATCAGTATCTTAATAATTCCTTGTATTTATATAGACTAGAACCTTTCCTGTGGAGAAAGCAAAGTTCTTTTGCATATCTTCTTTGATTAACCGCATTTAAGAGAAGATGCCATTATCCACACTTGACAAAATATCAAAAAGGTGAAGTAACTCAGCCAAGGTCACACTACCAGAGAGAAATCTAAATCAGCTCTAGACGTCTTGGCTGCAATTAGCGCTCTACTGAAGCTAGAAATAAACAGGGCAAAATATATTTCTATACTTGGACACTTCCAAGATATGATAAGGTCTCGGCTGGTCTCACCAACCTCTGCCTCCCTCTCAGTGCTGTATGTGATGAATAAGGAAGTGGAAAAAGAGATGAAGGAGGCACCTGATAGGAGTTTTTGATTCTGGAAAAGGAATTAACTGGAAACCAGAGATTTTTCTGTGTGTGCAACTATTGTGAGCTGTGGCTTAGTCATAAAAATTTTATAGCATGGTTCAAAGTTTGCTGTAACATAATCCTTCAGGCACAAAGCACCCATAGCAACATGGACTCCTTTGGAAATGCTAAAGGAAACAGCCTGCCGTGGAGGTGGTTCTGGGGAGCCCCAGGTGCTGGTTAATAATGGAATGGGTAGGAGAAGTCTGAAAGGGAGGTGACATTGACAGAGTTGTTTTAGGCTCTTGACATGACCCTAATTCTTCCTTGGCTCTAATTTTGAGGTTTGGTTGGTACTTGTATCTAGGTAGAGAGTGCCAGATAACAAAGAAAGAAAGATAGAAAAGGAAAAAAAATAGGGAAGGGAAGCATGGACTAGAAGTTAGGGTTGATACTAATTCTGGGTCAGAAGATAAAAGCACATCTGCCCTCATTCCTGTGTCATGTCCTATGACACTGGAAGTGAAACCCATTTGCTATCTGGGACTAGATATTCTTTAGAAATCCTTGTAGTTATATCATTGTCTTCTCCTGCTTAAGTAAAGAGCTTTAAAAAAGTATAGAACGATAAAATTTATTTTTCACATGTTGTATTCTGTTAATTGCCCTCCCTGAATGCATAGAAGTGTGGATTTTTTTTTTTTTAAGAGATAAGGGAAGTTAAGTCCTACAAAGTCATCTCAACAGCAATAGGTAAAAGGGCAAGATGTCCTCTATTTAGATATGTCAACAGCAAAGCTCACAGAGAACGTGAACTGACTGATTCAACACGTTTCCAGAAGAGGAAGGTATATTAGAGTCCTGAAGAAAACAAGGCTGAGAAAACTTTGCCCATAAATCAGCAATTACTGGTAGTTAGTCAATATCACAGGTTTGATAAAGTGCCAGAGCCCACTAATGGTATGAGAACATTAAGTCTTTGGTCACAAAGTCACAGCAAGACCTTGCTCAGATTTACTTTGGAGCTGTCTGGGCTTGGAGCTGTTGTTGTGAATAATAAATCTGATGTTTTTCTTATGCCCTCATTTCCCTGCTGCACTTGAACTGGGTGAAAACAAAGCCAGATTGGAGCGGAACAGCAGCTGGAGACATGACACCACTGGTGGAGAACTTTGACGTACAGAAAGTGAAATTGGTCAAGCTCACGCAGTGTTGGCACATGCCAGAATTTTATCCCCCAAACTGTTCTAATATTGGCTGCTGGCTTTCTCAGTTACCTTGCAAGATGGGTTTGCCACGGTCTCCTGAGACTTAAGAGATGCCCACTTATGCCAACACTTCATAGATTTTTCTCTTGTATCTGCCCTATCAGTAAAACAGAAAGGGAATATACATTATTTATCCTTATTCTGAAGGAAATCTAAAACCATCTAAAGGAGTCAACACAAATGTTCAACAAGATTCTATCCATTTACTTTATTCGAGTCACCATTGAAATTGAGGTATTGTTTTGTAACATTAGTACCTGCTCATGGTAAGCCCTCACAGTTGAGATACAGTACTCCATAGGGAAATGGCCTAGAGCTTTCTACCTGAAGTGGATCGCAGGGTTCAGCAGCATCTGGATCATCTCGGAGCTTGTGATTAGTTCAAAACTCGGGCTCCACCTATAATGAGAATTACATTTTAACATGATTCCCAGAAGATTCATATGCACATTAAAGGTTTTTTTTTTTAATTGGATAAATTGGACATGTAACATTGTGTGAGCTTAAGGTGTACAATGTGTTGCTTTGGCTCATTTATATATTGTAATATGATGGCCAGTGTAGCAAAATTTATCTCATTATATAGTTATGGTATAACATTATTATCTATATTCATGATACTGTGCATTAGATCTCTATGGTTTCTTTACTACCTGTTACAAGTTTGTACCCTTGAACACCAGCATTTGAATCCTCCCCACTCCATTCCCTGGTAACCAATATTTGATTTCTTTTTCCCCTACAGGTTTAACTTTTAAAAAAATTCCATATATAAGTGATATTATACAGTACTTGTCTTTCTCTGTTTGACTCATCTCACTAAGCATTATGTGCTCGAGGCCCTTTCATGTTGTCACAAATGAAAAATATCTTCCTTTCTCATGGCTGAGAAATATTCCATTGCACATTAAAGTTTTAGAAGTATTGGCCTATAGAACTTCTACCATTTTTACCTAAATTGTATTTGTCAGGTATTCCATATAAAAGAATGCCTGCTTGGATTCCGTCTGTAGTTGGAGGCACAGACAAAATTGGAATAGAAAAAAACACCAAGCACAATTTGTATGTGAACTCCAACTCTCAGTCTAAATGAACATCAGTTATTAGTGGAAGAATAAAATACTAATATTGCCCATAGAAATATTAAGGTGGCTCCTTCCAATTTCAAAATATGACCTTCAAAGAAAGTAGATCATAGACTCATCTGAATCTCAAACACTTGTGTTTGTTCTCTGAAGAGGTACTTCTGAGTGATTGCATTAAGCTTGTTTTCCAGCTGCACTAAAGGTTATGGAAAAATATTCACTATTAGGGAAATAGGACATACAAATATGAAATTAGCTCAAGACATCTCATCCCATAAGCTAGTCCAACAATATATGAATAGCAATCTACTTAGTAAATAGTAAATAAAGTGCCCAGTTCCATAAAAGATCGATCCCAACTGACCATCGTTAAATCTTGTCTGGCCCATCTCCAAGTTGTTTGTGCTGTCTTGGCAGTCAGAGGCATTCCCAGGGGGCAGGAGGCCAGGAGGCGGGCGGAAGGAGGAACGCTGCCAGCAGGCCATCCTGGCTTCTCACCCTCCTCTCTTAGTGACTTGCTCTATGCGTCATTTGATTTGGAAGAAAAGACACCTACTCGAAAGCAATCAAATCTCTTGCCATTAAAGGCTGAAATGATAAGCAAGGAAAAAAGTAGCTAGAGGAGAGTATATAATAGAGAGCTTTATCTTCAGTAACATTCTGAGAACGTATTGAAGAAAAGTCAATTTCTTCTCAAAATTTTGGGAACTTTCTACCAATTTGTAATGTGGGGGCTGGGGGAGGCAAGTCATTAGTAAATTTATTTTCTATGTTTCTTTTTAAAATGACTTTGAAATAGAGGAATTTTTCCCAGTAAGGGACTGAAGAATAGAACCAAGAAACCCCAAACAGTTGGAGTATCTCAAAGAATTTTATATATATACATATATATATATATTTATTTAAGATTTATTTATTTGAGAGAGAGAGAGAGAGAGAGAGAGAGAGCATGAGCAGGGGTGGGGGACTGGCAGAGGGAAAGTAGACTCCCCACTGAGAAGGGAGCCCATTTAACCAACTGAGCCTCAGGTGCTCCTCAAAGAATGATATTTAAAGCTGTACTTTTAGAGAGCTTTCTGCCAGATTACCTTTGCTCTTTCACATAACACCCATGAGAGATGCAGAAATGCTGGATGAAAGAAGTGCATCATCAAAGGGTACTGGGTTTGGGGATGCTTTACTATAAAGTTTCAGCAATTATAAAGATTTCATTTTAAATTATACTTAATATATAATTCTTGAGTCATTTGTATTTTCTATATACATTTGATTACTCATATTAACTAGATGGGGAACATATTTATGGCTTAATAACAAAAATAGGATGCACTTGTTTGCATTCCAAAGGATTTGGGCTACCTGGAAAATGGTATTTCATTTTTTTGTTTTAAATACACAGATAATATTACAGTGGGGAAGGGACATTCACTGTTGTTAAGGGCACAAATAAATAGGTGAATGATGACTGTTTATCTGGATGATCCAGTCCCCTCGAATCTTCCACTAAGGACTGAATTATATGGAACATTAATATGAAAACTCTCAGGTATTTGTTTTACCTGTATTGACAGAAAACCTTTGCTTTTTTTCTATTGATTGCCATGTCACTCTGTGAATAGACCACAGGGTTCTAACACACATACACAAGAACTTTTTCAAAAGCATCTTCACTTAAAAAAAGAAAAAGTAAGAAGAAAAGAGATTGTAGCCTCAATTTGTTTTACTTGAGACCCTGCCCATGAGTGTCGTTTTTGTGGCTGTGTTTTCCATCCTCCTAGGAGCATAGGCAGGAAGTTACTTCAGGAAGAGGTCTGTTTTGTCCTTTGTATCTAGGTGGTTGTTCTCCTATGTTATTTTCAACCACCGACAATGTGTGTGTGTGTATGTGTGGGTTTTTTTTTTTTAAGATTTATCTATTTATTTATTTGAGAGAAAAAGAGAGGGGGGGAGAGAGAGAGTGAGGATAGCAAGCAGGGGGAGGTCCAGAGAGAGAGAGAGAGAGAGAAGCAGATTCCCCACCAAGCAGGGCATCCAACTCTGGTCTGGATCCCAGGACCCTTGGTTAATGACCCGAGTCAAAGATGCTTAACTGACTGACCCACCAGGCCCCAACCATAGGCAATGTTTTATTTATTTTATTTATTTATTTTTAAAGATTTTATTTACTTATTTGACAGACAGAGATCAGAAGTAGGCAGAGAGGTAGGCAGAGAGAGAGGGGGAAGCAGGCTCCCTGCTGAGCAGAGAGCCCAATGTGGGGCTCAATGTGGGGCTCAATCCCAGGACCTCAGGGTCCTGATTGGAAGGCAGAGGCTTAACCCACTGAGCAACCCAGGCGCCCCCACAGGCAATGTTTTATTAATGCTTAGTTATGATCCAAGCTACAGGAAAAGGAATAAGTAAATGATCCAAACTACAGGAAGAGGAATAATACAAGACAAAACAGCACAGACATTGTGAGTTTGAAAAGTTTTTATTTTTAAATATATCTTAAAAGTACTTTTAAAAGTATTTCAAGATATCCTTTCTAGGCCTGTGTAAATTCAGTCTAAAATTTTATCAGATTATTTTAAACCAACTTGCTGATTTGCAGTTAGTGTTCACTTATCAAACATAATAGAAGTTCACTGAAACTGCAAATTGGGAGACCGAATTCAAGTCCTGGTTTGCCAGCAACTTGCCCTAAGTCTTTGGAAAAATTACCCAGTCTTTCCAGGCTTTTCTCTCCTCTGGTGACAAATTGAAAGGAATAGACTAGAATGAATGTGAAAGTTCTATTCTGAAATTTTGTGCTGGAAAGATTCAATTTCTTATCTTTCACATGTTTTAATAAATATTAATAATATTCATACATTTGCATACTACTTTATAGCTCACAAAGTGCTTTCACATATATGATCTCTTTTAAATCCCTCCAGTGCCTATGAGTTAGGCACATTTCACAGAAGGGAGAACAAGCTCAGAGAAGTTGTAACTTATCCAAGATCACAGAGTTACTTACATAGCAGAGCTGGGTAGACAGGTCTTCCTACTCCCAAGTTCGATTTTCTTCTACTGTATTCAGGGTACTTTAAGGTTATGGTAATAGGACTAGCTAAGTTTCTGTTAAATCAGAAAGTAATGCGGTATTTTAAAAAAAGAACCCTCTGGATGTAAAGCCAGAGAACCAGGTGTCATTGAGAGTCTGACAGTATGATTTGGAGAAGTCAATCTTTCCGAGCCTTAGTTTCTCCATCAGTAATACAGGTGTTGGGATTACATGACTTTGGGGTGGACTTTTGGCTTTAAAATGTTATTTTTGTTTCATAGGGCTGTGACTGTTTCTAGGTGAATATCATGGTAGATTAATATTAAAATAAAACGTGTTATAGACCCTAAGAGGTTCAAAAAAGTGCACCAAGAGATCACTCCTATTGGCTCTTACTCATGCTCTTCAGCCACTGGCATATTAAAAACCTTGGACTAATATTATTGATGGTAAGCCACTTTTCAACAAACTAGTTAAGATTTCACAATGAGGTAAATTATTTTGGCTGAGTTATGCAGAAAATGTACAGAGTTGCAATTTCTGAGAGATCTTGACTTGACAGAAGACTTTACTTGGTAACCAATGATAGGAAACTTAAGGGAGTCATGGTGAAGACATTTTTGGTCCTCTCTGCCGTGTGAGGAGCATACGCTATCTCCGCCTCCAATATAGTGTCTTATTGTCATGCATATGCCTGAAAGTTTATAATTGGTACACATTTCATTTTAAGATAAAGACAAATCACTTGAAAACAGTGGAGGATATAATGGTGAGTGTTTTAAGAGTTAGAGACAAAGAAGAGTTTTGAACCTGCTCCTTCTTTGTCCGCCTCCCCATCTGAGTAGAACATTGTAACTTTTGAAGTGAACATAGAATGGATCATAACCAGCTTGCTGAGCTGGTTCTTTATGCACAATTAAGCTTTGTTGGGACTTTCTTTATTTGTAATAGCGCTGTTACAGCGTGGGATGCTATTCAGCTCCAAACAACATTCCATTTAATAACTAGGCATTAGTTCACCCATTAAATCAGCACCATCACTAACTGATAAGTATCACCCTTTTTCCTTGGCCCCACTTGGCTCTTCTGCTCAGTAAATGAAGCATGGCAATGTTATGACACTTGAGATGAGAAGGTTGGAGGGAGGGTAGGTTGAGCAATGATGACCAAAATTGAGTCTAGTCACAGAAATGGAACTTTGCCCTAGTCTTTCCTTTTCCTTACATATAAACTTACACACTTTCCAAGAAGCACTTTAAGTATCTTAAAAAAAAAAACAAACAAAACAACTAAACCAAAACACTAAACAAAATAAATAATAGCACCAACAGCTATATCTCAACTATTGTATCTATTCACCAGGGAGATGAAAAGGTATGGAGGGGGGCATTCAAAAGATATGCAACAAAACATATGAACATGAATGTTACTAACAGCATTGTCTATAATAATCAAAACAAAAAACAGCTCAGTGTCCATCAGGAGTAGAATAAATAAGTTACAGTGTATTTATACATTAGAAACTCAAGAAACTACCACTACACTCAACAGCATGAACAGCTCTCACAGACCTAATGTTGAGAGAAAGAAGCCAGACTGGAATGTATGAATCCAACTATGTAAAAGCAAGAACCACTCTGGTATTAGAAGTCAGAGAAATGGTTACCTTTGGTGGGGAGTGAAACATAGAGTTTTAAGAAAACAAGTGTGGGGCTTCTGAGTGCTAGTAATTATTTATGTTTTGATCTAAGTGGTGAATACATGGGTGTGTTTACTTTTCATCAAACTCTACATTCATATTTTGTGTTCTTTTCTGAATATATTTATACCTTAAGGAAAAATTTATTTCAAAATTATTTATTTCAAAAATTAGAAATGAGAAATTTTTTTTAGTTAGACTGGGTGTCAGTGCCCTAAAGGCATCAACTCATAAAAGCAGGCAATCATAAAAGCAGGTTTTATTTACTCATTAATAAATTAATTTAGTTTTAATTCACTTTTGATTTTAGAATAGACTTGGGATTTGCAGAAAAGTCACAGTGGTGGTACAGAAGGTTCTATATACCACTCACCCATTTGCCCCTTATTTGTTAACATCATATATTGTAATAGACACCAACATTAGTGTATCACTGCTAACTAAATTCCATTCCTATTTCACTAGTTTTCCCACTAACATCCACTTCACATTTGAGGATCCCATTCAAAATACCATATTACATTTAGTGGTCCTAACATCCAAGTTCCCATCAGGTCTGTGACAATTTCTCAGTTTTTCTTTATTTGTTTTGTTATATTTTTTCCATTAGCTAGACAGTTTTTTCAGGTATTTTGTAGGTTTTTCCGGGTTTTCTAATGTTTTCTCAAGGTCAGACTGGGTTTATGGGTTTTGAGAAAGAAAATTATGAAGTGTCTTTCTCATCACACCATTATCAGGGTGCATGCTATCAACTTGGTTTATCACTGATGGTGTTAACTTTCATCTGGCCAATGTAGTGTTTACCAGGTTTCTCCACAATAAAGCTACTTTTTCCTCCCTTCCACATTCTCTGGAAGCAACTCACTAAGGTGCCCACACTCAAGGGAAATTGAGGATTAAGCTTCAAGTCCTTTTTAAAATGTCCAGTTTTGGAGATGCCTGGGTAGCTCAGTCGGTCAAGCATCTGTCTTCCATCCAGGTCACGATCCCAGAATCCTGGGATTGAGCACCGGATCAGGCTCCCTGCTCAGTGGGGAGCCTGCTTCTCCCTTTCCCTCTGACCCTTACCCCTCTACTTGTGCGCTCTTTCTCTCTCTCTCTCTCTCTCTCGGTCTCTCAAATTTTTAATCTTAAAAAGAATCTTAAAAAAAAAAAAAAAAAAACCAACAGGGGCACCTGGGTGGCTCAGAGGGTTAAGCTTCTGCTTTCAGCTCGGGTCATGGTCCCAGGGTCCTGGGATCAAGCCCCGCATCGAACTCCCTGCTCAGTAGGGAGCCTGCTTCTCCCTCTCTCTCTGCCTGGCTTTCTGCCTGCTTGTGATCTCTCTCTGCCAAATAAATAAACAAATAAATAAATAAATAAATAAAAACCAACAACCAAACTGCCTTAAAATGTGCAGTTTTGCATGCAATTTATTTTGCACATTACATTTTTTTTATAAGTATCTAGTTTTGCATACCATTTTTATTGCACATCATGTATCAGTTCAGTTCATATATATAATTTATAAATATTTTTATTATTTTCCTCTTTAGGGGCAACTAGATAACAAGTAATGTGTTAACGTCTCTTCATTATTCAATGTTTTTCCATTTCATTAGAAATCTTGTAATGAGATCAGTATAATGCAAACTTTAAAAAGTTGATATTGTATCTACTGAAAATAAAGTAACCGAGTAAGGGAGACGTGAGAGCATCTGTTTCATGAGGGATCATGGTCACAGTTTCCACACGTGAGGGAAATGAGTTTGCAGGACGGCTTTGTATCTGGGGCAGAAGACGTTTGCAAACTCGGTGAATTACGCCTCTAGAGCACCTAGAATTTATTTCCCACTTTTGCTCTGAGGACCTTATCATCCATAATCCCTATGCATTACCTGACCCACCAACTCTGGACAGCAAAAGCCCTAGCAGGACTACACTACAGATAGGCTGGTGCGAGGAACGGATTACTCCCGCAGTGGATTTCAACCACTGCCCGCTGGGCAGTAACTGGGCAATTTGTAGGGCACTACTGGGGCTGGGAAGTCAGTACGCAGCTCCTCCCCTCGGCCTAGGAAAGGGCGGCCCAGACGCCGCGCCGGACTTCGGCGGGAGCGGCGCTCCGCCTCCCCTCTGGCCCCGCCCCTCCTCTGGCTCGGCCCCGCCCCTCCTCGCGGTCTTTGCGTGTTCCTTCCGGGTCGCGCTGGGCTGGCCTCGCCGCAGGCGCGCCGCAGCGCGGGACTCTGGGAGCCGCCCCCGCGCCGGCGTTTCCCGGTGCCGCCTGGGTCGGTGGTGAACCCCACGGCGTGCACCTCTCCCGGACCCTGCAGGGTACGGCCCTTCCTTTACTTTTTCCTCCTGCGGGTCTCCGTCTTCCTCCTTCAGCGCTGGGGCGGGGCCGGGCCAGGGCGGAGCGCCGTGTTTGGGGGAGCCTGGGCGCGGGGCAGAGGTTCCCCACCGGTCGCCCCTCCCCCCGAAGCCCGCGCCGCGCTTTCGGAGCTTGCTGGGCACCTGCGAGCGGCTTACGTGCCTTGGGTGCTGCTTCTCTGCCCCACTCTGCACGGCGTGAAGCGTTGTCCTGGCGTCCACCCTGCCCAGGGTTGTTTACATCGCGCTGTCAGCCGGCCGTGCTGACCCTGCAGTCGCGCGTCGGCCACCTCCCCGCCTGTGTACTTGTTGCTCTTGTGCGCGTTGCCTTGGTTTCCCCTGGCATCGTTGGTGTTTAACTGACCAGGCCCATGTCTTCAGGACTGCAACAGGATACCGGCAGCAACCTTGCTTCTATGTTTAAGGGTACCCTCAGAGTGTAGTGTTGATGGTGACCATCCCCTTGGCCTCCTTGTCAACCTGCTTATAGTGGGAGTGGTTTTGGATTGCCTTGATGGTTCCCAAATGTTTATTGCCACATAGCCTCGGGATGCAGCCACTAATTGAAATATACGAATAAATAGGAAGTCAAAGTGATACAAACCTGTGGTCAGGCAGTGGCGTTGACCAGATACCGTGTTTGGCGTTTTGCCCTAGAGGATTCAACACCATGTGTGGTGATCTTGTTTGTTCCTATTCGTTTGAGGACACAAGCTGCCTTTACTGCTGCTTCCTGGCGTGCAGTCCTTGGTTTCAGGCACATTTTATCCTTAAAAAGCTCTCTTGATGCCTCTGTAGTTCTGTACTATATATTATACCTGTTGGTTAAGTAAAGGGAGATTTTCTTAATACATCAACTATCCAACAGTTCTTTATTCGATACTCAGTTACTGGGGGAAAGAGCACACTTGTCTTCCTAGTGGTAACGTGCCTCACTCTGTGGTTAGGCACTCTCTAATTGCTCATTGAATTGGATCCTTCTTTTCATATCTCTTTTGAGTATCAACTTTTTAGACTGTCTCAAATTTTGGCTTTTCTGAATCCTGCAATATCCTGCGCTTCTCTTCTGTTACTTACTTGCAAATCGGAGAGGTCATCTCTATGTAAAATGGTTAATTTCTTCCTTATAATGCTGTGATCGAGCAATGCAAATACAGTACTGTGTATGTGGCATTTTAAAATATTGTTAACTACTGCCTCGTCATCATGATTTTCCTGTGATCAACATTCTCTTAACTTTGTGTAGCTAACTTTGATGTCCTCTCAGACTTTTTGCCACATGAACTGTAATATATATCCACCTGTTTTCTTTTAGTGCTTTTAATGATCTTAGTCTTCATCCAAAAGTCTTTAATCTACCTCAAGTAAATTTTAGTGTGGAAATGAAGTAAGGTGCTTCCCCCCACCCAAAATTATTAGCCACTGACCCCATCATCATTTGTTGGGTTCTGTTTTTCCCTACCGATAACAAATACTCTATTTATCCAAGGTCCTGATTCTTGTGTATTGTAAGGACATTTTCTGAACTGCTCATCAGTGATCTCTGGCTTCTTGTGCTGATACCATGCTGCTTTTCTTACTCTAGCTTTATAATGTGTTGAATGTCTATTGATTCAAACAGTGTCTGGTGTGTCGTAGACCACTAAACCCCACTTAATGGGGTTAAATTGATTTCCTTACCCCCTTCTATTTTTCTGTTTATTTTAAAAGATTTTATTTATTTATTTATTTATTTAGAGAGAATGTGAGCAGTGGGGAGGGGCAGAGGGAGAAGGAGAGGAAGGTTCAAGCAGACTCTGCAATGAGCACAGAGCTGAACCTGCAGAGCAAGGGCCTCTGTCCCCAAACCCTGAGATCATGACCTGCGCCAAAATCAAGAGTAGAATGCTCAACTGACTAAGCCACCCAGGTGTCCTTACCACTCGCCTCCTCCTGCCCATTTAAAGTTTCTTGTCTATTCTTGAAATTATTATTTTTTCTAGCTAACCTATTTCATGGTGTGTTGATTCATTAACCATTGCTAAATAAATCCCTTCTCTTGGTACCTCAGAACCTGCCATGTAGAGTTGCTCCTCAGAGTTGTACGTAGAAAAGCAGCTTTTCAAAATCTGCATGCCCTTTAACTTTGGATTGTGTTATTAGTAAGTGTAGTGTGTTTTTCCTCAGCTATGACTCAGGACTTTCTGTACCTTGTTTCAGTAGCTCTGAGGGATAAGTGCCCATAGAAGTGACACCCAGGACAGCCCCTTGTCCATTTCTACTTTACCATTGCAACTGGATGTCTTAAATGTAATGAATTTTCAAGTGCTGCCATAACAGATGCTTAGAAACTTTATTAGATTATAAAATAAATATATGCATTCTTCAAAAAAAATGTCAAGTAGGGGCACCTGGGTGGCTCAGTCGTTAAGCGTCTGCCTTCGGCTCAGGTCATGATCCCAGGATTCTGGGATCGAGCCCCACATCAGGCTCCCGGCTTGGTGGGAAGCCTGCTTCTCCCTCTTTCACTCCCCCTGCTTGTGTTCCCTCTCTCGCTGTGTCTCTCTGTCAAATAAAAATAAATTAAAAAAAAATGTCAAGTAATACAGAAGTAGCCAAAGGAGAAAATGAAAGTGTTGTGTGCCCACCTGGTCTATAACCCCATTTCCCAGGGATCATCATTAATCATTTGTTCTTCCAGACACTAAAAATACATGTGTATCAGTGTACATCAGTGTATATTTGTTTCATAAATGGCAGTGTACTGTATAGAATTTTCTATAACTTCCAGTTAGTAATAATTGATGAACATCTTTCTGTGACAGCGCATGTAATACTATCTTTTGAAAGTCTTTCTGGTATTTCAGTGAGAAATAACCTAAAATTTATTTAACTGATTCCCTGTTGATATTTAAGCTGTTTCAGATTTATTTCTATTGCAGAATAGAAATTTATTTCTGTTATTCATTTTGTATGTGTATATTAGCATTTTGTTTATTTCCTCGGTGTAAATGCTTAGACAAGCAATTGCTTGGTCAAAGGCTACCTACATTTTAAATTATGATAGATTGTGCCATATTGCTCTTGAAAAGGTGTTAGAAGAGTAAAATTATACACTGTAAGAATGCTGCTGCTGCCATATCATTGCCATGGATTGCCACAGATCTGGAGATTTTACCCTACTAGCAAGGCAACAGTTTCATGTATACTGGCAAAAGACATGAGACTCCAGGGCCAGAGACAAGGCACAGAACAACAGTAGCCAGAGTATCATCATTTTCTTGTGCTGCTTCCTTGAACCCCGCTTTCTGCTGGGTGATGTGGTAAGGATGAGATGACTCAAGCACACACAGTAGATTACATTACAGGACAGGAACCCTGAGTTTAGGGAACCCGAATCTTCCATAATGGGCTGCAAATAAACTCACCTAAACTTTGTCCTAGGGAGAGGCATTATATTTATTATGCTGGATAATAAACAAACCTGTCCTCCCCTCCAAAGGGAAACCTCACTTTATCTACCATGGATGTTTGCTAAATATAGACCTCCTTGAAAAGATAGTCTGGAACAAAGGCTATCAGTGCCCCACTTATAAGACATGCAGAAACATGAGAGACCTGTGAAGAATTGTATCAAGGTGATACTGTCATTTTTTACATTTTAGTAATTTTATGGATGAAAAATGCTGGTTTTTTTTTTTTACTGTTTTAATTTTGCATCTTCTTTGTTTATTGATGGAGTTAAATATCTGTAAATTAAGGTCATTTGCATCTTTTGTAACTTACATGTTCATCATCTACTTAGTTTTCTGCTGAAGTGTTTCTCTTTGTCTTACTGGTTTGTAATAGCTCTTTACATGTAGTGGCTACTAGTGACTTGGCACACCATTTGATAGTATATTTTTTTCTTAGTCCATTCCTTTAATGCTTTTTCTGGGAACTTTTGCTTTACAGAAATTTTTATAACACTTATGTTGTCAGTTCTGTTATTCTCTGCCTTTCTGAATGCTAAGATTCTACCCCAAGATTATTAAAATACTTTGTACAAATTCCCCTAACTGGATATTTTGTATCATTAATTTAGATGAAGAATGGTTGCTATGATAATATTCCAAATTTATTTTTCTAAATATCTGAACATTTTTCTAAAACATTTTTAAAATTTTTAAAATAATTTTTAATTTTTTAATTAATGTATTATCAGCCCCAGGGGTACAGGTGAATTGCCAGGTTTACACACTTCACAGCACTCACCATAGCACATACCTTCCCCAATGTCCATAACCCAACCACCCTCTTCCTAACCCCCTCCTCCCAGCAACCCTCAGTTTGTTTTGTGAGATTGTTTGTCTCCCTCCCGATCCCATCTTGTTTCATTTATTCCTTTCCTATACCCAAGCCCCCCACATTGCCTCTCAACTTCCTCATATCAGGGAGATCATATGATAGTTGTCTTTCTCTGATTGACTTATTTCGCTCAGCGTAATACCCTCTAGTTCCATCCGCATCATCGCAAATGGCAAGATTTCATTTCTTTTGATGACTGTATAGTATCCCATTGTATATATAGACCACATCGTCTTTATCCATTCATCTGTTGATGGACATCTAGGTTCTTTCCATAGTTTGGCTATTGTGGACATTGCTGCTATAAACATTCATGTGCATGTGCCCCTTTGGATCACTACATTTGTATCTTTAGGGTAAATACCTAGTAGTGCAATTGCTGGATCGTAGGGTAGCTCTATTTTCAACTTTTTGAGGAACCTCCATGCTGTTTTCCAGAGTGGTTGTACCAGCTTGCATTCCCACCAAGAGTGTAGGAGGGTTCCCCTTTCTCTGCATCCTCGCCAGCATCTGTCATTTCCTGACTGGTTAATTTTAGGCATTCTGACTGGTGTGAGGTAGTATCTCTCTAAAACGCTTTTTTTTTTTTTTGATAAGCCATCCTTTCCCTGTTGTTTTTCCTGACACATTTATTATACTGTATTATTTTTTTCCCTCAAAATTGACAAATCAGTAAGCAAAATAGATTGGTTTCCTACTGTGACTATGAATTTGGTTGAATTCATCCTGTATATAATTGTTTGCATTTTCATCTTACAAAATATAAAATATCCTTTTTGCCTTGTTTAATGATTTTTACCTTGGAGTCTATACTGTCTGATATTACTATTGCCATCCCTGTCAGTTTTCTGTGTGCCAGATCCTTATTGCTCATATATTTAGTTTTTCCACATCATTTTGCTTTACTTGCCTCTTTTAAACATCAAACATCATATAGCTGGACTTTTATTTCTCTCCCTAGTCTTCCCTCCTCCTAATTTTAAAGTTCGTTTATTTTCTTGCATTTTTAAACTTTTTAAAGAAAGATCATTGTAGGGGGTGCCTAGGTGGCTCAGTCTGTTAAGCATCCGACTTTTGATCTCAGGATTTCAGCTCAGATCCTGATCTCAGGGTCATGAGATCAAGCCTCACATTGGGCTCTGTGCCCTCCCTCTGGGGAAAAAAAAAAAAAGATAATTATAGATTCACATGCAATTATAAAAGATAATACAGAGAAGTCCTATGTATACTTCATCTAGTTACCAACTGTGGTAACATTTTGCATAATTATAGTACAGTATTATACCCAGGAAATTGACATTGGTACAATCTATAGACCTTATCCAGATTTCATGACTTTTACATGCACTTGTGTGTGTTTGCATTTAATTCTCTGCAATTTTATGTAGATCTTGTGACTACCACCATAGTCAAAATACAGAACATTTTCATTACAAAGATCCCTTGTCCAAAAGACTTTATCTTTTAATAGGAAAATTTAACCTATTCATATTTACCTTTTTTTTTCTTTCCCTTTCAAGTTCAGAAATTCTAAAATCATCTGTAACTGTTCCCTTATACCTCCATTCAGTAATGGAGGTATAAGGGATGGGACTCCTTGCTTTCCCTACATTCTTAGTTTTATTGATTTGATTTCTTTTTTACATTACTTGTGTTTTTGCCCCAGCCATCCTTTTCATCTTCACCAATACTGTGTCTGTAAAGATTTAAATTTGACTTCAGATCACTAGTTACTTGAATATTGCATCTTTCCCTTTTAAAAATATTTACTTTCCTTTCTTTGGTTTTTGACTGGAATACGGTCCTGAATATTTTTTAAGAAGAGTTACAGGAAGTATGTTTGCATGTCCAGAAATATTTTTCATTGTATTGTTTGTTTTTCTATGTGAATAAGAGTTTGAGTCAGTTT
Organism: Enhydra lutris kenyoni; assembly: GCF_002288905.1. Taxonomy (NCBI): domain Eukaryota; kingdom Metazoa; phylum Chordata; class Mammalia; order Carnivora; family Mustelidae; genus Enhydra; species Enhydra lutris. Next base: position 15,802,667 of record NW_019154142.1, read on the forward strand.
TTTTCTTTAGAATTCCTGAAATAGTACATTAACTTTTAGCATTTCCATAAATTTCCTTCAGCTTCAGTCTTTCACATTGATTTTATATAGGCATTAGGTTTCTTGCATCTGTCTTCTAAGTTACTTACACTTTTTCTCGTTTAAATTTTGAATTTGGCTATTGTATTTTTAATTTCAAAGACCTTAAAAATTTTTTAAATTAGTTTCTCCATGTTATGTGAATCCTATGCTCTATTAATTCACACTAAAGATAACAATTATAATTTTAAAACTATCCTCCTGTTGTTCACTCACTTTTATTGGAGACCATTTGCTCTAATGGCCCAACCTGTTTCCTTATTTTTAAGATAGGTAATTCTGTTTCTACATACAAATGCAGATCTGTGTTGGCTGATTTGTTCCTGGTTGGGTTTCTATGTGAAGTCATGAAGGTCACTTCATGTTCTCTCATCTAGACAGGTAGTTCCCTAAAGCCAGGTGAGTGGAAGGGCTTCTCTGACAGGGCTTTGTCCTAGACACAAAAATGGGCAGGACATGTCAACTAAGAGGTATCTTTCAGAGTGTGCTGGTCAAGAACAGACTAATAAAGTAGGACCCCCATGATATAAGCCAATATGAAGATATTAAATCTTCAACTTGACTTTGTTTTGGTCCAAAACAAAGATTGAAATCAAAAGCATACAGAACAGTTCTATCACCCAAGGAATTCCTTAGTGTGTGCCTATTGTAGTCATGGAGGCAACCTATCTTTTCCTCTAACTCACTCACAATCACTGATCTGTTTGCCTTCCCTATAGTTTTGCCTTTTCCAGAATATCCTATAAATGAAGTCCTATAATATGTAGCTTTTGGTACAGCTTCTTTCACTTACAAAATCATTTTAAGGTTCATCTGTGCTATTTGCTGAATCAGTGGTTCATTCTGTTTTATTACTGAGTAATATTTCATTGTATGGATATATGGTTGTTTATCCTTTCACCTGTTGAAGGACATCTTTCATGTTTCCAGATTGGAGTGATAATGAATAAATACATAAATATTTGTGTACAGGTTTTTGTTTGAAAATGGATTTTCAGTGCTCTTGGATAAATAATGCAGGAATGGAATTGCTAAATGGTTTGGTAAGGGTATGTTGAGCTTTATAATAAACTGGCAAAGTTTTCCAAAGTGACAGTACCATTTTGCATTCCCACCAGAAGTGTTTGCGGCATCCAGTTTGGTATCATCTTAAAATTTCACTGATGTGCGATTAACTGTTCCCAGGTTTAAGGTATTAAATACTGTCTGTTCTAGAGTTTTTGAAATTATATTTGACATTGCTCTTAAGTAAAATGTTTGCTAGGATTCACAAAGATATGCCATAAAAGGGAAAAAATGATGAATTGGACTTAATAAAAAATTGAAACGTTTTCTCTTTAAAAGATATTATCAAATAGATGAGAAACCAGGCACAGACTGGGAGAAAATATTTGCAAAATATATATCTGATAAAAAACTTATATCTGGAATGTACAAAGAACTCTTACAACTCAATAATATGAAAACAAAAAAACCTGATTCTGAAAAATAGGCAAAATAGACATTTCACTAAAGAAGATACAAATGGCAAATAAAGATGTGAAAAAATGCTCCACGTCATTACTAGCCAATTGAGAAATGCAAATTTAAAACAAGATATTTACCACCCACCTCCTGGAATGGCTGAAGACTGACAGCATTGACTATTGATGAGGATGTGGAACAACTAGAAGTCTCATATATTGCTGGTAGAAATGTAAAATGTTGGCAGCCATTTTAGAAACACTTTGGCACAAGAAACAACCCAAATTTTTATCAACAGGTGAGTGGATATGTCCACATAATGGTTATGATTCATCAGTAAAAAGGAACAAACTACTGATATACGTAACAGGGATAAATCTAAAGATAGGCTGTGCAGAATAACCTAGACACAAAAGAATACACACATATTATTTCACTTACATGTAACTCAAGAATAAAGGACAATCTGACTTATAGCAATGGGAAGCAAGTTATTTTTTATCTGGTGCAGGAAGTGGTTTGGTGATTGGGAGGGAGCAGCAATGAACCTTTTGGGTTGATGGAAACATTCTATATTTAGATTCTGGAATTGGTTTCATTGGTATATGTCTTAGGAAACTCATTATGCTACACACTTAAAATGGAGTACATTTTTTTGGAATGTAAATTACACACTAAGGTTAATTTAACAGTATTATACTATTTTAGTTAATTGCTCTTTTAGCATGAATGGTTAGCGGTGACATACCTGTGATCTTGTAGTTGGATTTTTGTTAGGAAGGCTAAGTGTAATATATTTCTGTAAGTAAAAGCTCTTTATTTTACTGTATAAAAATGTATAGTTAGTATTTGAATAACGTAAATTCAATATACTTTATGGTTTTAGTGTCTAGAGATATTTTTTTTCTCTCTTCAGTGAGTCCATTAGAATTGCCCTTAGCCAGCTATCCCTAATATTTTAGTGTTTAGTTGAATATATATTGTATATCTGCCAAAGGTTTGGAGTGATTCTGAATTCACAGTTCTTCCCATTCCAATGATGTATTCTTACCCATCATTAACAAGGGAAGAAAAGGTGAAATACAGAGAATATGGCATGGTGGCATCTTATCCAAGTTACTTTATATATCATATGTGTGTTATTAGAAACATGTCCTTCCTGTCACTTTGTGAGATAGCACTTTCGTCAGGAAGAGGGTTTTGAGGTCCGTTGTATTAAATCACCAAACATCTGTCCCTATAGCTCTGCTTTTTAAAACAAAAAGAAAACATTGGCTCCTTGATTCCTTTCTTTCTCTACTAAAGTATGGTCATGAAATATTTCATAAGGTGAGATATGCTTGTTAAAGAAAGTTTAACAAAGAAAGAGGGAGAGAACAAACCATTATCAATATCTAGGTTAGATTGAGTCTAAATCTTCTCCCTTGTGTTCTGACAAGTTTGTTCCTCGTTTGACTTCTTAGGCACTTCTTTTTTTTTTTTTTTAAGATTTTTATTTATTTATTTGACAGACAGAGATCACAAATAGGCAGAGAGGCAGGCAGAGAGAGAGGAAGAAGCAGACTCCCCGCTAAGCAGAGAGCCTGATGCGGGGCTTGATTCCAGGACCCTGAGATCATGACCTGAGTCGAAGGCAGAGGCTTTAACCCATTGAGCCACCCAGGCACCCCTTCTTAGGCACTTCTTACGTGGTCCTCACCATTTGTTCATTAACTCAGCCAATGTTCTGAAATGCCTACTGTTGCCATCCTTTTTGTATTTATAAGTCCTGCTTCGATTCTTGGAAGAGAAAGAAGTACTGTTTGTCTTTCTTGGTTTTCAGGATTTTCCCTCAGCCTTTAGGTTTTTTGTTTCCAAGTGATTCCCCTCCCTTTTTTTGCTCTATTTACCTGGATTTTCAAAAACTTTTGAAGTTGGCTAGGAAGCTCTATTTTCCCTGCCCATACACTTGGCTCAGTAAAGAACTTGCATGTTTATTCTATATTGGGGCCTTGCTGAATAAAAACTGTAATCATAATAAAAATGTTTCAGTTGGAGGAGAATTTACTTAGAGGAAGAGAGAGGCATGTAAAGTAGTAATATTCCATCCTCAGTAGTCCAGTAGTCTCCTTACTGACACCCGTACATTATTTTAATATAGTACATTGAAATGTAAATAATTATGGTGAAGAAAAAAGGGCTGCTTTGCTAGCACTTGGCCTTTGCTCCTCCCTAGCTCATCTAATACCAGAATAGCATCAACCTGGCTCTTTTATTATGGCGTTCCTTGACTTGTCTCTGCCCTCTTGTTCCTAGGTTATCACTTTTTCTAAGAACTTCTTTTCCACTCGTAGTTTTTCCAGTTCTTCTTAATCATTCTGTGGTCTTAACACAGATTTGGAGTGTTAAAAAAAATTCATTGTATTTGAGAAAATAGTTTCCTTTTACCTCTCCAATCATCTCTTTCATGAATCTTTCTTTAATTTCAATCAGAGTTTCTTTGTAGCCAAGGTCAAGTCTCTTTTATGTGTTCAGGGGCTGCTTTTGTACTAACAGAGGTTACTACTTTTTTACATTCTCTTTGAACAGTAAAATTTCAATATGTATACTATTCCTTATTGGATGGCTTCAAAGAAGGTCGTACATTTGATTCTTACCTATTGTGATTCGGTTTTTATTATCCATTTTCCCCCTCTTTTGCTCTGTATCAAGATACAGAACTTTTTTTGCTTCATTTTTCGGTCCTCATGTTCTTATCTTGAAGAGTCTCTGGTTTCATTTCTGTGTTTATTTTAATTCTGTCCTGCCATCTTCTCTGCTCGCCTTCAAAAAGCAGAACAAATGCTTATTTCGCTTATCTTGGGACGTGCAAAGCGCTGAGTCCTGCAGTTATGAGTAAGTCACATTCTTTGAATTTGAGGAATTCATAGTGTGTTGGGGTAGAAGGAAATCTCTCACCATGTAAGAAATGGCACACAAATGTAAGAGCAGAGAAAAAGTGAGTGATAGACCAAGTCTATACTTGACCTTAATGGATGAGTAAGAGGCTGCCAAGCAGGGAAGAACAGGGCATTTCAGAGCAGCCCAGCCTCAGTGGAAGACTTGGAGATGCTGAGGTGTGCAAGGTGTGCGGTGGGGGGCGGGGCAGATGTTCTACAGCAAAGAGTGTGGAAATGGAAGGGAGAGGGAAATGTGCCAAGGTAGGTGGAACATTCTTGGGTATCATTTCATCAAAAGACAGCCTTCTTTTAGTGGTACTTCTATATATTTGAGAATGAAGAAGGCCCAGGGAGGAGAAGTTATCAGATAGTTATCAGACAGGCAGAAGAATATAGAAGAGCCTGTGGTGGCCTAGAAGCATGGGGGGGTGGGGGCAGGCCAGGAAAGGGGGCTGGGAATGAGTGGCAGCTGCTGCACTGAATTCAAATATAATTTCCCTCTTCTTGATTGATATTTTCCTCCATTCACAGATGTCTGGATTTCTAGACTTGTCCAGAAGAGTCCTTTCTCAAAATAGTGTTGATCAGTTTCAGCAGGATTCAGAAATGATAACATTACTGAGTTTGGCCTTTTTATCTTGATTTCCTACCACATTATGCACTCTGTTACATTTAGGTGTGAGGTCGCCGAGCTGCCCAGACCCTTGTCTTTCCCCGTCACTTCATTGGCTTATCTCTGTGGGCCCTTCTGCAGCAGGACTGTGTGGTGACTTCAGTCTGGACATGCCTTTTTGCCTGTCCTTTTTTCTTTCCTTCTATCTTTTCAGTTTAAGTTGAGAATCCTCTTGGAGTTTTAAGCTTGTCTCTAGGTTCTTTCATCCCACCGTGAACCTGGCCTGGCCATGGTCCTGGTTCATGTTCGTTCTGATTGCCTCCTTTTGTTTATTTTAAGAAAAGTCCTTTTCCTTCCTCCACTTTCCTGTACTGGAGCAGGAGCAGGAGCAGGAGCAGGAGCCGGAGCCGTCTTCTCTGCAGTTCCTGCCATCCTGCTTCTCTCCGCCTCATCGACTCCCCATCTCACTTCAAATCTCAGTAGAAAACATATGTTCTCCCTTGTCTATACCTCTTAATTTCTCTTTTCCACTCTTACTGCTTTCTCTGTAATTGTATTATTTAACTTTGTTAAGCATTTTATAATATGAAAGATGTAGTTGAAAATAAAGTTGTATTATAATAAAATCATGTCGTGTAAAGCAAGTTGTTTCCCAAGGAGTATGGAAGTCTCAGGATAGAAGTTAAAATGGTTGTTGTTCGGTATTCCTTGATTGTGCTAGTATAAAAGTTCCGTGTGTTGTGGAGAATTTCTCCCCTCATAGCCATTGTTGGTAAGTAATTGGATTAAATAACTAATAAAATAAGGATGACCCTATTTGTAATTGTGACTTTTGTTAAATGGAAAATAATATTCTTATATGTTGTGAGAGTTTTAAAAATTAAAGTAGCATTTTGAATAAATTGGAAAAGAAATGTCTCTAAAGGTATATTTTATAATCACCCTTTTGGATCCCTTGAGTGTACCAGACTAATATTTATTTATTTGCGCCAGGTGGGAAGAGTCATTTTGTCTTTGAATCCCATTCTCCTCATAAAATAGAGTTATTGTGTCTTTTGCATTTGGTTCATTGCCCGTTGGGATATTCATTGGTTATCACAAATTGCCTCCATGCCTTGGCAAAAGTCCAGACAGTACATGGACAATTTGGACTTCAGCATTGGCCGTTGCTGCCCACATGAGTCCTGAGACTATGGCTCTATTACCTTTTTCAGCTTCATTTCCCAGGGAAGAGTAGAGTGAGCTATCCTTTCTTCTCCATATGTTCTACCCCCTCAAAAACATTTTAATAGCATCATCTTAGTTGATTGGAAAGGAGCTTAGAATCAACAAAAGGGGTTAACAATGGGTTTGCACACTTCCTTTTTTATTTCTATGCCTTGTTTACATTTTCAAAAACAGGTTTTAATTTTATTACATTTTTCTGAATGGTATGGCTGGAAAAAAATATATTTGCTTTTTCAGTGTACTGTGTACTGCTCTTCCTTCTTTCAAAAACTTGTCATTTTTAGCTTTATCTTACAAAAAATGATTATTGTTATTCATAGTTGGAAAAATAAAGCATCCATTTACATTTCTCTTCTACTCTGCAGAAGTTTGATTTTATAGTATATATATTTATAGTTTATAACTCACTTTTATATATGTTACTTCAGTGCAAAATTTTACTTAACTTTAACCCAGCTTAAAGATGATATTGCTTATATTGCATTCTTGCTGCTTTTGTATTATCCTATAATCTATAATCGTAAAAGCTAGCTGGGAAACAGAAAGTTTGGGGCTTGGTGTGTCAAATAGAATTCGACTTTTCACAATCTGTCTCAATCTTTATGCCAAGAATGATCATGAAAGTTCACATGAATGATGATTTCTTATTTTACAGATATTTCTATAAAACAGATGTTTTATAACATTTCTACTTTCTGATAAATTCAGTTTTGTAAAGAAAGTGAAAGAAGCCTATTTGAAGCAGTTTATATAGACTGTGGAGTGAGAAGTGATGTCCAAAGATCATATAGCCAGGGGCGTCTGCGTGGCCGCAGTTGGTTGAGCTTCCAGCTTTCAGTTTCCCTTCTGGTCAGTTCTGGTCATGATCTCAGGGTCCTGGGATTGAGGCTCATTTCTGGTTCTGTGCTTGGCTTGGAGTTGGCTTGGGACTTTCTCCCTCTCTTTCTGCCCCAACCCCATGTGCTCCCTCCCTTTCCTCTCTGTCTCTTGCAAATAAATAAATAAATCTTAAGAAAAAGATTATATAGCCAAACTCATCTGTCCACTTTAGCACAGAGAATTCTGTTTTTTTTTTTTTTTTTGAAGGTTTCCAGGAATAAAACATGCAGTCTTCTAATTGTCTGTTGGTTGAGTTGGATACTTATAAATTGTTCTTTATTTCCTAAATTTCATTTTTATAGTTTATTTTATTCTTTTAAGAAAGAGAAGAAGCAAGTAAATTCTTTGAGCAATTACCCTTGTTAATATCCCTGGGGACCTATTTTGAAATAAAGTGTATATGGTAAAAGAGTTGTCTCATTTTAAATTTTGGCATTAAAGATTTGAGATTTGTGCAGTTGTAATTTTTTTGTGATAGATTTATACTTGTGGTAGGTGAAATATTTGAATAAAGAAGTGATATACTAGATAATTATTTTTTCCCACATTTATAACATGACCTATACTTTAGCCCTTGGTGTTATATTTCCTGAGGTGAATCTGATTCCTTGATTCCTGGTACATCAGCACTAGGAATGTGCACTGCAGAAACACCTTATTTATTTTAATACATGTTTTGTTACTCTTCTCTAAAAAATGCCTTGTTCAGATTGTTCTGTTATTTCTTTTTTTTAAATCATTTTTAAAAATTTATTTTCAGCATAACAGTATTCATTGTTTTTGTACCACACCCAGTGCTCCATGCAATCCGTGCCCTCTCTAATAGACTATGGACTCTGAAAAACAATCTGAAGGGTTTGTAGAGGTGGGGGCGGTGGGAGGTTGGGGGAACCAGGTGGTGGGTATTAGAGAGGGCACGGATTGCATAGAGCACTGGGTGTGGTACAAAAACAATGAATACCGTTCTGTTATTTCTTGTTCTTGGGGTACGAATTTCTCCATTTAGTGAGCCTGCCTACTGACTGTCCTTCATCATGGTTCATCTTCCCTTGGAGTCCGTAAGTTTTTACTGTGATCTATCTTTAGTAAGGGTTTAGTCTGTCCTGTGTCATGCATCCTGGAAGTATCCCTGTAAAGAGGTTTCACATCTGTCCCTGACAGTTTCTAAAGTTTTACCATTTCAGGGCTACTTTATCTTCAAATTTTTTTGCTTGGGGAAGGGGTAGAGATTCTAACTCATGAATGTAGTGTGAATTTCAGCGCATGCTGTATGCATGGTGTACACCTAACAGGATTCTGATTTTCCTCTGCGGACTTTTCCCCATTACCCAAATTGAGGTCATGTCTCCTTAGGCTTCCTGGTCAGTGAGTTTTCATATTTCTGGTTTTAACAGATAGGATGATCTTTCCTGTTTTTTGGCTTTATGAAGATCTTTCCACATACCTGTGGCTTGAAATAACCTCTCTGTACGGTGTAAGTCCACTTATAACCATTAAGGCTTGTACCTGGTTCCAGAAGTTATAGTAGCTTCAGCTCTTGCTCTCTTTCCTCTGTTTCTTACAACTATGGATTATCCTCACTTGTTTCAAGCTCAATTCTCTACTGTTTTACTGGTTATATTTTGTCAAGCCTTTCACTGTGTTTGGATCTGGCTGGGATTAAGAGGCACAAGAATGCTATTATGTAATCTTAAATTATTTTAGATTTATAGTGTTTTTTGTTTGTTCATCACCTTTCTGTCAACATGTCAAATATTTTGTGCCTACCGTGTACTGAGTACTTTGAGAAATGAAGATCTTTGGCTAGATCCTGCCTTTAAGAAATAGTCTGATTAAAAAATGGGCAGAGGGGGCACCTGGGTGGCTCAGTGAGTTAAGCCTCTGCCTTGGGCTCAGGTCATGATCTCGGGGTTCTGGGATTGAGCCCCACATCGGGCTCTCTGCTCAGCGGGGAGCCTGCTTCCTTCTCTCTCTCTGCCTGCCTCTCTGCCTGCTTGTGATCTCTCTCTCTGTCAAATAAATAGGTAAAATAAAATAAAAACCTTAAAAAAAGATTTAAAAAAAATGGGCAGAGGACCTGAACATTTTTCTGAAGAAGACATACAGATGGCCACTAGACACATGAAAAGATGCTCAACATCACTAATCATCAGGGAAATGCAAATCAAAACCACAATGAGATATCACCTGACACCTGTCAGAGTGGCTAAAATCAAAAAGACAAGAAATAACAAGTGTTGGCGAGGATGTGGAGAAAAAGAAACCCTTGTGCACTGGTGGTGGGAATCTAATTGGTGCAGCCACTTTGGAAAACAGCATGGAGGTTCTTCAAAAGATTAAAAATAGAAATACCATATAATCCAATAATTCCACCACTGGGTATTTACCCAAAGAAAACAAAAACAGTAACACAAAAGGATATGCTCCACTATGTTCTTTGCATCATTATTTAACTAGCCAGATATGGAAGCAACTTAAATGTCCATTGATAGATGGATGGATAGAGAAGATGTAAACACACACACACACACACACAGGAATATTATATGGCCATAAAAAAGAATATTATATGGCCATAAAAAGGATTATGTTGCCATTGTGGGGAAAACATGGATGGACCTAGAGGCCATTATGTTAGTTGAAATTAGAGAGGGGTGCCTGGGTGGCTCAGTGGGTTAAAGCCTCTGCCCTTCGCTCATGTCATGATCCCAGGGTCCTGGGATCAAGCCCTGAATTGGGCTCTCTGCTCAGCAGGGAGCCTGCCTCCCTCTCTCTCTCTCTGCCTGCCTCTGTCTACTTGTGATCTCTGTTAAATAAATAAATAAAATCTTTAAAAAAATTAGAGAACGACAAATACCTCATGATTTCACTTCTATATGGAATTTAAAAAACAAAACGAATAAACAAAAAGAATCAGACGTATAAATACAAGGAACACTGTTAGTTGCTAGAGGAAAGGAGGGTGAGGAACAGGCAACATGGGTGAGGAGTGAGAGACACAGGCCTCTAGTTATGGAATGAATAAGTTGTGGGAATAAAAGGTACAGCACAGGGAATATAGTCAATGATACTCTAATAGCATATGGTGACAGATGGTAACTACACTTGTGGTGAGCATAGCATAACATGTAGAGATGTTAGATTACTATGTTGTACACCTGAACCTAATGTAACATTGTGTGTCAACTACACTCAGAAATGTTTTAAAAAGAAAAATAAAACAATAAGAGAAATAATATGCTTTGGTCCCCGTAATATAGGTCTGCCCACATATGTGGACCCATAAGCTATAGGTTTATGTTGTGTATATAGAAAGGGGTCATTATTACATTTTTATTACAGTCTGTCACAAAATATTAAAATTATTCAGAATTGTCCACAAAATTCCAAAATATATGACCTGTTCAGTTTGAAAGTTCTGCTTAATAAGTAGCTATTTATCAATGTTTGTCTATTATCTAAAAGATGATCTGTAATCTTTTGGGGATATTTTACTTCCTAAGTTGGAAATAAAAAGATCTTCTAAAACTGTTGTCTTATAGGTAAGAGAATGTGACATTTCAACATTTGAACCTGAAATCAGCATGCAGTTTTCAGGCCACATGGATGAATGCCAACTTTTGCATTTCCTGTGTGTATCCTGTGACCATTCTCTCTGGGGTGAGTGATTTCTAAGAGTATCTGGCAGCAAACCAGATGCCAGCCAGCCATGGACTACCCTAACAAATACTGCTAAGAGTTATAAATTAAACACTGTCTGGTGATCTGTGATGTGTAAGGCAGTTAATTTAGTTGGTCTGGATTAACTGTCAGCTCCAGAAAACTGTATTCCCATAATGTGAAATCTGTACCTATCAAGTTTGGAGGTGAGTAATAATTAACAATAGGGAATCATGTGTTAAAATGTGAAATTATAAAATGCCTTCTTTTGGATTTAAAGCAGTGTTTCAGTGGCTAGCCATATATTTTAAATGATTTTCATTTTAAAAGTTCAAGGATTTTAGTATTTTTTGAAAGATAGTCATAATTTTGTATAAAATAGAGTTTTTTGGATCATATACTTTCCATTACCTTATAATATCAGTTTTGCTTCCCATATAGCATAAAATTATATGCATTATCAATATCTAGGTTTCTTAAAAATTCATTCGTAAATTATACCAGAGATTTACATTTACAGTGAATTGTGGTTTTCCAGTTTCATTCTGGGAAATTACATTGAGAGAAAAGACTGATTATTATCTTATCCATGCATTTTTCTGTATATTTGAATTATTTTTACTTTACCAAGCCATCCATTTTTTTTAGAACATCGTTCAAAGAGTTCATGCGTCTTACTGAGGACACCTGACCTTTTGAAGCCTCATAATTCACACCTAGATGTCACCAGTCTTTCCCATGTTAACAGTTCTGACTATGTTTTATTATATATGCCTTCGGCGCCGAGCCAGGACAGCTGCAAGAGGAGAAATGATGAACAGCCATAGAACTATAGAATCAAACAGCCGGACTTCCCCTCTCAACGCAGAGGTGGTTCAGTATGCCAAAGAAGTAGTCGATTTCAGTTCCCATTATGGAAGTGAGAACAGTATGTCCTATACCATGTGGAATTTGGCAGGTGAACCAAATGTATTTCCAAGTTCTGGTGACTTCACTCAGACAGCTGTATTTCGAACTTACGGAACATGGTGGGATCAGTGTCCTAGTGCTTCCTTGCCATTCAAGAGGACACCGCCTAATTTTCAAAGCCAAGACTACGTGGAACTTGCATTTGAACAACAGGTGTATCCAACAGCCGTTCATGTTCTGGAAACCTATCATCCTGGAGCAGTCATCAGAATTCTGGCTTGTTCTGCAAATCCCTATTCCCCAATTCCACCAGCTGAAGTAAGGTAAGACTCATTTTTTAATGACCAAGTTATATGGCTGAGAGGTTTTGTTTGTTTTAATAATGGAGGTCTTTTCTTACTCTTTTAGGTAATTTGAACAAATTGGATTTTAAAATTTTCTTTAGTTTTCTGATAGGGAAAAGAAAGATCATGCATTTAAAGCTGTACTCATTCTTTATACCTTTAACATTTCATGCTGTAATATTCATAGATCATGAGATTTGTGTGTCACAAGTTACTATAAACAAAAAACGTGATTTCAGCTAATTGGGATGTGGGCCAGTCTGAGAAGTTTGTAGGAAATATGACCAGTAACATATTTTCAAACAAGCGTCATGTTACTGCTTTTACACACAGTAACTCAAAGTAGATCTATATAGAGTGATACTTTAGGAGAGGTACTTAGGGAATTAGTTTTAATCTTAGGAGAATGTCTTTGTAGCAAGCATATTCATTTAAAAACAAATGTTGCTTTGATTCATACATTCTTTCTAAAAGCCTATTTATTTACATCAATTTGTGCAGCAATGCCCCTCTCTCTCTTTTTGTAGCTCAGCCTCCTCTTTTTAAAAAAATATAACTCCTGATCCAGTGGTATATTCACATGGTTCAGTAATTTAAAAAGCACATAATGCAGTCTTGCATGTACTCTGTTCTCCCTGTGCCTAAGGCCCAGCCGTCTTCAAAGAAACCACTTTTATCCACTCATTTATTTCTTTTCAGAGTTTCCTTATGAAGATATAAGCAAATACAAATATATTTTTGTTTTCTTTATACACAAACAGTAAGCAGACTCTTCACACCATCCTCTACCTTGTTTCACCTAGTGGCATATACTGTACCTTTTCATATAAGTGCAAAGAGAGGTTCCTCATTCTTTTCTGTGGTTGCAAGTAAAGCACAGTGTATATGTGTCCCCACTTATTAACCAATCACCTTTTGATGGGTACTTATTTTTTCCATACTTTTGCTCTTATGAACATTAATGCAATGAATAACCGTGTCATGAATCAGTTTCCGTATGTGCAAGTATGTCTGTGGGTTAAGATCCCAAAAGAATTGCTGGGCCGGGGGTGGGGTCTACGCATTTGCTGTGTTGATATATAGTGCCAAATTTCTCTTCAAAGAAGCTCTGCTTATTTATATTCCTGCTAGTATTGTATATGCATACATGTTTTGTCCAGGCCTCATCTACAGAGTGTGTTCATAAATTTTAATATTTTTGTCATTTTGGTAGGTGAAAATGTTATCTCATGTAAACCTTAAGTTAAAATATTTATTATCTCTGAGGTTGAATATGCCTTCATGTTTAAGAGCCATTTATTTACTATCTAATCATATTATTTGCTCGTTTTTCTATTACTTGTTGATACCACTGATCCTAATATCACTTTACTAATTAATTTATTAAATATATGTGTGTCTTCCATGTGCTAAGTGTTGATTTGTGTACTGGGGATACAGCAGTGAACAAGAACAAAATAGACAAGAAGCCCTGCCGATTTGAACTTATTCTAACGCCGGAGCAGTTTGTGGGCCCCTGTTAAGTTGTCAGTCCCCAGCTGCCACTGAAGGAGGAGCGGGGACAAGGATCAGTTACACTGCTTCCTTGAAGGCCCTCGTCCCCTCAACTCTAAGGGAACACCTCCCCAGTCTCAGGAAACAAATGCAGAGTACAGCTCAGCTCAAGCTGGAGACTGCTGGAATAATCTTTATTTGTCTTTTCAGAATGACCTTGGTAATTCATCGTGAATATTATTAATGAGCCTATTTAAAAAAAAAAAAACAACAGGAAACCACATCCTTTAATATACAGATACGTTTTGGTTTGTTTCTGAGAAAAAAAGTACTTTGGGCAGGATCCTTTCTTACGTGAGAATTGTTTTTATTGGCTTCTGTCATTCTTTGTCTCTTTCCTACAAAGTTAAGCACTTTTTCCCCTGAAAAGCTAGGTAAATTTGGGAATGAGATCTATGAAACATGTAATATCTTTAAACCATAATGTCTGCATAACTCATTTTGAATATAAATCATGCTCTTGGGTTCCTAGAGTTGTGGTATATGGTTGTGATTAAAGTGACAACTTTATTTACAAATGTAGCAATAATTAGAATTTGCTTATTTTATTTTTAGCTTTATTCCACAGAAAATACCATTCCTTTAAATTTTAAGAGAAAAGGAATCTAACCAATATATGTTATTGCAGGATAAAAAAGGACCTTTTAAATTTTACTGATTATGAAATCAGTAGAGGTTTCATTATTTTAAAAAACTTGTTATAAAATATCAAGAAAGAAAATACATGGGGGGGAAAAAACACAAAAACCTACAACTCTCCCCAGATTAAGTAACTGTTAACATTTTGGTGAATTTCTTTAAACAGAAACATTGATCACCTTCTCTGCCGCTTCACTGCTGGGAACAAACAAAGAACCTGACAAACCTGGCTCTTGTTGTTTGAATGTTACAGGCCAGCCTGGAAGAAGACTGGGAGATCATAGAGATCATGTGCTGGTGGAGGGCAAACCTAGTCTGTGGGGCTCAGAGAGGTCTTCCTTAAGGAAGTGACTTAACAGAGACCCAAAAGTTGAGTGAAGCTTTAGTTTGGATAGGAAAGGTGGAGAAAGAACAGCACATTGCAAAGGTGAAGTCGTGAGGTGAGGTCTTGGTGTTTAAAGAAGTGACAAGGTTTGAATGTAGACAACAAGCTAGCAAAGGGCCACAAGCATGGAAGTGCCATTCTTTAGATCTAGACTAGTGGTTTCCAGACTTTGGAAATCACAGGGCTCTTAGATCCAGTGTCTGAGAAGCAGACCTTGAGAGGACTGTTGTTATGCAGAGGATTGCAATGGAAAGGCTCCTGGAGGAACCACTATGAGAGTGGGGAGAGCACTGCAGGGAAGGGAAGAAGTCAGACAAGGATGCACTTTCATAAGAAGTCCCAGTCAGCCTGGAGGAAAAGTTGCTGGGGAGCTGGGCTCTTAGGTTTCTACAGCAGTTTGTCTTGGACTGGGGGCTAGAGGAGTGGCAAGGGGAATGGAAATCTGCCAGGCACAGGCCACTCTCTGGACGAAGAGGCTCTAGGAGCCCAAGTAGTTCTCTGAAGAAGGCTGCAGGGAGAAGCCCTTAGCCGCAAAGCAAGGACGTGAGGAGGGTGGGCCCACAGAACTTCCCAGGAGGTCTGAGTGGAGTACAGATAGGGGGCGTTGGCTCTCATAAACTAGGAAACATAATAATAGTAAACATTAGAGAACTGATATAGATTGTCAGATTATTTACTTTGCTAAATAAGTACACCTAAAAAGGCAAACCCATTAAATACTAACTATTTATCATCACCATCACTTCATAAAAGAAACCTCAGTTTATACTGGGAAATTGGCATGATCAGAATCTAAAGAGTGGTTGGCGATTTTACATGTATATGTGTGCATATTTTTATATACACCAATACATTTCCTTATTTTTCACATTTATTCATGGAAATCTCCATCACACGCTGTTGTTTAGGAACCCCTGGACTGTACTGCCTATTATTTTAATTGAGCACATGGTTTTATGCCTACCGTAAGAGTTAGCAAGCGAGTGTGTTGGGAGTGGCTCAGGAATTGGCATGAAATGGACTTGTAGTCCCAGAACATTCAAAAATTAAAAGCAGTCTTTTCCCATTTTGTCTGGTTTCCTTTTTTTGTTCAGTAAGTGAAGTAGACAAGTTACAGGTAGTTCTATAAGATTTCAAAGTCTTCTGACATCTTGGCTAGTGCCTGATTCAAAGAAAAGAAAACCGGTAGTATCCAATGTCCCTGTCCTGAGGGTAAGATCTTAATGGATGCTTGTGTAAGGGTCAGAAGATAGGCTAGCATGGGGTTACACATTGGAAGAAAGAGACAGGAAAAGAGAAGAAAAGAAAAGGATAAATTGAGGTCATATTAAAGAAACTGATTAGAATAAAGTTATTTGGGGATAAAATTCAGTGGTATGGATTTTTCTGAGTGTTAAAAGCACTCAGTTATATAATACTGAAGTTAAGAAAGCAGAAAGTGGCTGTCCTAGAGTGAATTTGCTGCCAAAGGGAGTTGCTTAAACAACAATTTCACAAATTGGTCATAGTGTGGTCCTGACTTTGTAGGCCAACAAGCATGATTTTGTTAAAGCAGATGCTAGTTAGTTCCAATTAGAGATGGGCTGGGAGGCAGGGAGTGAGTAGGTGTGTATCAGAATACTCTTCTTTTATTCTCGTTGGTGCTCCTCTTCTATCCTTTCACTTTCGGCTGATGGAACGGAGCAGTGTTAGCAAGAGAACTTTCTTTGTGCTGGCTGCTAGATGCGCTTATCAACCAGGAGAAATTTTGATTAGAAGGGAAGCTTTTTGCATCCATGTGCCAGGTTTCCAACCTAAGTATGCTGGAAAACTTTTTCTCTGGTTTCCATTGGTGAACATCTTTCTTTCTCTATTTACCAGTTGCTTCTGGGGAGCCCTAGAGAGATGTTCTCAGTGGGGGCAGCAACAAATTAACATCACGGAGATGGAGTAGTTTGTTTCTTTGTTTCTAGGTACTGGACACATAGTAGGCATTCAGTAGTACAATCAACAGAATGGGGAAATAAGTGGGCCGACGAAGAGAATGCCCTTGGCTACCATCCCAGAATTAAGTGCTCTGAGCACAGCCAGAATGGAATTCCAAGCTGAATTTTCATATGTAATACTGTAGATTTAAATACTTACATAGGACATTGGAGTCTGTCAGATTTGCCCCCCCCCACACACACACGTGCGCGCGCGCACACACACACACACACACACAGTATGCGAGTACATAGTAAACAGATAAATGTATAGACTACAGAGGGCATGACTGAAAGCAGTCTGATCTCCTTAACACTGTACTGGGTCAACAGGATTGAAAGAGTTGGGCTGTCTCACAGTAAGGAGTGTGTGTGTGTGTGTGTGTGTGTGTTCATCCACATGTGTGCACATGTACATTTGTTTGTATTTGCTTGCTTGTTTTCGCTGACTAGGTTTTAAGATTCTGGCTTCAGTTTTCCAGAATAAAGTAATATTGGCATATTCTCTTGTTGAATAAAATAGATACCTTTCTCTTTCTAACTTTGAAATAATATATTGTAATTCTTTTAGGAAATTTTAAATAAAAATCCACTTTAATGCAGACACCTCAGGATCAATTTGTATTGGTCTTATGGTTAATGTTAGTTTAATTCAGATGGCCACAGACCTATAAAATAATTTTTTTCTTTTTATAATTTTTGCTACTTTTTAGGTTATCAAGAAAATGTAAAATATAAATAACTAATTTAGATACATGGAAGTTTTTTATATTTAGACATTTTTAAATATTTCTAAAAACTGGTGATATTAAAAAAAAAAACTAAAAAAACCATGATGTTCTCTGTACTATCATATCCACAATTTAAGATATATGTGTAAGTAAATATAGAATATTCATGCTACATAGAAGAAACAAAATGTTGCTAAAATAACATTAATCCTGATATGTTTAAATATACTAGAAAGGTTAAGGAAGTCGATTTAAAGCATCATCTAACTTTGTCCATTCTGCAAGGTAGGTAGGGAGGAGTTTAGTGGATTAATACCTTATTAAAATAGAATCTTCTCTAGGCAGTGGTTTCTTTAAGCTGATGTTTGTAAATTTAAAATGTAATTTGTATTATAATGCAGTTCAAACTATACATGAAGAACATGTGTTAGTTGTGTGTTTATTTATTGCAAAGGACCTGGCAGAGGTGATTTCTATATCACATTTTCAGTGTTTCTGTTAAGCCTCATAAAAACTCCTCAGTGAAGCTAAATCATAATAGACAGGGTTAGACCACATGTGTCGTGACCCAGTATGGGCCATTACTTTACAGGGTCCTGTGCGGTCCTTGTTTCCCAGACAATAGTGTTCTCTAACATCTGATGTCATTTTAGCGTGGCAACAAATAGTAAGAGTTTACTGTTTACAAATAGTAAGACCATTTGCCTCATGATTTTTGGAAATATACTGTCCCAAATTAGGAATGCATTTTCTCACCAACATGGTTTTAAATGATTCATACTTCAGTTCCTTCTATCTGTATGGCTAGCTCTATTTAACTGCATAGGTTTACATTAGAGTGTTGAAATCAGTTCTGTTGTTAGGAACCCTCAAGATTTTTGCAGTTAAGCTCTAGGGGTACTTGGGTCTAGCCTGGCACTCTAGGTGGGCTTTACTGCCTTGTCACAGGAAGAGCAAGATGTCCAGTGTGCTTTCCTTCACTCTGAACCTGCTACAACTTGCTCTACTCCTTAGAACTCTTCCTTAGTCTCCCAAGGTTGGTTAGAGAGTGACACTGATCTCTCCATTCCTACTTCCGTGTTATCTCCAGGTATAATACTCACAGGCTCTTTATGTTTTTTTTTTTTTTTTAATTTTATTTTTTTAAACATATAATATCTTTTTATCCCCAGGGGTACAGGTCTGTGAATCGCCAGGTTTACACACTTCACAGCACTCACCATAGCACATACCCTCCCCAGTGTCCATAACCCCCACCCCCCCAACCCCCCTCCCCCCATTAACCCTCAGTTTGTTTTGTGAGATTAAGAGTCAATTATGGTTTGTCTCCCTCCCAATCCCATCTTGTTTCATTTATTCTTCTCCTACCCCCTTAACCCCCCATGTTGCATCTCCTCTCCCTCATATCAGGGAGATCATATGATAGTTGTCTTTCTCCGATTGACTTATTTCGCTAAGCATGATACCCTCTAGTTCCATCCACGTCGTCGCAAATGGCAAGATTTCATTTCTTTTGATGGCTGCATAGTATTCCATTGTGTATATATACCACCTCTTCTTTATCCATTCGTCTGTTGATGGACATCTAGGTTCTTTCCATAGTTTGGCTATTGTAGACATTGCTGCTATAAACATTCGGGTACACGTGCCCCTTCGGATCACTACGTTTGTATCTTTAGGGTAAATACCCAGTAGTGCAATTGCTGGGTCATAGGGTAGTTCTATTTTCAACATTTTGAGGAACCTCCATGCTGTTTTCCAGAGTGGTTGCGCCAGCTTGCATTCCCACCAACAGTGTAGGAGGGTTCCCCTTTCTCCGCATCCTCGCCAGCATCTGTCATTTCCTGACTTGTTAATTTTAGCCATTCTGACTGGTGTGAGGTGATATCTCATTGTGGTTTTGATTTGTATTTCCCTGATGCCGAGTGATGTGGAGCACTTTTTCATGTGTCTGTTGGCCATCTGGATGTCTTCTTTGCAGAAATGTCTGTTCATGTCCTCTGCCCATTTCTTGATTGGATTATTTGTTCTTTGTGTGTTGAGTTTGCTAAGTTCTTTATAGATTTTGGACACTAGCCCTTTATCTGATATGTCATTTGCAAATATCTTCTCCCATTCTGTCAGTTGTCTTTTGGTTTTGTTAACTGTTTCCTTTGCTGTGCAAAAGCTTTTGATCTTGATGAAATCCCAATAGTTCATTTTTGCCCTTGCTTCCCTTGCCTTTGGCGATGTTCCTAGGAAGATGTTGCTGCGGCTGAGGTCGAAGAGGTTGCTGCCTGTGTTCTCCTCAAGGATTTTGATGGATTCCTTTCTCACATTGAGATCCTTCATCCATTTTGAGTCTATTTTCGTGTGTGGTGTAAGGAAATGATCCAATTTCATTTTTCTGCATGTGGCTGTCCAATTTTCCCAACACCATTTGGTGAAGAGGCTGTCTTTTTTCCATTGGACATTCTTTCCTGCTTTGTCAAAGATGAGTTGACCATAGAGTTGAGGGTCTATTTCTGGGCTCTCTATTCTGATCCATTGATCTATGTGTCTGTTTTTGTGCCAGTACCATGCTGTCTTGATGATGACAGCTTTGTAATAGAGCTTGAAGTCCGGAATTGTGATGCCACCAACTTTGGCTTTCTTTTTCAATATTGCTTTGGCTATTCGAGGTCTTTTCTGGTTCCATATAAATTTTAGGATTATTTGTTCCATTTCTTTGAAAAAAATGGATGGTACTTTGATAGGAATTGCATTAAATGTGTAGATTGCTTTAGGTAGCATAGACATTTTCACAATATTTATTCTTCCAATCCAGGAGCATGGAACATTTTTCCATTTCTTTGTGTCTTCCTCAATTTCTTTCATGAGTACTTTATAGTTTTCTGTGTATAGATTCTTAGTCTCTTTGGTTAGATTTATTCCTAGGTATCTTATAGTTTTGGGTGCAATTGTAAATGGGATGGACTCCTTAATTTCTCTTTCTTCTGTCTTGTTGTTGGTGTAGAGAAATGCAACTGATTTCTGTGCATTGATTTTATATCCTGACACTTGACTGAATTCCTGTACAAGTTCTAGCAGTTTTGGAGTGGAGTCTTTTGGGTTTTCCACATATAGTATCATATCATCTGCGAAGAGTGATAGTTTGACTTCTTCTTTGCCAATTTGGATGCCTTTAATTTCCTTTTGTTGTCTGATTGCTGAGGCTAGGACTTCTAGTACTATGTTGAATAGCAGTGGTGATAACGGACATCCCTGCCGTGTTCCTGACCTTAGCGGAAAAGCTTTCAGTTTTTCTCCATTGAGAATGATATTTGCGGTGGGTTTTTCATAGATGGCTTTGATAATATTGAGGTATGTGCCCTCTATCCCTACACTTTGAAGAGTTTTGATCAGGAAGGGATGCTGTAATTTGTCAAATGCTTTTTCAGCATCTATTGAGAGTATCATATGGTTCTTGTTCTTTCTTTTATTAATGTGTTGTATCACATTGATTGATTTGTGGATGTTGACCCAACCTTGCAGCCCTGGAATAAATCCCACTTGGTTGTGGTGAATAATCCTTTTAATGTACTGTTGAATCCTATTGGCTAGTATTTTAGTGAGAATTTTTGCATCTGTGTTCATCAAGGATATTGGTCTGTAGTTCTCTTTATTGATGGGATCCTTGTCTGGTTTTGGGATCAAGGTGATGCTGGCCTCATAAAATGAGTTTGGAAGTTTTCCTTCCATTTCTATTTTTTGGAACAGTTTCAGGAGAATAGGAATTAGTTCTTCTTTAAATGTTTGGTAGAATTCCCCCGGGAAGCCATCTGGCCCTGGGCTTTTGTTTGTTTGGAGATTTTTGATGACTGTTTCAATCTCCTTACTGGTTATGGGTCTGTTCAGGCTTTCTATTTCTTCCTGGTTCAGTTGTGTAGTTTATATGTCTCTAGGAATGCATCCATTTCTTCCAGATTGTTAAATTTGTTGGCGTAGAGTTGCTCATAGTATGTTCTTATAATTGTCTGTATTTCTTTGGTGTTTGTTGTGATCTCTCCTCTTTCATTCATGATTTTATTTATTTGGGTCCTTTCTCTTTTCTTTTTGATAAGTCTGGCCAGGGGTTTATCAATCTTATTAATTCTTTCAAAGAACCAGCTCCTAGTTTCGTTGATTTGTTCTATTGCTTTTTTGGTTTCTATTTCATTGATTTCTGCTCTGATCTTTATGATTTCTCTTCTCCTGCTGGGTTTAGGGTTTCTTTCTTGTTCTTTCTCTAGCTCTTTTAGGTGTAGGGTTAGGTTGTGTACCTGAGACCTTTCTTGTTTCTTGAGAAAGGCTGGTAACGCTATATATTTTCCTCTCAGGACTGCCTTTGTCGTGTCCCACAGATTTTGAACCGTTGTGTTTTCATTATCATTTGTTTCCATGAATTTTTTCAACTCTTCTTTAATTTCCTGGTTGACCCATTCATTCTTTAGAAGGATGCTGTTTAGTCTCCATGTATTTGGGTTCTTTCCAAATTTCCTCTTGTGATTGAGTTCTAGCTTCAGAGCATTGTGGTCTGAAAATATGCAGGGGATGATTCCAATCTTTTGATAACGGTTGAGACCTGATTTAGGACCGAGAATATGATCTATTCTGGAGAATGTTCCATGTGCACTAGAGAAGAATGTGTATTCTGTTGCTTTGGGATGAAATGTTCTGAATATATCTGTGATGTCCATCTGGTCCAGTGTGTCATTTAAGGCCTTTATTTCCTTGTTGATCTTTTGCTTGGATGATCTGTCCATTTCAGTGAGGGGAGTGTTAAAGTCCCCTACGATTATTGTATTATTGTTGATGTGTTTCTTTGATTTTGTTATTAATTGGTTTATATAGTTGGCTGCTCCCACGTTAGGGGCATAGATATTTAAAATTGTTAGATCTTCTTGTTGGACAGTTCCTTTGAGTATGATGTAGTGTCCTTCCTCATCTCTTATTATAGTCTTTGGCTTAAAATCTAATTGATCTGATATAAGGATTGCCACTCCTGCTTTTTTCTGATGTCCATTAGCATGGTAAATTCTTTTCCACCCCCTCACTTTAAATCTGGAGGTGTCTTCAGGTTTAAGATGAGTTTCTTGTAGGCAACATATAGATGGGTTTTGTTTTTTTATCCATTCTGATACCCTGTGTCTTTTGATTGGGGCATTTAGCCCATTAACATTCAGGGTAAGTATTGAGAGATATGAATTTAGTGCCATTGTATTGCCTGTAAGGTGACTGTTATTGTATATTGTGTCTGTTCCTTTCTGATCTACTACTTTTAGAGTCTCTCTTTGCTTAGAGGACCCCTTTCAATATTTCCTGTAGAGCTGGTTTGGTATTTGCAAATTCTTTCAGTTTTTGTTTGTCCTGGAAGCTTTTAATCTCTCCTTCTATTTTCAATGATAGCCTAGCTGGATATAGTATTCTTGGCTGCATGTTTTTCTCGTTTAGTACTCTGAATATATCATGCCAGCTCTTTCTGGCCTGCCAGGTCTCTGTGAATAAGTCTGCTGCCAATCTAATATTTTTACCATTGTATGTTACAGACTTCTTTTCCCGGGCTGCTTTCAGGATCTTCTCTTTGTCCCTAAGACTTGTAAATTTTACTATTAGGTGACGGGGTGTGGACCTATTCTTATTGATTTTGAGGGGGGTTCTCTGAATCTCCTGGATTTTGATGCTTGTTCCCTTTGCCATATTGGGGAAATTCTCTCCAATAATTCTCTCCAATATACCTTCTGCTCCCCTCTCTGTTTCCTCTTCTTCTGGAATCCCAATTATTCTAATGTTGTTTCCTCTTATGGTGTCACTTATCTCTTGAATTCTCCCCTCGTGGTCCAGTAGCTGTTTGTCCCTCTTTTGCTCAGCTTCTTTA
Organism: Enhydra lutris kenyoni; assembly: GCF_002288905.1. Classification (NCBI taxonomy): domain Eukaryota; kingdom Metazoa; phylum Chordata; class Mammalia; order Carnivora; family Mustelidae; genus Enhydra; species Enhydra lutris. The sequence goes on from NW_019154142.1 coordinate 15,825,907, forward strand.
TTCTCTGTCATTTGGTCTTCTATATCGCTAATTCTTTCTTCTGCCTCATTTATCCTAGCAGTGAGAGCCTCCATTTTTGATTGCACCTCATTAATAGCTTTTTTGATTTCAACTTGGTTAGATTTTAGTTCTTTTATTTCTCCAGAAAGGGCTTTTATATCTCCCGAGAGGGTTTCTCTAATATGTTCCATGCCTTTTTCGAGCCCGGCTAGAACCTTGAGAATCGTCATTCTGAACTCTAGATCTGACATATTACCAATGTCTGTATTGATTAGGTCCCTAGCCTTTGGTACTGCCTCTTGTTCTTTTTTTTGTGGTGAATTTTTCCGCCTTGTCATTTTGTCCAGATAAGAGTAGATGAAGGAGCAAGTAAAATACTAAAAGGGTGGCAACAACCCCAGGAAAATATGCTTTAGCCAAATCAGAAGAGATCCCAAATCGTGAGGGGGAGAAAGGGGATAAAAAGAGGTTCAGAAAGAAGAAAAAAAAAAAAGAAAGAAAGAAAGAAACAATTAAAAAAAGAAAACCAATAAAGAAAAAAATATAAAAAGGAAAATATATATATATATATATTAGATAAACTAGTTAAAAAACGTTAAAAAAGAAAAGGGTAAAAGTTAAAAAAATTTAGCAGAAGAAGAAAAATAAATTGAAAAAGAAAAAAAATTAAATTAACTGCAAGGCTAAAGAATCATGGGGAGAAAGCCATGAGTTCCGTGCTTTGCTTTCTCCTCCTTTGGAATTCCGCTGCTCTCCTCGGTATTGAAACTGTACTCCTTCCTTGGTAGGTGAACTTGGTCCTGGCTGGGCTTCTTGTTGATCTTCTGGGGGAGGGGCCTGTTGTAGTGATTCTCAAGTGTCTTTGCCCCCGGCGGAGTTGCACCGCCCTTACCAGGGGCCGGGCTGAGTAATCCGCTCGGGTTTGCTTTCGGGAGCTTTTGTTCCCTGAGTGCTTTCCGTAGAGTTCCGGAGGGCGGGAATGAAGATGGCGGCCTCCTGGTCTCCGGCCCGGAGGAGCTGAGAGTCCGGGGCCCCACTCCTCAGTGCGCCCTCAGAGACCAGCGCCGATTTACTCCCGTCACCCTGCCTCCGGCCGCGCTCCGAGCTGACCGAGCCTGCGACCGGTTCAAGGTAACCCCGAGCTTTGAGCTTACTCCTCGGCTCTGTCTCTGTAGCCGGCTTCCCTGTTCTAATACCTGTAAGCTCTGCGACACTCAAACACCCCCGATCCTTCTGTGACCCTGCGGGACCTGAGGCCACGCTGACCCTGCGTGGGCTTCACCCCTGTTAAGCCTCTGGAGCGATGTCTCTCAGCGGAACAGACTTTTAAAAGTCCCGATTTTGTGCTCCGTTGCTCCGCCGCTTGCTGGGAGCCGGCCCCTCCCCCCGCGGTCTATCTTCCCGTCGCTTTGGATTCACTTCTCCGCCCGTCCTACCTTTTAGAAAGTGGTTGCTTTTCTGTTTCTAGAGTTGCTGTTCTTCTTGTCTTTGATCTCACGTTGGATTTGTAGGTGTTTGCAATCTTTAGATAAGCTATCTAGCTGATCTCCCGCTACCTGAAGTAGTCTCAGCCTGCTACTTCTCCGCCATCTTGACTCCTCCCAGGCTCTTTATGTTTGATGGGTTTTATAAAAGTAGCAGATATGAAGTGATTACAAAGGTGCTCATAACTGCAAAAGTTCCTACTATAATGGTTAGTGACGTGTTTATATAATCCCCAAGAACTTCTGCCGTGTGCTTCCAGATTGGTGCTCTATGCCTTTCTTGCTGCCATCTTGGCCTAAAGACCATTAGGGTACCTGCATGTTGATGACTTCTGTAGTTTTGACTCACACTCTTTTGTCTATTTCAGTTTCTAAATGCCTTGCTGTAATCAGTTTTTACTTAAATCTTGATAGGTCACTCGGCCAAGGAAATGAATAGACAATATATTAAAAAGGAAAAACCTCATATGATTCATAAGTTTATGAAAACATTTTAAGTGTTATTGGTAATCAGTGAATTATAAATTATGTCTTGTGGAGATGTGGCTTACCGAGAAATTACAGATTATTTTTAAAAAATAAATAAAACTTTTAGTAGTCATTCTTTTTGAAGAGTTCATGTATTATTTTAGAGAGAGAGAGAGCATGTGTGCGTGCAGGGGGTAGGGGGGTCGTGGGGGGTAAAGAGAGAGAGAGAATCTTAAGCAGACTCTGCGCTGAGCGTGGAAACACAGGGCTCAGTCTCATAACCCTGAGATCATGGCCTAAGCTAAAATCAAGAGTCAGAGGCTTAACTGACTGAGCCACCCAGGCATCCCTCAGTAGTCATTCTTAAATGCTATTGGCATAAGCTTCTTTGAAAGCAGTTTGAAGTATGTGTTGAGAGACTTAGAAATACTTAGTCTTTGACATGAAATCTGTATTTAAAATTTCTGCTAACCAAAGTCATTAGAAATGGAAAGATGTTTATTACAGTGTTTTTTTGCCTGCACTTTTAAGTTTCTCTGATAAATTTGGGAACAATATTAGAAATGGTTACTAATAACACATATGTGCGAATATTACATATCTAATGATGCTACATTATGGAGAATCTTCAAATAATTTTGGAAAACAGTTTTATAAGGAGAACTCTATGAAGGGATGGCGTGTGAGTTGGACCTTGAAGAATCAATGGGCTGATAATTGCAGGTGGGCCTTTTGTTGTGGGGAGACAACATGAGCAAAGACACAACGATGGAAATGAGTTTATTATACAGAAGGTAATGACTCATCTGGCTGGAACGTGGGGTTCATCTTGGAGGAGTAGGAGAAGATGTTATTTACGTGGTATGTGTTAGATACTTGCTAGATACGGAACATACACAGATGGCTGAAAGAGGAGAATAATGGGAATTCAGAGGAAAAGCATATAAAAGCAAGAATTTCATGAAAAGTTTGACGAAACTTAATGACCAGATGAAAGAAAATCAGAGATAACGGAAGTTTTGAGTTTATATGACGCCAGTAAAGAAATGAAAAAGCTGGACAAGGAGACCCTGATGTGACAAGATGCTCAGTGTCGTTTCCACAGTTGGTTTAGGACAGGGACACAGCAGAGCTTTGTTCATCCTGTGCACCTTATTCTGACTTAGGGTTTCCTTTTTCTGTAAAACCAAATGGTGTTCCTCATGTAGCTCTAGCAATGCCAGTTTCTAACTGACCAATGTGAAATTTGCCAGAAAGAACTTTCTAGGGAATTATAAAAATAATTTAAGCAGTATAGATATTTCAAAGTATATGGCATTTAGTATATATTTCTTTTATGTACTGGAACAATACTTGTGTTTGATTCTGTTCACCTTATTTCATACCTTTGTGCATCACACGAACATATTGGGAATGGGGCCATAATCTTAAGGTAACAGTAAATTTCATTTCAAAGCGTATTATAGGTAAGTTTCTTTCTTTGGCAGATGGGAGATTCTTTGGTCCGAGAAACCGACGAAGGTGAATGCTTCCCAGGCTCGCCAGTTTAAACCTTGTATCAAGCAGATAAATTTTCCCACAAACCTCATACGGCTGGAAGTAAATAGTTCTCTTTTGGATTATTACACTGAATTAGATGCTGTCGTGTTACATGGTACGAAGGACAAGCCAGTGCTTTCTCTCAAGACTTCACTTATTGACATGAATGATTTAGAAGATGATGACTATGAAGAAGAGGATGTTTGTGGAATGGATAGTCTTAACAAAAAGTTTAGTAGTACTGCCCTCGGGGAGGGGCCAAATAATGGATATTTTGATAAACTGCCTTATGAGGTAAGCCAAAGATAATTAGTAGCAGTATTGACATAACACTATAATTTTTAAATGTTTAGGTATTAATGTTTATTTTACTATCAGAGAAATGCAAGTGTTGGTAAAGTGTATGTAATCTCATGTATTATATATAATTAACCTTTGAACAACATGGTTTTTAAACTGTGTGGGTCCACTTATACATACTTTTTTTTTTTTTACAGTGTAGTACTGTAAATGCATTTTCCTTAGGATTTTCTTAACATTTTCTCTTCTCTAGCTTATGTCATTGAAAGAATATAGTCATAATACATATAATATACAAAATGTGTTACTTGACTATTTGTGTTAGCTGTAAGGCTTAATTAAGTCAACAGTAGGCTCTTAGTAGTTGACTTTTTGGGGAGTCGGAAGTTATATATGGATTTTCAGCTGTGGGCGGGGGATGACAGCCTTAACTTTTGCTGTTGTTCAAGGGTCAGCTATGTTTTGATTTTGAAAAAACTAGACAAAATTATGTAATCTTACCACTTTTGTCTTGCATTAGAGTGTTAGTAAGACTGTGAAAGGGATGCTTATCTACTTGATAAGCCCATAGTTTCTCCAAGTGTCCTTTATGCTTTTCTACTAACTCTCGTTTATAATCTACTGACTAGTTATAATTTTTGGTCTAGGTAGGTGGAAGGTGCCTCTGCCGAAAGCCTTGTTTTCACTATGTCTCTCCAGGGGCATTTGTGCAGTATGTTTAGCATCCCTGGCTCCCAGGCATCAGATGCCAGAAGCGGACCACCAGGCATTTTTGTCCTTCGGTGATAACTGCTATGTGTGGTTAAAAACAATATAACCAAGTCTTTTTAGGAAAAATTTATAAACACAAATTTTAGCCAATTTAGACTATCCTCTTCCAAACTGGTAGGTATTTCAGGTTTCTTTGTAATAATACAAGTAGCTTAACTTGCATGGAACAGTAAGATGGCCTCTTGAAGGCCTAATGGTCACCACAATGCCCGTACAACATTTACAGTTAAAATGCTGCCATACATCTTGTGGAGTAGCTAAAGCTGCCACGAAAAGATGAAGTTAAGGATCCAAGGTAATTTAGTCAGTAAGCCATGTGCCAGGATCCCACCCAGGCTGTCTAGGTCAAGTCTTGTGTTATAGAAAGAAAGCTTCACAGATTGGATGAGACCCGCTGGCCCCTGGGTGAGAGGACTGAGGAAAGATGAAGGGAGAGTTGAGTTGGGGAAAGAGGAGCGTGGGATCCTGACAGGGTTGTCCCCCAGGGCTTCAGGGAGCATCTGCCCTCACAACAGTGGGAGCAGTTCATCAGGAGGAAACGAAATCACTTCTTTGATTCTTACCCACTTCCTAAAACTACAAAGTAGAGATTTAAATTCAGCAAATATGTTTTGAAAAGTTTTTGAATTTTATCCAGACTAGAGAAATGGCTGACACAGAGCATTCCGATGAATAACTGAGGGGAACTTCAGGCAGAGGGAAGAGAATGTACAGAGGTGAGAGGAAGTGAACAAGTGTGACCTATTTAGGAACTCCCGCCTTTCAGGGTGACTGGAAGAGTATTTGATAGCAGAGGCCATAGGAGATGAAACTGGATGGAGGCTCAGAACTGCCTCGGTGCCTAACTCCATGGCACACCATTCGTGTAGATGTGATCAGGACATCCTAGCACTGGCGGTGCACGGTCTGCGTCAGAGAGGTCTTGCAGGTTTTACTGAGAGATTTGCGTTTTATCCCTTCAACCCGTGTTCCTCAGGGTGCTGTGTTTCTTCAGTACACAGCAAGATTAATTGGGGGAACTCCTAGATACTTGAGACCTTATATAAATAATTTTTGGTAAGAAATTAGAGGAGATCCAAGATTATATACCCATAATAGTTTCACACTCACTTTCTTGTATTCTCTTGTATTCTTTGTAATGCTTTTTTGAGAGGGAGAGAAAGGTGGGGGAATAGCTAACATTCCAGGAATTACCCATAATATGCAGGCATTTTTGCACCTGTGTTGGCCCACAATTAGAGTAATTGCCTAAGTTTTTGGCCTTCATGTAAATTCCGTCTTTCCTATGTGTCATGGTATAAAGAAGACAGTGAACCTTTTCTGTAGTCAGTAGGGAAACACTGAAGGTTATATTTAATTTATTTTAAAAATGAGAATAAGAAAATGAGATTTCTATCTTCGATTACCCCGCTGGCAAATGAAGAGTAGACTGAGAGGAGGTCAGGGTGGGAGGCAGGGGACAGCAGTTAGGAAACTACTGCTGTCATTGAGGCAAGAAATGATGAAGCCTGAATATTGGAAGATTTGGAAAGGAGGTGAATAGGAGAAATATTCCAGAGCTCAGACAGTAGAAATTGAAAGTAACTAGTAAATGTTCATCTCTAGAGGAAGCAGAACATCAGAGAGACTTTCAGGTTTCTGCTCAAAATGACTAGGTGGATGGACATGCCATTAATCATAAAACAGTGGGTGAAGGTAGGAAGGGCACATTGACTTTGGCGTGCCTGTGATTCCTCAAAGCACCTCAACTGGTTGAGGACAGTAGGCAGTTAGTATTTCAGTTTGAAATGCAGGAGGAAGGTCTGACTTTATATATGAGTGAGTCTACTTGGAAGAGGTGAGGGGCACCGTGGTAGATAAAATTAACTGGTGAAAGTCTTAGAGTATGAATCAAGGGCCAAGAGCAGAATTCTGGGAATACTAACATCTAGGAGTCCCATAGAGGAAGACCTGTCAGAAAAGGCCCTTGAGATGAAGATGACAGTGTCTTAACACTGAAGCAATAGGAAGCGAAAGAGGCATAGAAGACATAAAAAGGACATAGCCACATTGCTGCTGAGAGCAAATTACAAGTGCCCACAGGTTTTGGTTGCTGGGAGATCTTTGATAATCCTGTAGGATAATCAGTTCAGTGGAGCCATGAACCTAAGGTAAAGAATGAGAAAACCTTGTCATATTTGATTAGGGCATGAAGGAGGGTAAGAGAAGCAGAGACAAAAACTGTTTACTTTGAGTATAAGCAGAAAAGTGTTTCTGTTAATACACTCTGTTTATGATCTGTGACATGGAGAAGACTGTCCACCAACAGGGAATACTTGGTCATCTTGCCTAACACTTCGCCCCTTTGGGTGGCACTCAAAAAAGGCATATCAAAATGAGGGAGAGTATGAATTAGAGGAATTATCTGTTCTAACTTACCTTCTAAAAGGAGAAAGGACAAGTGAATGGTGGAGGAAGCAGCAGAGTAGGAAGGTTTCTGTCTGTGATGCAAGTTGGGAGAGAGTTCAGCATGCTTCTGTGCTGAAGGGAAAGGGGCAGCAGAGACGGAAGGCTTCCAGTACAGGTCAGGGGTTTGATCAGTACCACAGAGGCATGGGGAAACCAGGAGACGGAATCTGTAGTCTGAGGACGTTACACAGCCCTGACGAAAGCCAAGCACCACGCAGAGAGAGCACCAAACACTGAATGATCTGTCACTGACTAAAAAGAGAAACTTTAAAAAAAAAAATTACCCAAATTATTTTAAGATAATCCAAATCATTTAAAGTGAAAAAAAAAAAAAAAAAAAAAACCATTTTTAAATACGTCAAGTGACAGTGTTTCCATAGTTGAAAATAATTGTTTTATGAGTAGAGCGGGTTTTGAGGACAAATAGACCAACTCTGTTTGGAGAGTCCTCCCCAATATCACATCCTACATGCACTGTAGTATCAAATGGTACTTCATGCTAGGCTACCCCATATAAAAACACATTGTGATAGATACCAGATATGGAATGATTAATGGGTATTGTCTTGTAGGCCTGAAATGAGTTATCTCTTATTTAATCAAAATCCAAAAGTGCTTTTTCACATGGTAATATCATGATCTCAGTGACTTCTCATTATGCTTTTTCTGTTTTGATATTTGCTTAAAATGTAATATTAAGTATCATAGGATGTTTTCACACAAGATGCACATCTTTTAACATTGGTGTCCTTCGTTTGGAATGATGTCAGAAATTGCTGGGTGTTATTTAAATTACAAATCATCTAGAAAAAGTGAATTATTGATCCTCTGATGCAGGGATATATTTAATTTTTAATGCCTTCTTGTACTAACTGCTTAAAAATGTCCTGATACAACTTTTAATATTGTAGTTAAAACAACAGATTTTTAATTCATTCTACAAATATTTAAGGTCCTACTGTTGCCAAGACCAGATGGCTTTCATAGGTTCTTTCAGACATTTAAGAAACAGATAAATCCTATAGTATTTAAACTCTTCCATGGCATAAAGAAAAAGGAAATTTTTCAACATTTTTATGAAACTGGTGTAACATTGTAGCACATAAAAAGACTACAGACCAGTTTTACTTCTGCAAACAAATACAATAAAGTAAGTAGAATTATTTTAAAAGATGGTACAACAAAATCATTCAGGATGTATTCCTGGAATCAAGGGTGTTCTGGTATTAGAGAATTGTTTTTGCTGTTAGAGAATTATAATACCATAGTTCTAGGTCAAAAGGAGAAAAATCCTCTCTCATCTTTATAGATACATAAATTTGGTTGCCAAATGACAGCTGGATGTTTATCCAAATTTGTTATCCATCTCTGTTAAAAAATTATATACCTTGTTAAACTTCTTGTAATCGTCTATGACCAAATATTACTAACCAAAGCTAACATCATATTTAGTTATCAGACACTAGAAATGGGTTTTCCACTGTGGTACCTACTAGCCACATGTACTATTGAGCACTTGAAATATGGCTAGTCTGAATTGAGATGTGCTGAAAGTATAAAATACAGGATTGCAAATACTTCATACAAAAAAAAAATCTCAGTGATTTTATATTGATTACATTTGAAATGATCATTTAAAAATATTATTAAATAAACTATTAAAATTAATGTCACTGTTCTTTTGCCTTTATTTTTAACTTTGTGAGGGAATAATTGAAAAATTGTCTATATTTAAAGTGTACAACATGTTGATTTCACATGTACATTGTAGAAGGATTACCAAGATCAAGATGGGTGACACATACATCACCTTGTATTGCTAACTTTTTTTTTTAATGTTTGTGTTGGAAATTCTTAAGATTTACTTTCAGCAACTTTCAAGTATACAATACAGTATTATTAACTGCACTCTTTGACTTTTTAAAAAATGAGTTTACTTTCAAAGTTACATATGTGCATCACATTTAAATTAAAGCCAGGAACAAGACAACAGTATTACTTCACATTATTCTAAAGCATTAGCCAATGCTGGAAATATGAGAAGGAAAAGACATAATTTTTGGAACAGAGGCATCATCATCATCATGATAAAATCATCATTTGCAGGTGATATGATTATGTACTAGAATTCTTAGGAGACTAGGCTAAAACTACTAGGAACAATAAAGTTGGCAGGTCACAAACTTAATAGACAAAAATCAATAGCTTTAGGAACTCTAGGAACATGAAAGATCATTAAATGATAAATTGTACCATGCCCTTGCCTAAGAAGACACAATAAAGTAAAGGTGTCAGTTTTCCTTAATCTCTGTATTCAGTGATGTCCCAGTTAAAATAAAGAATTTTTGTTTTTTAATTGAAAAATTTACCTGAAAAAAACCATGAAAATACTCAGAAAAATTCTGGAAAAGAAGAGTGATGGAAGGGGCACTAGTCCTACCAGATTATAAGACATATTCTGAACCTGTGGGAATGATATTTGTGGGTCAACCATGAAGAAAGAGTCTCCTTTGCAACCAGACAATCCAGGGCATTCCAGGGCATAAACTCTAAAAAAATTAGAACAAAACTCATTTGACTCAGAGGTCTATTGATGTGAGAGAAATAACGGATAAATAAATGGAACAGAATAGACAGAAACAGACCAACAGAAAAGAAACATTGGCAACTCCCTTGGCAAAGGGTTACATTTCTGTAGTTAAAAAAAGAAGAATAAACAACAGTGCCAAACTGTTTTTGTCTTTGTTTCTTCTTTTTCTGCTTTCAGAATGATGAAATTTATTGATTCCAGGGCTGTCTAGGATATAAGTGAATAATTAGTACTTTTTTAAAAAATTATTTATTTGAGAGAAAGAGAGTGCATGTGAGGGGAAGGGTGGAAGGAAAGAATCCCAAGCAGACTCCCCTCTAAGCACAGACCCTGATGCGGGGTGCCATCCCACAACCCATGAGATCATGACCTAAGCCAAAACCAAGAGTGGGTCACCCAACCGACTGAGCCACCCAGGTGCCCCTGCATGGGTACTTTTTACACAGTTCGTAGTGAATCAGTGCAAACACTCTGAAGGGCAATTTTATGCTTATGTCAAAATTTAAAAGCATGAAATTCACCCTAAGGTATATTTGCAAAGTTTGCCAAGATATGCGTATATGCACATACACAACGTTACTGCAGTATTAAAATGGGAATTATGTCAGTGAGAAATTAGTTAACAGTATGCCATATCTATAGAAAGAAATTGGTGGATTTCTATGTGCAGATAAAGAGGTACCTATAAGACACATCATTAAATGAGAAAAGCAAAGTATAGAACAATGGATATAGTATCATTCTTTTAGTGCAAATCCAAAATGGGATTTAAAGTGCATATTTATTGGAAGAGATCAGAAAAACTTAAGGACTTACCAATGGGGAGAAGGTTCGTTAGATTTGATGATAGAGACTTCTCATTTTCTACCTTTCTTCAGTGTTTGGGTTTTCTAATGTTTTACTCCAGTTTTCTTTTGTTCTTTGTATTTTAGATGTTAGAAGTTAGCATATTATTGGGGTGATGAGATTTAGACTAATTTTTAATTTCCTTTTAGTTCCCTTTTTTAAATATCACTAACCTTTTATATTTTTTAAAGTCCAGTTCAAGCTTAAAGAGCAAAAATACCCCAAGCCTTACTGAACACAATCTATGTACTAGTCAGCAATGCTCATATTTTGTGTACCCTTTAAGCTTATTTTAAATATCACGTTATCACAGTTTTGTAATTTTTTGGCCTAAAACAGTGAAATTCTGACCTGAAATGAAATTGGGCTTACGTAGTCAAATAAATTGAAGAACATCATTTAGGTTAAAGGGCATATTTGCAAAACAAAGTGTAGCTAGACAAATACATTGCATTAAGCAAGAAACTCAATATTCCCTCCCATCTAAAGATTTTTACCATTTAGCAAATATTTGATCTTCTTTTTTCTTTGTTTCTTGGTCCAGAATAGGCTATTCAGCAGTAGTTCTAGAAAAATTAGTTTAGAAGCCCCAAACTGCTCACCGTCAAAAAAACAAAACAAAACAAAAAAACAAATCTTGGACTAGTTCAAGGAAATTATTTTAATTAGAGATAAAAATCTTTTGGATTCCTCCTGTTTAAGACTTTTTGTATCTGTTAGCTACATCATCCCTGCCAGCAGGCCCCTGTTTTCTCTTTCCTCCGGGAACTCTCTAGCAGCTCCTTGGCTGGTTTCCCTCCCTGCCTCCCTGCCTCCAGGAGTAACCCCTGCAGTGTGAGCTTTCCAAACACTGATCTGACCGGGTCATTCTGCAGTCTAAATCCTTCCAGACTCCTTATTGCTTCCCGAGTAAATTCAAGCTCCTCTCTGAGGCTCTTTGTAACGCAGCCCTTAACCACTAACTAGTCTTTCACCTAGTTTGCCTCTCACGCTTGAAAGCTGAGCCTTCCAGGTATAAGTAGCCTCTCCCTTTGGGGTTAGGCCTGTGTCTTCCCGAGCCACCTCTGCTCCTGTCTTTCAAAGCCATTAAAACATGTCATTGTACTTTCCAGTTCCCACTGGACTCTGCAAAACTCCGAAAATGGCAACTCTCATCTCTCACCACGTTTGAGGTGTAGCAGATGGCTCAGGAAATGTTGAGTCTATGAAAAACTATTAGTCAACAGATTGCCAAAATAGATGTTTGTACTGTTAAAAAAAAAAAAAATGAGTGGTAGACATGAGCCAAGTATACTTGAAACAATTTTGGAATGTAATCTATCTTGTCTTATGTAAGTATGGTTTCTTCTGACTTTGGGTAATGCTGTGGTGTCTCGATGTCCTAGGTGAAAATACTGTTAGGAAATATGTGACGTTGCCGTTCTTTGTTAGAGCGTACGCTGTCCTTCAGTGATACTGGTTTTTAATCTGTTTGATGTAGCTCATTCAGCTGATTCTGAATCATCTGACGCTGCCAGACCTGTGTAGATTAGCCCAGACTTGCAAACTGCTGAACCAGCATTGCTGCGACCCTCTGCAGTACACCCACCTCAACCTGCAGCCATACTGGGCAAAGCTCAATGACACCTCGCTGGAATTTCTGCAGCCTCGCTGCACCCTCGTCCAGTGGCTTAATTTATCCTGGACTGGCAACAGGGGCTTCATCTCTGTGGCGGGATTTAGCAGGTTAGTGCCAAGCCGCGCTATGCTCATTCTACCAGTAAGCAGTACTTAACAATGGGGTCGTTTCTGTAAGAAAAGTTTGAAAGTATCTACCATATCCTTTAGAGAAATAAGAAAGAAATCCGTCTTGTGTGTCATCATGTTCAGCATGCTTCTACTTACCAAAGCGAGTGAATTTCACCGTCCTCTTCAGCTAAACTTCACAATACTATGAAGGGAAATGCTGCCCTTTACCTCCTATTTTGTAAATCCCAAGTAACTTTCAGCAGAGCTCCTTTTTTTCTTTCTCATATGTTCAGTGCCGATGATTAACACATTTTAAAAACTATTTCCAAATCAAAATCCACCTCTCTAATGTGATTTGTCAGAAATGGAAAACAATTTATTATAGAACATTTTTAATTAAATCTTAATTACATGTGCAATGCATCACCCAAATTTAGAAGCTCATTTAAACTAATTATGTTGAAAATGCAATTGCATGCTAAGTAGGCGGCCACACTTGCAGACCTGCCCAGGTGTTTCTGCTCCTTTCTATTTAAGCATTTCGTTTTCTTACTATTAAATGTCACCTGTTAAACATTTGAAAGCTTGCACAAGTGCATATTCATTTAGTAATGCCATATTAATTCTGCCTATGATACAAACAGGTGTTTTTCTCTTAACCTTGATGAGGTTATTCTCATTGTACATTACAGTATAATCCCATCATTTCATTAAGTTAAATAATGGAGGAGTTGAAACTTTGGGAAAATTACCTGTTATTTTTGATTAATGAATAATCTATCCTGTTTTTAGAAGTTAAAAATAAACAACAGCTCTCCCTTCACACACCCTCAGTGGATACATTCTTGAACAGTGGTTTATGAATTAGAAATTTGTATATTGAGCCTTGTTTTCCCTTGACTAGACTATAAAAATAAAGATGCAGTTCCAGAAATAAATATTTGATGCCATAAGATTCGGATGAAATAATAATGTTTGGGGTAGTAACCGTGTCTTCAGAGTGCTAATATTGATAGTTTATGCAACAAAGTAAAAAATAAACACAAGCAGTAATGGCTTATAGCACATGTTGAAACCCTGGATGCCCTGAGTTCCTTTCTTTCCCGCCAAAAATAGAGCCAGGGAAGAGAGTTCTTAGATAAAACATTATGGTATTGTGGGTCAGAGAGTATAAATATTTTTTTATAACATGCTATGTATACAAAATGTTTTCTATTACGTAAATTTGCTTAGGAGATATCTAGGGTAAAAAAATAGACATTTCTTTTTTAGCAGAATGATTTTGGTGAATTTTTATAGAATCCACATTTTAAAAATTGCTGGACATTTGGCAGCTATCCAGTGAAACACAGCTGAATCCTTTTTACTTGCCCTTGCTCCCCTCCCCACCCCACACTTCATTTGGAAAGTTTTCCTTCCTGCTAATGGGACCAAGGAGGACTGAAGCTAACCATGACCGTGGGTGTTTAGAGCATACACTGTGGCTCAAAATCAAGACCGACTGACTCATAGATGAGTAACTGGTGTCAGCATTATTTTACAATATAAGTACCTTTCAGCTATTTTAATTCCTCTCAGAGCTCTTTCTTCAACGTTTCCCACTACTAGAAATTTATTGTTTTCACCCTTCGTGTGTAAGAAATTATAGTGAGTGTTGACTGTGTAAAGAGATGTTTAACATAGTTCCTACACCAGTCTATAGGAAAGATAAAGTTATAAACATGTAAACATCCTTCCTATTTTTGTTAATGAAATAACAAGATGATAACTAATGAGTGCAGACTTTTTTTTTTAAAAGAGTTTTATCTATTTGAGAGAGAGAGAGAGAGAGCAGAGGGAGAGTGAGAAGGAGAAGCAGACTCCCTACTTAGTGGAGGTGCCCACATGGCGCTTGTCCCAGCATCCTGGGACCCTGAGATTGTGAACCGAGCTGAAGGCAGATGCTCAACCGACTGAGCCACCCAGGTGCCCCATGAGTGTAGACTTTAAAGAAAGCATTGGTAGTGAACAGCTGAAGTCCAGCTTCTTTGGCAAAACATTGCATATGACCATGATATCATGAGTAAAATGGAACAGTAATATTAAATCACTGTTTTAAAACTCCCTTTGTTTTGCTCATTCTGGTGCATGAGCAGAGGCATAAGTTGTGAGAAGAAAGTCTAGTAATGCTGCTTTTTAAATTTTAGACTCAAATGGATAAAGATCTTCTTTTGCGAGATTAAAACTCCAGTCTACTTTCTCACCAGCAATTTCTCTTCCATTTTCAATTCAGCCACATTAGTTGCTGTGGGGCTGTTTGAATAATCACAAAGGTGCATACATAAATTTAAGTTTTCCATATTTTACGCTAATATTTTAGCCAGTAAAACTATAAATCTTGATAGCATTCCTTTAAGCATAGTCCTTGTTCCCATTAAGAAAATAAAAAGTTTAAATACCAGGAAGAGAGAATTCTTTTTATGGGTGGGAGATACTGGAGTTTTGCCTACTGATTGCTGTTGGCCCCCTTGACTTGACTTCTGAATTGATTGTCATTATGGCTTGTAGGCAGCATTCCCCGAATAAATAATAAATATTCATGGCTTGATTATTAATGAGTAATCTCTGAATAAGTATGGTCTATTTATGCTCATTACTATGAAGAAGACTTATAATACTTTAAAGAAAAAAAGTACATTTTGAAACTAGAGCCCAGTGATGATGAGCTGCTTTTGAGCAAGTGTTTGGGAAAAGTTTGATACAGTTTATTTTTGTTGTGGCAAAACCTTTCCTCACAAGTTGGAACTGTTTAAGTGCATTTCAAAGAAATTTTTAGGAATTTATATTATTCAGAATAGTAGGAAAATAGGTTGAATTGGAATAACAAGAACCTAAAAGTTTTAATCAGTTATTAAAATCCTATTCTATCTCCAGATTTGTGATTTGCAACTTCAAGTACTGCTCATGAATATCATTACTCATTAGAATCACATCTTTTATAATTCCATTTTTCTTTTATAATACAGTTCCCTAAAGTCTCCAATATTTCTTTGTCCCCCTGCCTGTTTGTGCTTTGAGGCTTAATCATATCACTCTGATGCTCAAAAAGCCTTCAGTTTATTTTTCCACTGCTATTTTTTTTTTTTTTGGATAGTTGCCCAAATTAATCACCTTGATCTCCACCTCAGTTATGTAGAGATTTTTATCCCTGACTCCTCTAATTGTTAAGAGGAAATCCAAGAAAATATTCTTGGGTGCTTTTTTATATTCAAGACTTTATTGGGTGTTTTGCCATAGAGCTACAATTTTATGGGATAAAGGGCTTATTACTTATTTCGTTTCTTTAGCTGCCTACCTATGCTTTATATAGTTGTCTCTTTTAGAATGTTAATTCCCAGAGATTTGAGGCAGCTTTAAGACTTTCTTTCCCCTGCTCACAAGTTTTGTTTTTAATGGCTTTATTTTGGATCAGATGTATTAAATAATGTTCCAAATTATAAGGGATTAAAGACTTATCTTAAATATGCTGTTTTATAAAACCCAGAGTCAACTAACAAAATATACCACTAGGAATCAGAAGCCATAGATATTTGTGTCTAATTCTCCCCTTACCTTTTTTCCCGCCTTACCTTTATACATCAGGCAAGTTGTGAGGACTGGTGCCTTTTATTTTTATGAGTAAGCTCAGATTAAATCATTTATTCATATGATTTTATTATTTGAGGGTGCAAGTTACCACATAGTAAATTACTTCTTACATGCCTATATTACTGTGGACAGTTTAATTCACCACATAAGGATAAGCCATTTCTTTCTTTTCCCATAGCAAGAGACCTAGTTTAGGTCTTCTCATGATACCCTCGGTATCAGGAAATACTTTGTGAGAATTCATATCATGGAATGAAGAGACTATAGAAAATAAAGAAGCTGTAGTTCTCCTGTAAGGCAACCAGTATCACAATTGAGACGAATAAATAGATCACCAACACAGAAACATGAATGTAATTTTGCAGTAACATAAAACTTAAATGAGGGCCATTAAGGAAAGAAACAAGAGTTGTGTTCGGCTAATTAATTGAGTCTGCTGCTACTTGTGCCTTCTTGAACTGCAGAGATCATGAAGAAGTAGGTGTGTAGATTCTGTAAATTTAGGAAGACACAGTATGGTAATATTAACTAAATCTGCTCTGAGTAAAAATATGCAATATAGAAAAAGAGAGGGAAAGTCAGAAAGGTAGTATAGGCATGATCATTATCTTTATTGTGCTTTCGAATTCTGTCATTCATTAAATCATTTTGGGAAGTTTTCTAGTCTATTAACAGTTGGCATTCTGCTGATTGGCTTGACATCACTATAAATTCTTCAGAGAAGTTCAGTAATGAGGGTAAGAGGAAAAGAAAGGTCAAAATGTTGCAAGTCCAGTATGAGAAAAAATTACAGAATGAAGTGCTTAGCCAAAAAAATGAAGACCTTCAAGAGATAAGATGCCTAAAGATTTTAAGAGTTAATATGCTCATTTAGCTCTTGTAATTTGCCAATACTTGCAGAATTATCAAAGTCTGAAACCCTACATCCATTTCTAGGTTGCTAGCTTACAAAAATATGAAGAACTACCTATAACTACTATTTATACTCAAAGTTAGGTAAAATTATTAATTTCATTATATTTCTTGGGAATAGTTTCACCCTAGTAAGGGAAAAGTACCCTGAGTCCGTAGAACTTAGTGTGTTTTGGAGTAAGAGGAAACTTAAATTCTTCAAGTGAATTTTCCTAATTGGAAGATACATTTAGTAAACTCTCATCAAATGTTTTTTCCGTGCCTGACATTGTGCTAAGTCTTGGGTACACCAGAAATCTCTTTCGGTTGCCAAAGGATTTGAGGCAGTTTATAAAACTCAATATAAACAAATTAGTAAGGAAGGAAATTGTAGTTAAGAGGGAAAAAAAAATGTAGTGGTTTAGGAATAAAAGAGCCTGAGTTCAGTTCCATGTAGAGAAGGTGTGTCGTGGTTTAGTATACCTTGCCCACCTTTGACCTAGATCCCGAATCTGAATATTGAGCACCACATTCAGTGCACAGTCTTCTCTTTCCTGATTATTTTAGTGGTGTCCTGACTGTCCCCCTGTTTTTACTCCTCTTCCCTCTCTGTTTGTTCTCTACACAGAAACCAGAGTGATCCTACTAAAACACAAGGAGGTTGTGTCACTTTTCTGCTCAAAACCCTCTGATGACTGAGAATCCCATCTCTCTCAAAGCCAACATGTTTATGGGACATGTACTATATGAGCTGCCTCTTATACCTCTCTGACCTGCTTCTCTCCTCCCCCTCACTTTGTACCTCCTGCCCTCCTGCATTAGTCTCTTTACATTTCCTCACTCTATGTGGTATCCTGCCACAGAACCATTGTGCTTGCCTTTCCCTCAGCCTGGAATGTTCTTTCCCAGATACCTGCTTTCTTACCTCCTTACTTCCTTTGGGTCTTGACTCATCTTCTCAGAGAGGAGTCTCTGACCACCCTGTCTACCCTTGATACTTCCCATTGCCCTTCCCTGCTTTTATTTCCTTCTCAACACTTCTCACTTTCTTTCTTTTTTTTTTTTTTAAGATTTTATTTATTTATTTGACAGATAGAGATCACAAGTAGGCAGAGAGGCAGGCAGAGAGAGAGAGGAGGAAGCAGGCTTCCCGCTGAGCAGAGAGCCTGATGCGGGGCTCAATCCCAGGACCCTGGGATCATGACCTGAGCTGAAGGCAGAGGCTTTAACCCACTGAGCCACCCAGGCACCCCCACTTCTCACTTTCTAATACACTATTTGTTTTACTCATTTACTTTTTATAGCCTGCCTCACCTACCAAAATATAGGTAAGCTCCATGAGAGCAGGGACTTTGCTTTATCCACTGCTAACTCCCCAGAGCCTATGGTAATGCCTGAATCATAATAGGAGCTCAATAAATATTCCTTCAATGAATAAGTGAACACACTTGATGTGATGCAAAGCACAGTTTAGCTAATTCAGTTTAGCAAAGGTAACAGGAGTGAGACAGGTTGGAAGAAATCCGGGAGAGGGAGTAGCTTGAGGAGTGTCAGGGAATTTTAAGGAAGGGGTGGGCAGTTGTGTGAAATGCCACAATAAGTCAAGTAATTCAAGCACTGAAAAGAAAGGGCATTGAATTTGGCATTTAAAAGGAAAGGGCAAATTTAGGGAGAGCAGAACACATATTGCAGTGGATTAAGAATAAATAGGTGTTCAGGTATAAATAAGATATGTGGGCAATAGTTATTTTCAGCATTTAAAATAAATTTGTAGCAGTTGAATTTTTTGTTTGAGTGTGAGTTGGCCAAGATTCAACTTTTATTTTAATGTTTGTGGGGTGCCTTTGACCTTTACCAGCTGCTTTCACATATTGTTTGATGTTCAAAACCAGGAGGAAGTGTGGTGAGTGCTATTATGTAATTCTAGTCTGCCTTTTACAGCTGAGAAAGTACTGAGACTTGGGTAAATGCCTTTTCCAAGGTCACATGCCAGGAAGTGGAACAGGGCTAAAAATTAATCTTCTGACTTAGAAGTCCAGTGTTAACTTCTTTTATTTTCATAAAGGATTGATTTAGTTAATTTTACTTTATATGTGTATTTGGAAGCTAATTAATACATTCAGGAAAAAAGATGTGGCATAAATAAAGTAAGAGTTTGTTACTGATGTGGCACTGTGACCGGCAAGAAAATGTCAAGAGACCTGGACAGGGATGATTGGTGCACTTCAGGGTCAATTTGCTTAGTTGATGTCCTGTGAGTGGCATGTAAGTTTCATGGATTCAAATATTTCTAGACTCACATTTACTTTTATATTATTTTCAGATGATGATTATGGGCAGGACTGTCCCCCTCATCTGTAATGCAACTACAATATTGTTATTACCACTCTGATAGTAGAGTTTTATGTCTGCCATGTTGAATTATTTCTGTGTATTTTATGGGAAGCTGCAATTGAATATCTTGTAATAATTTCAGCATCATTCTAGTAAATAGTAACAGTTTTAAGGAACATTACAATAGGACAGTTAAACCAGATAAGACATTTCCTTAGTTGAGAGGAGGCTAGTCTGATTTATTTTAAGGTCATTTAAGTAAAGCTTTCACCCTATGTGCCACATTCAAAATAAATTATCCAGTACTGTATGGATATTTGGGGGAACTATCTTCTAAGAGTTTTGTTATGTTTTTGTTTTTTGGTTCTATCAACTCAGATGTGAATTTTAGATAGATAGGATAAATACATTCTCTGCTTTCTTAATCTTTCACTTAGCGCTAGCTGACTTTTTATAAGATATGAATACATCTTATCAGGTTGATTTATTTTAGCCTAATCATGCCTATTTTGGTAAGTAGTAAATGAGAACTTAAGGGAAACAAGTTTTACATTTTCCCTAATAGAAATCCATTCTTCGGAAGGTGTCTAATAAGAGTTGAGGTAATTCCAATGTACTTGGCAAAAGTATCTTTTCATTTTACAAAACTCACACAGAACACTGTTTTTACAGGTTTCTGAAGGTTTGTGGATCTGAATTAGTGCGCCTTGAATTATCTTGCAGCCACTTTCTTAATGAAACTTGCTTGGAGATTATTTCTGAGATGTGTCCAAATTTACAGGACTTAAACCTCTCATCCTGTGATAAACTACCACCTCAAGCTTTCAGCCACATTGCCAAATTATGTGGTCTTAGGCGACTTGTTCTCTATAGAACAAAAGTAGAGGTAAGAATAATCATCATTTACATCTTTGCTTGTGTGATAGCCAACTGAATATTTAGTTGCCTGTAATTGCTCATGATAATACGCTTTCTGATTTTTAAATAGATTTTGATGCCACCTGACTGTATTAAAATTAATAGAGCTGATTCAGTCATTTCAAAATTATTTAGTCTATTGCATTGTTTGTATAGTTATGGAAAATGTTCCTCTCTGTGTTCTTAAAATTGTTGTAATACTGTTCATGTTTGCAGGTAAAGAAGTAAACAGTGGGCTGAGGTGAGCTGAAATGCTGGCAGGGAATTAATTAGAGAAGGAGGTAGAGTGACAGTGTGCAGGAGGGGGAGGAATCAAAGTGGAATTTATCCAGGGCTAGACTTGGGAGTTAAAATTCTCAATACCATGGGGCCCGTGGGTGGCTCAGTTAGTTAAGCATCTGCCTTAGGCTCAGTTCATGATCCCAGGGTCCTGAAAGCGAGCCCTGAGTCAGGCTCCCTGCTCAGCAGGGAGTCTGCTTCTCCCTCTGCCTGCTGTTGCGCACCGTCTCTCTCCCTCCTGCCCCCCTCAAATAAATAAATAAAACTTAAAAATTTTTTTTCCATACCATAGTTTAGAAGTCTCTTTAACAAAAAGTGGAATCTTGTCATTTGTATTGACCTATTTGCTTTTTTCACATAGCATCTCTAGGACTTCTTTCCAGATCACTACCTATAGCGTCTGATTCTTTTCATTAACTTTGTGGTATAGGCTATACCATAATCCATTCAACCATTCCCCAAGTGATCAACTTTCAGGTTTTTCCAGTTGTTTTCCTTTTAAAAATTACCTAGCAGTAACATTCTTTTGTGCAAAGTTTTGCATCTACATGCTGTTACTGCTGTAGGACAGAGTCCTGTGAGTGGCATTGCTGGATCTAAGAGGATGCGCCTGGGCTCCTGCAGTAAACACCCGCTTATTGTCATACTCTCCTTTCCTCTACTCCAGTCATGGCGACCTTCATTCCATAACTTGAACATTCTGATCTGGTCCCACTTCTGGCTCTTGCTTTTCTGCTTGTCTAGAATATTCTTCCAGTTTATTACGGGGCTGCCCTTTTCTTAGCTCAGTGTTCAAGTTTTTCTTTTTTTTTTCAGAGATCACTTTTTGGAGATTGATAAAAAAAAGTAGCCCCCCACCCCCGCTTCTGGTTTGTTTTTTCATATCATCCAGTTTTATTTCCTTCTTATCATCTGTATCACTCTGAAGTGATTTTATTTGTTTTCTTGCTAATATCTGTCTCCTTACCCTGGGATATAAATGTCATGAAGGTAGGAGCCTTGTACATCTTTTTCATTGCCATATTACCAACGTCTAGAATGGTACTTGGTAAGATGGTCATTTGATAAATACTTATTAAATGAATGACTAAGATAACCAAATTACTTTTCCAAGATGGTATACCAGATGCTTTCCTGCTGTAGTGAACCCTTGCATGTCTTGAAGGTCACCTTAAATACCAAGGTATTCAACCTCTGGTATTTCAGTTTTCTTTAATATGGAGAGAATAAAAATACATATCTCAGGATCATTGTAAGAATTAAGTTACATGTAAACTACAGGTTACATGTAAAGTGCCTAGAGAGCACCTAGAACATAGTAAACTCAATAAATAAATATTAGTCCAAATAGTATCATCATGGCAGTTTTATAGTATATTGTACTCTGTGGTAGGGACAATCTCCTCGTTAAACTTTTTAAACATTTTTGTTAATCCTTGTATATTCTTCTTCTAGTTGTATCTTTCAGCAAGGATTTTATTAGAAGTACATTCATTTTATTTCATTTTGCTCTTTAATAAGGCTTCCTATTGTTCATGTAGGCCTTGTTTTACATCCAAGAGCATGTTAGGCATTGCGTCACCCCATCTTTCTTCCATGCATGTACATTTCCTGTCCTGCACCCAGTGGTGGTGTTGGTGGATGAAGAGCGAACAGGGAATGAGAAGACAAGATTTAGGGGCCTAGCTTCTCTCTAAGCCTTCCACGTAATCGTTGATCATTGGTAGTACATTCAGATGTTATAAACTCTTTTGAAAAAAAGGGAATAGCAATTAATCTTTTTTTTTTAATTTTATTTTTTATAAACATATAATATATTTTTATCCCCAGGGGTACAGGTCTGTGAATCGCCAGGTTTACACACTTCACAGCACTCACCATAGCACATACCCTCCTCAGTGTCCATAATCCCACCCCCCCAACCCTCCTCCCCCCCTTAACCCTCAGTTTGTTTTGTGAGATTAAGAGTCAATTATGGTTTGTCTCCCTCCCAATCCCATCTTGTTTCATTTATTCTTCTCCTACCCCCTTAACCCCCCATGTTGCATCTCCTCTCCCTCATATCAGGGAGATCATATGATAGTTGTCTTTCTCCGATTGACTTATTTCGCTAAGCATGATACCCTCTAGTTCCATCCACGTCGTCGCAAATGGCAAGATTTCATTTCTTTTGATGGCTGCATAGTATTCCATTGTGTATATATACCACATCTTCTTTATCCATTCGTCTGTTGATGGACATCTAGGTTCTTTCCATAGTTTGGCTATTGTAGACATTGCTGCTATAAACATTCGGGTGCACGTGCCCCTTCGGATCACTACGTTTGTATCTTTAGGGTAAATACCCAGTAGTGCAATTGCTGGGTCATAGGGTAGTTCTATTTTCAACATTTTGAGGAACCTCCATGCTGTTTTCCAGAGTGGTTGCGCCAGCTTGCATTCCCACCAACAGTGTAGGAGGGTTCCCCTTTCTCCACATCCTCGCCAGCATCTGTCATTTCCTGACTTGTTAATTTTAGCCATTCTGACTGGTGTGAGGTGATATCTCATTGTGGTTTTGATTTGTATTTCCCTGATGCCGAGTGATGTGGAGCACTTTTTCATGTGTCTGTTGGCCATCTGGATGTCTTCTTTGCAGAAATGTCTGTTCATGTCCTCTGCCCATTTCTTGATTGGATTATTTGTTCTTTGGGTGGTGTTGAGTTTGCTAAGTTCTTTATAGATTTTGGACACTAGCCCTTTATCTGATATGTCATTTGCAAATATCTTCTCCCATTCTGTCAGTTGTCTTTTGGTTTTGTTAACTGTTTCCTTAATAGCAATTAATCTTAAATGCCTCTCTTTGCTCTAAGGAAATATGTAGAAGAAAAAAGATACAAATTTGAACTTCTTGGAAGAGGTTTTTTGTTTTTTGTTTTTGTTTTTGTTTTAGTTTTGTTTTTTTTAAGAAGGAATACAAATTATCCAGTGCCACTTTTACCCATTTTTCAGAATTCTACAAAGTTCTAAAAGAAGCAAAATGAGTATTATAAGATGTTGAGTCTGTTATAGCATTTAACTTCAGAGACAGTAGATCTCTGATTTAGTAGAGTTACACTTTATGTGCCTATATATAATTTACACTAATAAACATAACACGTTTGTGCCATTTTATATGACTTAAGTCTGTGTGCATAGTGAACAAAGCTTTAGGCAATATTGGAGATCTGGGTTTTAGTCCCAAAATTTGGGAAAGTTTCCTGAATATATTCTGTTTGCTGTCCTAGACATTTTGCATATAATTTAATTTCTTTACACTAGTCCAAATGAAGGTCCCAAAAGATTAGTAACTTTCCTAGTGGCACAGGGCAGTAAGTTAGAGTCAGGCTTTGAATCCAGCTTTGGCGGTCTTACTGTTATTGTTAAAATTGTAAGATATATCAAAGCATAGAATGGTGGTTATTCTAATATCTTGACTGTCTCTATTTAAACCAGAGGTTTTTCCTTCCTACCTATTCCTTTTCTAGTTTGCAACAGGTAAAAAAGTATAACATTGTAACTAATACACACAACATCACAATCCAGTGTAAAATATAAACTATTAAGTTACATTCTATAAATATTTTCTTTTATTAATATATATTTTTTAAAGATTTTATTTATTTATTTGACAGACAGAGATCACAAGTAGGCAGAGAGGCAGGCAGAGAGAGAGGGGGAAGCAGGCTCCCTGCTGAGCAGAGAGCCTGACGTGGGGCTCGATGTGGGGCTTGATCCAGGACCTTGGGATCATGACCTGAGCTGAAGGCAGAGGCTTTAACCCACTGAGCCACCCAAGCACCCCGTATAAATATTTTCTAGTTGAAACTACTACAGGGAAGTGGAATGTTTGTCTTTTATTTTTATTATGAACAAACTTACTTTGAAGTCTTAGTTCTACATTTATAAATAAGTTATTCAGCTTACATATACTCAAATTACATTTAAGTAATAGTTTGTGGAATCAATATGTAATAAATTGCTTTAAGCAAATAGTTTATGTAGGCCAATTCTCAATATTATACCACAGCAGAGAGTAGCATTGGGACAGATAATCCTACGAATAATATTGGCATGTAAAATGATGTGTTGCTGATGTCTAGTATGTTCTTAAGTGGTTAGTCATAGCCAGGCGTGTTGCAGGTCTGATTACTCAGTAAGAGTGAGAACCCAGGAGAATGACAGCATAATAGGGTGAGAATTGCCTTTTATGCTGGTAGGAAGATCCTGGCTTGCTGATAGGGCCCCTTCCTGAGCCAGTGGTGAAACAGGCAGTGAGCACAGGGCTGTGGGCTTCTCTCTCCCGGGCAGATCTTACCATCAGGACTGCTGCATTGACCACCGAGCCTCATGCATAACCTTGTCAGGAGCCAGGGCTGTATCCTGGTGTATATCTTGTACGCTTGATTGCTGCTTTGGTAGTAAACTAAAATGGGAGCGACCTTAAATAAGATCTAGCTGTCGTTGTCACCAATTTTTTTTTAAAAGATCTTATTTATTTATTTGACAGAGAGAGACACAGTGAGAGAGGGAAAACAAGCAGGGGGGGTGGGAGAAGGAGAAGCAGGCCTCCCCCTGAGCAGGGAGCCCAATGCGGGGTTTGATCCCAGAACCCTGGAATCATGACCCAAGCTGAAGGCAAACGCTTAATGACTGAGCCACCCAGGTGCCCCCATTGTCACCAGTTTTTGAGCCCAGCTTTTTATTTGGCCTAGTTCATTTAAAATGTCAAACCCATAAAAAGAAAAAACAGAGTAAAATGGTGGTTTCCAGGGGTTAAGGGGTAGGGGAAGGATAAGATGAATGGTGTTTAAGGGTATAAACGTATAACGTGTAATCAATAAGCCAAAGAAATCTAATGCCCAGTATAATGAATATAGACAATAATAATATACAAATACTGATATAATACAAATACTGATTGCTTCAATTGTAATCATATTACAATATATAAAGGTATTAAAGTAACACACTGTACATCTTAAATGTACAGAATGCAACACATCAAATTAAAAAAAAAAAAAGATTTTTCTGCCCAGCTCCACTGCTTTGGCTAATTAACTGTAGCTGGTACCCCACAGTGAGAGAAAGCAGCAGTAGGATCTTGTTGTGACTAGCTGTGATTAAAAATTTTACCTGGTAGTAGGGTTCAGGTATCTGATTCACACACTATTTGATCATTTGCAAGCTGGGAAGATATTTGTTATTTAGTCTGTATCAGGGACCTAAGTCCTATAACTCAGTCCTTATCTTCGTTTTTCTACTTAAAAGATTTAGGTGCTTGGGTAAGTCACTTGTACTAAGCTAAACGTTTGTCTATTAAAAAAAAAAATCAAGTTTACCCTATCACATAGGCTATTGAAAGACCAGATAAGGTTATATGTTTAAAAGAACCATACAGTGTATAAATTAGATGAGCTTGTGTAAATGTGAAAATGATAGTATAGATTTACTCAGCATGATCCCGCACAAATATTTCCACCTCCGTGAAGTATTCTTATAGATCTTCCTAAATGAGAGAGTACCTTTCCCATCATGTGCTAAGGGAGATTTAGGCTGAATTATCTCTTTCAACCTTTTGCTCTATTTCTGGTGAAAGGAATGTTCATTCCTAACTTGCAGACTCTGTAATTGGAAGGAGCATGTTTGACTATATTCTTCTTCATGACTGGTACATAAAACAGTGTCTGGTATTCACTATCATGAATATATGTAGTAGGTATTCAGTAAACTTGTGTTGAATGATTGAGTAATAGCTAGCTCATCAATTCGTTTTTTTCATTATTAGATAAGCACATGTATTAAGCAGATGGATGGTTAGATCTGAACTTGAAAAATTTTGTAAGAAAATATTTGAACTGTATTTGTTCAGAATTCTTAGCCCTAAAAGATAGTGAAATATAGTTCAAACTTACTCATTTATTTCAAGAGATCTTTTTCATTTTTTAGATGTTTAGGTTTGAGATGAAAAATTGTTTTATCAGAGAAGTAACAAATGGCTTCTTATAACTCAACCCCCCCCCAAAAAAAAATCACTAAATAAGCTATTTGCAGAGTTAGTGGTACATAGGTGTTGAATTTCAGTGGATGCAGAGCAGTAAACATATGTCTATAAAGAACAAGATAGTATTGTGAAAGAGACAAAGTGGACTGGTGAGCAGTAAGCCCCAGTGCATACTAAGAATGTCACGGCTTGTGCTTAGTCATGTTGGGTGATCTTTTTTAGAAGAAATGACCCTTGAGCCAAGACTTGGGCCTTGTTTACTACATGATCCCAGAGTAACTAGTGAAATGGATTGGTAAATAGGTTAACTTTTTTTTTAATGAATTTAGTGGGTCTCTTAGGTTGTACAGACAACATTTTAGGCAAAGATGGGAACTTAGAGCAGACAGGAAAGACACTTGAACTTAGGATCTTCTACCATTCATGATGAAGAGGTAATTATAATAGAGTTGGATATATATTGATAGGAAGGACTTTGTTTCAGTCCCGTTGGTGCTTTTCTTCTCTGTTCACAAGATTCTTATTATGTATGATAAGCATTGATTACAGGCACTTCTTCTGCCATACATGATGATGTATTTTCATGAGAGGAGGGCTGTAAAAATTTAACTCATTAAATAGACTTTTAAATAATTAAAACCTTTTATTTCGAAATGGTTTTAGACTTAAAGAAAAGTGACATAAAAAATAGATTCCCCTACCATATGCATAACTTTTTTTTTCCTGAACCATTTGGAAATAAGTGGAAGATACAGTTTTTTGCTTCTAAAGGGGCGTATATCTGCAACCTACTCTTTACACTTGTGTTAGGAGCTAAATTGTGTCTTCCCCAAATTCATGAGTTGAACTCCTATCCCCAGTAGTTCAAAATGTGACTGCATTGGAGAAAGGGTCTTTCAAGAGGTAATTAAAGTTAAATGAGGTCATCAGGGTGGGCCCCAATCCAATATGCCTGGTGTCTTTATAAGCAGAGGAGATTAGGACACAGACATGCACAGACGGAAGAGCATGTGAAGACAGGAAGAATATGGCCAGTTTTAAGCCAAGAAGAGAAGCTTTAGTAGAAACTAACCCTGCTGCCACCTTGATTTCAGACTTCTAGCCTCCAGAATTGTGCAAAAACAAATTTCTGTTGTTTAAACCACCTCGTCTATGGCACGTGTTAGAGCAGCCCTAATCGACTAATACAGCTTGTGGAGGATGGCAGAACAATAACTTTTTAATACGTTGCATAAAAAGTGTCTTTAAGAGCAGTCTTGTGCATTTCCTAAAATAACCTGGGTTAGCGTTAGAAGTTTGAGTCTGTTTACATTTCTTTGTTTGTTTAAAAAAAAAAAAATATATATATATATATAAAATCTGGAATGGGTGTGAGATGGGGCATGATAGTAGCTCAGTAAGAATGTCATTCTGTTGCTTAGCAGCAGACAAGAAAACCAAGTGTGTTTTTTAAAAGTTGGAGTTATAAATGGAACACCTGCATCCAGTTTTGATTGCCTCACTTCAAGAATGATAGAGCATAAATTGAAAGAATCTGAAGAAGTGAAAAAACTGATTATAGGTATTGTGGGGGACTAGTGTATGACAGTAATCCGCAAGTATGGCTCAGCAGCTGTTTACTTGGCCTACCAGGGCAGAGACGACAGTTTCAAGGACCCCGCTGCCTTCATCTTCATCAACTAGAAGACAACAAAAGTAGTCGATCTTTACTTCTGTTGGATATCAGCACTCTCCTCATATTTTCTTTCTTCTGTGCCAGTTTATTTGGCAGAGAGGAGATAGAGAAGTATAAATGTGTACCGCCGTGTGCTTCAGCTGTCCCACAAAAGATACATAAACTGTCTTTTGAAAACAGTATGATTTGATTTAATGCCATAAATTTGCTTTCTGACACCGAGATAATGGTGGTCTCCTTATTCCATTCTTATTTGATTTAAAGAACACATTATTTTATGCTAGTAAGTAGAAGCCGGGATGGCCTTTCCTTTAATGGAGTCAGTGCAGCTAACAGACTCAAACGAAAGGAATGGCCACTCACTTAACAGAGCTGGTGTCGATAACTGAGACCAAGAGGAGAAACTGATGTAGGAAAAACCTATGTTGGTCACCTACATTGACTGATGCAGGCGGTCATTGGCTAACTGCTACTTAAATGCAGTCCACTTCAGACAGATTAATTTGGCTAGGTAACATACAAAACGAAAGGATATTAGTAATTACTTTGTTCTGAAACAGAATTTTTTTTTCAAGACTTTATTTATTTGAGAGAGTGAGAGCGAGAGAGAGAATACAAATGGGAGCAAGGGGCAGAGGAAGAGGGACAAGCAGAGTCCCTGCTGAGTAGGGAGCCCAACGCAGGTCTCGATCCCAGGACCCCAAGATCACGACCCAAGCCAGAGGCAGATGCTTAACCGATGGAGCCACCCAGGTGCCCCCATTCTTAAACAGAATTAAGAGTTAAGAATTTTAATAACTTTTAGTATATTTAACTTGCTATCCTATACTAAAAGTCAGCAACTTTTAAAGTCTTTACTATATGTCTCCAGGCAAGAATGTATCTGTACTTCTTTTTATCTTGATAGGCTTTACAAAAGTTCCAGTGGGAATATGAGGCTTTTGGTGGGGTTGAGTGTATGTGGCTGTGGTTCGTTCAGGGTCAGGTGTTCATTTAGGGCCAAGAAGCCCTGTGAAGTGCGGTGAGGTGGGATGTGGGGGGCAGTGTCATCTCTTGGGGATCAGACTCATTATTAGCCACCGGTAAGTCAGGTGTGAGAAGTCTACCTGGCAAGGACATCATTCATTAGAGACAGCTGATTAGCACATTCTCTCCCTGTTGGCATATCACAGAGGAAACCAAATTATAGTTATCAGACTTCTTTGGTGAGTTTAGAATGAGAACACTGGGAGTTATGCGACTTAAATGATTGAGGGCATTAGCACAGAACAGGTGGACACTTTCATCTGAACAGGAAAGAGAACAGATTAAGTCTTTGGACTAGTGCGCTCTCTTTAAATGGACAGTGTCAACCAACGTAGGCCTCAGGCTCCTCTTACGTGCTTCTTTACCGTCCAGCCCTTACCCCTCTGATTGAAACATTCTTTTTTTAATGTAGTCAGTAAGGTTACTATCAAGTCCAGCTGGTGTGGAAACTGCCGTGAATTTGTGACTGCAGATCTCTGCCATCATCCATGATGGGTTGATATGGAAATTGGTCAGTTTAGTCTGTGAGCAGAACTGTATTCAGCTGTATGATTATGGAAGAGATCCACTACAGTGGTGAAGATAGCTTCTGAATGAGGCAGGGCCAACATGTGTGATTTAGCCTACGATTTTGTTCTATCACACACTTTGACTTTGGAAATTTAACAAATTATTGGAACATATTCTTATATTCAGTTGTGATTATGTATCATTATATAACCTATACCATATTGTATATTTAAACTGTATAAAAAAATAACAATTTGTAGTAGATGGTTCATAGCAAAGCTCTGTAAAGTAATTGAATTTAAATATTCTAGAATGCTGATTATTTCTACATATAGATAGTTGCGGGTACTTTAAACAGGTCTCAAAATACTTTTTTTTTTTAAGATTTTATGTATCTATTTGTCAGAGAGAGAGCACAAGTAGGCTGAGCAGCAGGTAGAGGGAGAAGCAGACTCCTCACTGAGCAAGGAGCCTGATGTGGGACTCGATCCCAGAACCCTGTATTCATGACCCGAGCTGAAGGCAAATGCTTAACAGACTGAGCCGCTCAGGTGTTCCACAAAATACTTCTTTTATTCTATATTCCCCTTTCTCAAATTTATTGAGATTGGAACACTGGGGCAAAAAAAAAAATTAAAATTAGAGAAAGATTCATACATATATGTGTATTTTCTTTTTTTTTTAAGTAATCTCAATGCTCAATATGGTGCTCGAACTCATTACCTAGAGATCAAGAGTCCCATGCTCTACCAACTAAAACAGCCAGGGGCTCCCATACCTATAGGTGTATTTTAAAATTCTGCTGATTGATTGTGTTCTTTGGATTTCTTTGGTGGTATTTTTATGCTAATCTATAAATTTTCACATAGTGAATATACTTTTTTAAAATCCCATCTCTTTAGTTGTAGATATTGTTCTGATGTGTTTGAAATATAATGATCAGTGAAAGTACATTTGTTTGTGATCAGGTGATGTCACTAGTCTCTATATTTTAGCTAATATAAGTCTGTAATATATAAACTTACAATGTTCCTTTAGAATGTTTTCTAGGAATCATTTTTTAGAGTGGAGAATACTGATTTGGAATCCTATCTTCCTATATTAAGAATGTTATATTTAAGGGTTGCATTCTTTATTAAAGATAACTAACAGTTAATTTTAACTGAGCAACAAAGGTCATAAACTAGTTATAACAACTATAAACCTGTATTAATATAAAATGTGAACACCGTACTGCACACATTGATTAAACAATGTCCCACTGTATTATAAAATGTACATGGTATGCATAAATATAATTCTATTAAGCCATAAATCTGGACTGTCTAAAACTTATATGTGAGTATAATAAACATCAGTTATGATCTTATTAAGTATTTTTGCTTAGCACTTTAGAAGTCTGGAGGATGGATAGTTATGTAGTTTATGGGTAGTATTTCTTAGAAAAAACTGAAAATTTCAATTCCTTCTTTTACCTCTTAATAAATTTCTGTGTAACAAGGAGAAGCATTAATAATTCTCTGTAACATATAGTTATCCATTGGATTTTGAAGCTTTTGAACAGGGTTAGTAGGTAGATTTTAGGTGGAAAGCAAAAGGATTCTTTCTTTAGGAGCATATATTGTACTACCAGATACCAGCATTCACCTAGGGGATGTTTTGATAATTCTGTCGGATAAATTAACATGGATCCAGTCACTCCTTAGTGAATTCCTTTCCATGGTGACTTAAATAAGGTTGGGCCTTTATTTAAAAATTACAGACTCAATTGAAAATGAATCTGCTGTCCTGCATTATTAAAGCTGATAACTGTTTAAATTGTATTTTAATTTTATAGTGCTACTCTGGTGCTTCTGTTGAATTTTATAGAACTAACCAGCAGAGTTTGTGGACTTGGGGACCTGATACCTTAAGAGATTCATACAATTTTTCACTTTTTATTTCTGAATTCCTTTTTCATAGCACATTTGATAATGTAGGTATAATCCATCCATTTGTGTGTTCTAGATGTGTAGAAGTGCCGCAAGTACTCATTATGGTAGAATTGTTAACTCTTAAGTAGGGGTGGGCAAGCTTTTTTCATGAAGGCCCAGACAGTAAATACGTTAAACGTATTGTAGGCCATATGATCTCTGTCACAACTACTCAGCCCTGCTGTTATAATGTAAAAACAGCCATAGATAATATATAGAGGATTGGGTGTGCCTTTGTTCCAATAAAACTTTATTTACAGAAGCAGGCTGTAGGCTGGATTTGGCCTGTGGGCAATAGTTTATGAACTCCTGCTCTGAATCATTGAGTCTGTAATTCCCCCAAGTCAGGCCCTTCTATATCTGGAAACAAAGAGTTCATTTCTCTTTAGTTTCCCCTCTTTGCTTCAGCATCACTAGCACTTCTTTAATTCTGAATACCAACAGCATAGAGAAAGAATATCCTAAAGATATTCTAGGAGGAAATTGGTTAATTGGACTTAGATCGCAAACTATTGTTGTCTTCTCCAAACCTGGGTACTCCCGCAGTCTCTGGCTCCTTATGAGCTCTGCTGGAGAAAGTCATGAAACTAAACTTGTCCCTGTCCACCTCAGTGCTGCCTGTCAGCCCTTTTGTTTATCTCTATTTGACTCCTCATTGCATTCCTCACAGCGTCTCTCCCAGGGTCATCCTTGTTTCCCGTGGCCATCTCCTCCATCCCCTTGTACGGCGGTCTCGGCATTTCATCTCCCATCTCTTATTTAGCAAAGTTGGGTGGTATCATTCAGCATAAATCTCTTTTATTCTGTGTTCCTTCTTTAAGGCGGGGAATGAAAATAAGGGTTCTCTTTACTATTAAATGAATTTTTAATTCCCAATTTAATGCACAGACTGTATAAGTTATTGTAAAATCTGTGCATGAATAAGTACGGTGTGCCATGAATTCCACTTCTGTGGCTTGGGATTCCTCCAGAATGCATCTGCCGTTACAGAAAATGTTTTCTAGATATATAATTATGAGAATTTTAATTCAAAAGTGTGTCGTCTATGCCTCAAAGTTATAATCTTTAAGCTGGACAGTAAGCAATAGATACGGCTCCTCTGAGGAACAGTCCAGACAGGTTAATATGGTATTCCTAGCCATAAATTTTTTCCTTACTCTTAATTTTAATTAGAAATACTGATTTACAGGAATTCTTCTCCAACTTTATCAAGAGAATCATATTATCCCAACATGGGAATAGTCAGGGCTAGGTGACTGGGTTAGATGGCTGTCCAAGCCACCCCAGGGATTAGATGGAAATCTTAGAGAAAGGAGGGATTCAGGCCTGGGCCCATGCACCAAAAAGGATCCAGTGACCTGGGATCCGCTGGACCTCGTGGTCAGAACTGAGCCAAGCCTCTCCTGATTCTGCAGTCGCCCCAGGACTGCTGCAGAGCAGGTCCACCGCCCTTTCAGTAGAACTGGTGGTTCTGGATGGGGCCAATCTACAAGACCATTGTCATGAGGTCAGGAAACGGGAGTTCAAAGACGTAAATGAAAGCCTCTTTTTTTAGAAAAAGATTTTATTTATTTATTTGACAGACAGAGACTACAAGTAGGCAGAGAGGCAGGCAAAGAAAGAGGGGGATGCAGGCTCCCTGCCGAGCAGAGAGCCCGATGTGGGGCTTGATCCCAGGACCCTGAGATCATGACCTGAGCTAAAGGCAGAGGATTAACCCACTGAGCCACCCAGGCGCCCTCTGAAAGCATCTTTTAAAATGGAATAAGAAATTATGGAACACACTGAAACAGCAAGACCAAGCAGTTGTAGAAAGGAACTAGTTAGAAATCTAGGAAATAAATGATAGTTATTGTAATAAAAATTGATTAAATTCTACATTGGACACAAAAGATAGAATTGCTGAATTAGAAGAGGTTTTTAGGAATGCACTTAAACTTGTTAAAGCTTTGTATGAATGTCAGGCATCACTGCATGTAGTTTGTATGTATAAAATACACACACACACACACACACACACACATACACACACACCTCAGTTAATCCTCATAATAATCCCATTCATTAACTTAATATATATTGTGTCTACTGTATATGCCAGCTACTATATTATTTATTTGTTACTGCACATAGATTACCAGACTGAGTGGCTTAAAATAGCTGACACTCATGATGTCACACAGCTTCTGTAGGTCGGGAATCTGGGAGCTGTTTGGACAGAGAGTTTTGGGCCAGGGTCTCTAACAGGGTTGCAGTCATCTCAGAGCTTGACTGCAGCTGGAGGTCCAGCTTCCAGACTTACACACGTGGCTGTCAGCAGACTTCCTTGTTAGTTGTTGGCCAGAGGCCTCTGTTGCTCTCTACGTGGGCTTCTCCGTAGGCTTTCCGAGTGTCCTTGTGACATGGCAGCTGGCTTTTCCTGAGTGAGCAGCAGGGGAAGGCAGAACCAAGAGGAGCCATAGCCCTTTTATAACTGTATTAGAGTTCTCCAAAGAAACAGAAATAAGAGGGTGTGTGTGTAGCTTTATTCTGAGGAACTGGCTCACATAATTATGGAGGCTGGCAAGTCAGAAGGCCCACAGGGTGAGTGAGCAAACTGGAGATGCAGGAGAGCCAGTGGTGTAGTTTAGTCCAAGTTCAATGGCCTGAAAATGAGGAGAGCCAATGTTCTCGGTCTGAAAGTTGGAAAACTTGAGACCCAGGAAGAGTTGATGTTTCAGTGTCGATCTGAAGTCAGGAATAAGCTGATGCCCTGGTCGAAAGCCATCAGGCAGGAAGAATTCTCTTAACGTGGAGGACAGCCAGCCTTTTGTTCTGTCTACTGATTTGAATGTTAATCTCATCCCAAACCATCCTCTCAGAAACACCCAGAATAATGTTTGACTGAATACCTGGGTACCCTGTGGCCCTGTCAAGTTGACATGTAAGTTAACCATCACAATAACCTAACATACCATCACTCCTGCTATGTTCTTTTTTTTGGAAGTAAGTCACTAAGCCCAGCACCCTCTTATAGGAGAAGAACTAAGCTCCATTTCTGGAAGGAAGAAGTATGGAACAGTTTGTGGACATATTTTTTAAACTACTCTGGGCACTGGGCTTGGGAGATTCCAGTGTTCATTAGTAGGAGTTCCAGAAGGAAAAAAAGAAGAAACAAATGTAGAGAAGCAATATGTGGAGAGAAAGTTATTAAGAATCTTCATCTTCCGGGGCACCTGGGTGGCTCAGTGGGTTAAAGCCTCTGCCTTCGGCTCAGGTCATGATCTCAGGGTCCTGGGATGGAGCCCCGCATCGGGCTCTCTGCTCAGCAGGGAGCCTGCTTCCTTCTCTCTCTCTGCCTGCCTCTCTGCCTACTTGTGATCTCTGTCTGTCAAATAAATAAATAAAATCTTTAAAAAAAAAAAAAAGAATCTTCATCTTCCATAATGAAAGATACAAATCTTTGAATCAGATGTTCATTCAGGAAACCAAAACAGAATAAGTGAAAATAAATCTTTAGATACATTGTGATGAAATTGCAAAATATGAGATAAAAGGATAAGAGCTACTAGAAAAAAGGTCTTATTACCTACAGAGGAAGGGAATTAGAGTGACAGTAAACTTACCAAAATAATAGAGGCTAATAGGTATGGAGTAACACTTTCAAAGTGATGGAAGAAGGTAGCTGTGATCCTAAAATTTTTTGCCTGGCTAAATTTTCATTCAAGATTGAGAGAAAATATAAAGACTAAATAAGGTATTTAACTTTCTCTGACTCACATTCCTTATCTGTTAATAAATGGGAATAGGAGCACCTGGGTGGCTCAGTCCCTTAAGCATCTGACTTTGGCTCAGGTCAAGATCACAGGAGTTGGGCTCCCTGCTCAGCAGGGAGTCTGCTTGTACCTCTTCCTCTGCCCCCCCTGCTCCGCTCATGCTCTCTCTCTTTCTCTCAAATAAATAAAATCTTTATACATAAGTAAATAAATGGGAATAGTAGTATCTACCTTATAGGTTATTATCTGCTGTGTTTACTGATACATCCCAAGTGTCTGTACAGTGCGTAATACAGAGTAGACATTGAATAAATGTTTATTAAGTGAGTAAATGAGTGTATGGGGTTGTTGTGAGGACTAATATATATATATAATTTTTAGCAGTACCTGACATGTTAATAACTACTCTATAAATGTGTGTTGTTGTTAAGATTCTACCAAAGATTTTTCTAAAAGAATTATTAAGAATATTCTTCAACAAGAAGAAAAATTCAGTGAGAAGTTATCAGATATAATCAACAGTTATGACACAGAAATTGATAAACTGCCAATAAGTTAAATACAGTTGACCCTTTAAGAACTTGGGCCGACTTGTGAGCAGATATTTTTAAATAAATATAGTTCTATACTTTTTCAATAAATACAGTACTCTATTTTTCAGTAAATATAGTACTCTACATGCGTTTTCTCTTCCTTGTGATTTTCTTAATAACGTTTTCCTATGTCTAGCTTGCTTTATTATAAAAATACAGCATATAATACAGCATATAAAATGTGTGTTAGCTGACTATGTTTTTGGTATGGCTTCTAGTTAACTGTAGGCTAGTAGTAGTTAAGACTTGAGGGAGTCAAAAATTATACTTATGGATTTTTGACGGTGCAGGAGTCAGCACCCCTAATGCTGATATTCTTCAAGGATCAACTATAATGACCATGGGGGAAGAAAGAAATAAAAACTTATCTTTCTGTAGTACTTTTAAAAAGGTAAACTAAAATCTTTAAGGTGATTCAGAAATTCCTAGGGAAGAGCAAAGGACTGGGAACAGTTAAGAGTTTTGAAAAATGAGGAGGTGTTTGCCTTACCACCTTTACAGACTTATTACAAAGTATAATAATTAAGACTGAAGTGTTGGTGCAGGGAGAGGCAAATAGACAAGAGGAACAAAATGATCCAGAAATTGACTCATATATATATAGAAACTTGAAATATAACAGAAGACACCACAAATAGGTTTATAAATAAGGTAGAATCTTCAATAAGTTGAACCAGGAAAAGTGGTTATTCTTAAGGAAAAAAAATGAAGTTTGATATCCTGCCATATATAAAAATCCATTACAGTTTGGTTAAAAACCTAAGTGTAAAGAAAAACTTCAATGCTGTCATTTAAAAAGAAGAAGAATATCTTCCTTGGATAAAGAGTGACTCTTAACTGACTGAGCCACCTAGGTGCCCATCAAAGAGGGACTCTTTATAAAAGAGAACAAAATACAAACATAAAGGAGAAAGATTGATGTGACTCTATTAAAATTTAAAATTTCATATCTCATGGGTGCCCGGGTGGCTCACTTGGCTCAGGTCATGATCCTGGGGTCCTGGGATTGAGTCCCACATCAGCCTCCCCTTGCTCTGTGGGGAGCCTGCTTCTCCCTCTCCCTCTGCATGCTACTCCCCCTGCTGTGCTCTCTCTCTCTCTCTCTCTCTCTCTCTGTCAAATAAATAAAGTCTTTAAAAAAAATTCGTGTCTCAGAAGCTTCTATAAACAAAGCAGAAGACAAGTCTCACATTTAGAGAAAATACTTGTAATGGATATAGCTAACAAAGATTGGTATCCAGCATAGAAAAAAATTCTTACAAGTCAAGAAGGAAGAAAGAACCTAATGGAAAAAATCAGCAAAGGATATGATTAAGCAATTTATGGGTCAGGAAATATGAGTGGCCCATTAACATAGGAAAAGATCTTCAACCTCACTAGTAATCATATGAATGCATATTATACCGTTCCATGCTCATCAGATAGTGGACGTTAAAAAGGATGAAAAGACTGTGTTGGCAAAGATGTGGGGACCCAGTACTCTTTTATTGCTGATGGTAGCATTAATTGATGTAGGCACTTGGGAAGGCTATTTTGCAAAATCTAATATAGTGAAAGCATACTAAAAATCTAGAAATTCTTCCTCTGGTATGTGCTCTAGAGAAAAACTCTTCTAGAAAATGTACAAGGAAGCACATATAAGAATGGTTATTTTAACATTCTTCGTTATGCTAAAACTTATAAACTAAATATTCATTAAATGAGAGTATATGTTGTAATATATTTACATAATGAAATAGGATACAACAGTTAAAAAGTCAGTGAACTAAAGCTGTATCAACATGAACAAATTCCTCACAAGCACTTTTGAGGAAGATGCAAAAGTATATGCGTATTTATATAACATCCTTTATATGAAAACCATGTAAACAGTATTCTGTTTATGGATCCATATGTATAATATCATAATTTTTAAGCATGTTTTTAAACACCAAGTCGTGGTAAAGGTTACTTCTAAGGAAGTAGTGAATGGTTGGAGGGATTCACAAATACAGAAGAGTAAGCAAAGAGAGCAAAATGTTAAGATTTGGTAAATCTGAGTTGCAGCTACATGGGTGTTCATTATCTTGGATTCTGGACTTGTCTGTATACCTGATATTTACCGCTGTAATAGTTTAAAACAAATTACCAGCAAGTTCCTTGAACGAAGTGAGTGTATTTTTTTTAATGATTCCTAATCCGTGAAAATATGTGGATTTCTCTCTTAAAATTCTCTATTATGTTCTGGATCTTGCTCGTGGGAAAATCTTTCAAACAACCTTATCATAAGGATCTGGTATTTTTTTTTTTTTTGAAGATGTTATTTATTTTTTTGACAGAGACAGTGAGAGAGGGAATACAAGCAGAGGGAGTGGGAAAGGGAGAAGCAGGCTTCCCCATGAGCAGGGAGCCTGATGTGGGGCTCCATCCTAGGACCCTGGGATCATGATCTGAGCCAAAGGCAGATGCTTAACGACTGAACCACCTAGGTGCCCCAGGATCTGGTATTTTAACAAAACAAACCTAATGATGTTTTCCCATCTATTAGTAAGTTAAAATAGCTAAGTACTATAAAGAATCTGAAAATTAACTAATCTTCATAGAGCTCTTCTAATGCCAACTTTCTGAAAGCTACATGGGATTGTCTTATAAATATAAGTGGTCTTGAAACTTAAACATAAAATCGTAAAATCAATATAAACTTTTTTTTTTTTTTTTTTTTTTTTTGCTTAAATTTAAAGAAATACCCGACAGTGACACAATTAGTCTTAAGTCTAGTTTTGTTCTGGGCCTATTATTTTATTTTTGCGTTATCTAAGTTTATTTTATCTGAAATAGTTATTATTTTCTCAATGAGAATCTTATCTGGGTTTGAACTCGTGTTTTGTGTTGGCATTGACACATTCTTTATCCTTTCCCCGACTGACACTTTTCTGAACACTTGTCATTTAACTAGATAGAATTGAGTTAAAATGTCTGGAAAGAAATTTTGCCTCACAAGTTTGAGTAGGTTTTTTTTTTCCCCTTAATTTATGGAATTAAAAAAAAAAACTAAATTTCCAGTGAAATTTGAATGCTTTGCATTATTTGTTTCTTTAATGTTTCATGGCAGGCATTTCATCAAAGGGAGTTAGGACTAGAGAGATCTTAGGCCCTGTGCTTGTGTAGCAGTCCGGCATACGTTTGGGTTTCTTTAGTGGTGAGACCGTTTTCATTGCACTAAATAAATGGGCTTAAATGGCAGGAACATGACTAGAATGTGCACATTATGTATGTTCCCGTCAGCGTGTTGCTAGTGACAGGTGCTCAATGGCTGTTGGTGTCGTTGTCAGCAGAGAGAATCCTTTGACATTAAAGTCACCGGCTCGATCCTGATTTGGGGTGACTCTATTGGCAGCTCCATCAGGCGGCCGCTGGTCGGTGAATGTCAGAGCTGCCGCTGTTCTTAAGAGTGTCACCAGCCCTCTCTGGGTTTTGGCTTTTTTTTTCCCCCACCTCTTTTTTTTTTTTTTTTTTGGAGGGAGGGGCTGTTATCTTGTCTTATTGTTCAGTCTTAACCAGACTTTCCAATTGCTTACCTTTGGGAAATGGGCCGAGAGGTCACAGGAAATATAGGTATCAGTAGGACATGCAAAACCATATATGAAATGGGGACTCACATGGAAACTGGTAATGATTACCTTGACTTCAAGCCAATCAATGGTGGGAGCACCTGGGGACTCATTAAACGGTATTTGTGGTGTCTGTAACCTGGGTTGCGAGCTCTATTTCAAGAAAAGCAGTGACAGCCTCTAACGTCTAATTGACCTCTTCTCTTTGTTTCACTTTCTCTCACTTTCCATATTTGCCGCCAATGCGGTCCCCGATGGCAGCAAACAGCGCTGCTCAGCATTTTGAACTTCTGTTCAGAGCTTCAGCACCTGAGTTTGGGCAGCTGTGTAATGGTGAGTATTTGAAAATTCTTTCTCCTCCCTCGCTTGTTCTCTTTCTCTTCCCGTGGGCTAGTGGCATCCTGACCCGCCCACTCCCCGTGCACCTGCAGCTTTTCAGACTTACGGTGAACTACGGTGTCCCCCGCTTTCAAACATTTTTCTTAAATTGGAGAGTATGTCTTCGAAACATTGACACTATTTATCTATGAGAGCAAGGGAAGAAGTGTGCGTGGTTGAAAAGAGTTTGGTTCTGCCTCAAGCCAGGTGTTATTTCAGACGAGCTATTTACCTCTCTGGATCTCTTTACAAAATAAGAGATCAGTCATACCCACACGCCAGTAGCGCAGTAAGTTTGTCACAAAGCTAATTTTAGTTTTTAAGTTCTGAAATTATTTCCTGGAAATGCTAATGATTTAGGTAGGGTTTTTTTTGTTTTGTTTTGTTTGTTTTGGCTGTTGTTTTTGGTGTGTGTTTGTTTTATTGTCCTTATTGGTTAAGAGAAAAAAGATGGGCACCCTATGTTAGAACTCAGATTTTTTTGAAATGTTACGGGTCCATTAAATCCAAAAGCATAAGGACTATTAGACTAGACAGTCTTTAAAGTCCTTCCAGATTTAAAATTATGATTTTATGTGCCACTGAAAGATTTCTTGGAATGAGTTAAATTTTTTCCATCTGAGTAATGTGGCTTGTGAATACTACTGAGACTCAAGGGACAGTAAAAGTCGTGGTGTTTGTGTGCACACTCAGAGCAAGTACATCTCCCAAGACAACTGACTGCGGAGCAGTCCATCCCTCTTTACTTTCATACCTCCCCCTTGCAAAACAAATTCAGGAGATTCCAAACCATTCCAGTTTTGTGTCCACTTACTAGGAAGACCTGAGTTATTAGCAGGATGGTTACAAGATCAGAGAAGTTCTCCTGAGGTCCTAGGCTTGGATTCAATCTGAAAGAAATCCCATGTGAATACCTTTTAGAGCTCAATGATGGCTTCAGAGCTGCCCCAAGATTTGGCAATATAGGGTAGAGAGGCCTGTTATGGCCACTTGTCTATGTCCATATCCCCATGTGAGAGCCATCCTGGTGGTTAGGCCTGATTAAACCCCACGTATGGGCTCTGACTGACCCCGGTCTCTGGAAACAATCTTGGGAGCCCACTAACACAGTATTAGGCTTTCCTTACTTTTGATCAAATATTTACCTTAGTAAACCATTTCATGGGCTTCTCTTGAGTCCCTGTGAAGACACTTCTGGATAGGCCCAGTGACATGTGATGGCTCTGTCTGTGACAACAGACCAGCCACTTACTGCCACTTGGCTCTTTGCTTGTTGCTAGCCTGTCATCTTTAAACTGGTGAGTGCCCTGTTTAATCTTGGCTAGAGGTACTTTTTTCTGCCTGTTACTTACCTCCCCTTAAACTGGAGCAATGTCCTCTAGAAAAGCAGGCCTCTGACCACAGACACATTAAATTAGGGATTATATACATTTGTTGGTAGAATGAGGTGTGTTTTAAGTCAGCATTTTCAAGTTGACCCAGGGAATATTAGTCCTGAAAGATATTCAGTTAAGGAATTGGGGGACAGTGTATTGGGGAAGAGTGACATAGAGATTCCTGGCCAAAATTAGGAAATGATGCTACTCTGTCTTCTTCCTGGAGCTTTCAGTGGTATGTCCTGCAACAAAGAAAGTGTGTGCCTTTCTGTAAGCCCGTGTTTTCCAACTTCGAACCCACAGTTCCATATTACTTCTACTAATATGTGATATACTGTAGAAAATGCTCCTTAAAGCATGACTTTTCTTAGGCATTATGATAAATGGGCTATTTATATTTATTCAATTTTTTAAAAGATTTATTAATTTGAGAGAGAGCGCGTGAGCAAGGCTGGGAAAAGCAGAAAGAGAGGGAGAAACAACTTTAGCAGACCCCATGCTCAGTGTGGAGTCCAGCATGGGGCTCAATCCCACGACCCTGAGATGAAACCAAGAGTCGGATGCTTAACTGACTGTGCCACCCAGGCACCCCAGTAGGCTATTTTTAAATTAAAGTATGTAGTTATCAGTAAAATATGGTTGCTGTTGATATTTGTATTCTGGGAAATTAAGTTTTAAGGACTTGACATTGAAGTTCAGAAATACTGCTAATACTGCTGATCCCATTACTGATGTTGTGGCTGAAACATTTGCACCTGTCATAGAAATACTGTTCGCGTTTCACAGCAGGTCCAGGGGTCACCAGAACAGTAACACGGATGGATCTTTGTTGACACTTTAATACCATGTTTATTTCAGTTTCTTTCTGTCGATTGACCAGAGAACAAGATGACCGATTTTAGTTTTGACCATCAAAATAATAACAATCAGAATCATGGGTTTTGGAAAGTTTTAAAGTTACTTCTTTGTAAGAAGTTAATTGCACTAATTTTCGAAGCTACAGGTTTGTATAGTGTGGGTACACCTACTTAAGTAGTTATATTGCCCCCCGCCCAAATCTGTTTCTCATGGTCTCCTGCGTAATTCTCCCACACACAGTTCTGAAGACCAGAACCTTCAAAATCATCATGTCTACTACACCTAAGCCATCAGGCCTTAGTTCAGACTCAAAACATATCCCCAAATCTGTCCATTTCTCCAGTTCCATTGCTGTAAGCTCAATCCAAGCCTTTGTTTCTACAAGCTCATGCAACTGGGCTTCCTCTCTGTTCTTACCCACCATAGACCATCTTCCAGACAGAAACCAGAGGAATTTTTCTTTTAATGTAGATCGTATTTGTTTCAA
This sequence comes from Enhydra lutris kenyoni, assembly GCF_002288905.1. NCBI lineage: Eukaryota > Metazoa > Chordata > Mammalia > Carnivora > Mustelidae > Enhydra > Enhydra lutris. The sequence continues at coordinate 15,868,373 of NW_019154142.1, forward strand.
ACCCTCCATTGATTCCTTGGCTTAATGGCCTGGCCCCTGCATAGCTCTCTGCCCTCGCGGCCTCTCTCCTTACTCCCCTTAGGTCTCGTCACTCACCTTGGGCCACATCCGGTCCTATATCTGTTCCTTGAATGCACTGGGTTCATTCCTGGAAATCCCAGCAATCACCATTCCCTCCCTCCCTCCCTTCTTCCCTCCTTCCACCACAACTTACACCGAGCACCTGACAGGCTGATCACCCTATTTTATTATTTTCACACCACTTATCACTCTCTGAATTTATTTTGCTCATTTGTCTGTACGGTCTTTTCCCAAAAAATGTGAACAAAGTCTTTGTATTCTTGTTCCCTGTTGTTCCTAGCCTCTGGAATGATGCTGGCACATGGTAGTTGAAAAAAGGAATAAACAAATGAGCAAAAGTAAATAATAATTGGAAGTGGTAGCTCTTTTGTTTCCTTTTGACTTCTGGTGATCATTTTGGTACCTGATTCTAAAACAAATGGAAGTCTTAAAAGAAACCTGTTGAAACAAACATTATTAAAGCGTATAAAGCCCATGAACTGAAATGTTTAATCCTCATCTGGTCGGGGAGTAGCCTGTGATCAGGAAGTAAACTAGTGGACACCTGCGGTAAGTGACACTAGCATATGATGATCTAAGTTATTTTTGTGCTGTATATCCAGTCCCCAAATACCTCATTTGACTCCACACCAGTATCATTATTAGTACTCTCAGCATATTCACATACTATTTCAGAGCCTGGCGAAGTGCACAGCTTTGTCGGGGCGATCTTCTCTACCCACCAAAGCTGATGAATTATGTATAAAAGAGAAGAAACTTGGCCCCATCGATGAGAAGCGGCAGCGAGGTCAGAATGGAAGGCATTCAGAACAACACAAAATCCTCACATTCTTTATGAGGGTTTCATACTGCTTTGGGATTTCATTCATGAAGTCCCCTGTCTGGAGTTCTGTTAAATGGATTTTTAAGTAGGTGATGGTTCTTGCTGTTTCATGAGACAGTGGCAGATCCGTGAGACGAGTGGGTAGATCTGTATTATCAAGAATGTGGGTCTGTTTACGTGGAAGCAGACAATAGGAGATGATTAATACTGTTTTAACTTAAATAAAAAGAGTGTTTTAACTCCCTCTACACAGTTTGTATTTCTGAGCACAACACGTAAGAGACTGGAATGATTTGCTTTCCAGATTGAAGACTATGACGTGATAGCCAGCATGATAGGAGCCAAGTGTAAAAAACTCCGAACACTGGACCTGTGGAGATGCAAGAACATCACCGAGAACGGGATTGCGGAGCTGGCGTCTGGCTGCCCACTTCTGGAGGAGCTCGACCTGGGCTGGTGCCCCACGCTGCAGAGCAGCACCGGGTGCTTTGCCAGACTGGCACGCCAGCTCCCCAACTTGCAAAAACTCTTCCTCACCGCTAACAGGTCTGTGTGCGACACAGACATCGAAGAGCTGGCATGTAATTGTAGCAGATTACGGCAACTGGACATATTAGGTAAGGGTGCAGTAGAGATTTGTTTTAAAGCCATGACATGACTTGTTGCAAGGAAAGAACAAAACAAAAAACACTTCTTGGATACAGTAAAATGTTGTCCTGATAAGGCTGCTTGGTTCGAGGAGGTGCAAGATAGGCTAATTGATACCGAGAATAATGGGTAAAAGAGTAAGGAAAATAACAGAATTTTGTAGTTGAATCTAGCAGAAAGCTCTTATAAACAAACACTAATTCTTGGTCTAGTGAGAAGAGTGAGAATTTATATGAGCTATGTTCTCCATTTTTATTAAGGACAGAGAAGAAATTAATCCACTTTTATAATGAATTATACACACACACACACACACATGCATAAAGCTTCTTGATGTTAAACTCGTTATTAAGGAATATTGCCAAATCTTCATTCCTGATCATTCTAGATTTTAGGAATAGTTCTGCCCCAGTGAAGATCTATTGAAAAACCCTTCCCAGTTCTGGGATTCCTTGTGTCCTTACTGCAGTCCGTCAGCGGGAGCCCTGTGAGGTGTTGCTGGCAACACCAGAGTTATAATTGCCCCTACAGTTGGTGCTTTGGGACTCACATAGCACTCGTACTGTGTTCTCTAGTAATCTGTGAGTATTAGTAGGTTAGCCCATGAAATGCTAATTATATCCTTTCCCGTTTATTAAACATTCAACGACAGGAAAACCTGAAGATTTTCAGCTTCTGAGTTTGGTTTCCTTGAAAACTCACAGTCCAGGTTGCATGTTACTTATTCAAGCTACTTTTAGACAGAAATTCTTGCCTAAAAATTTAGGAAGAAATTCTTGCCTGTTGCGTGTACAGCTTGGGCTACTTCATCTATGTTGTACTTTATTCTTCCTAGCTCAGGGAATCGGCTATCATTGTTTTTCATAGAAGGGGACTGGAGCCCGGCAGTCAGTATATGGCAGAACAGTAGTTCAAATGCCAAGTTTTGGGCCCCAGCATAGTGAGCACTTTTTTTCCATCCCACCACAACTGATTTTCTTGCTGCTTTCTTTTCCTTCCTACCTACGTTCCACCTTGAATTAGTCTAGACCTTTTGTAAGAGAAGTATTTGGGGAAGTTCAAGAACATGAGAGAGAATGAGGAGTGGTGCCCAGGGCCTTTAAAATTGGATTGCTAATCACATTAGGCTTTGCTTCAGAGGATTGGTGGGATTGTTGGTTAATACCTGTCTTACAACCCTCCCCCTCAAAACCTCATCCAGTAGAGATGAAGAGTAGCCAGCGTCTGAAAGAGATGCTACAGAACCACAAAGATAGTTGGTAACACGGATCTAAAACAAAAGCACAGATGTGGTGAACAATGGGGTAGGTGGTCCAGTGGCCTAACTTTGGCCAACTAATGGATGAATTACTTGACAGAGACATAGAAGAAAAATAGGTAAGAAGTATAATGGCTTCTTTTTGAAAACATTTGTAACTTTCCTAAATGTAAGAGCAAGGAAGTATGGAAGGTTCCAGTCCAAGATGGCAACATAGGCAGACCCTGAACTTACCTCTATGGAACACACCCGTTTATACCTGTTTATAGAACAGTTCATCCTGCAGAAGAGCTGAAGGCTGACTGAACATCTTCTGCCTTTGCAACAACAATTGAAACACAGTTATGGAGGGAATCCCACCCCCCCAGCCCTGACAATGCCAACAGCAGTGCCAGGGGAGAGTACTGAGGGATGGGGACCAGATCTCTCTGTCCTTGGGCAGAGAAAGAAAGCCTCAGTATAGAAGAGCAACGAGCATACAAAAAAGACAACACTGGGAACCCTGCCAAACTGCATTGGCGCTGGGGGCTTACTCTCTGGGTAGGAGAGACTGGAGAACAACACGGTTTATGTTCCTACCCCACCCCCCAAAAAAGCCTAGACCCCAGCAGGATCTGGAAACCACAGTTCCCAGTCATCACAGTGAAGCTGTGACCTCAGTGAGACCAGGGTCCACAAGTCCCCTTTGGGGACAGTGGCACTAGGACATAGAAAATAAGCTGTGGGATTTTTTTGTGTGTGTCTTGTTTGTTTCTGTTTTTGTTTTCATTTTTATCTTTTTTGCTTTTCTCATTTTTTCTTTTCTTCTTCGTCTTCTATTATTATTATTTTCTTTCCCCAGGAAGCCATGATCTGAAAGAGCAGCTAGTATATAAAAGAGTTGGTGCTAGAAGTCCATCAAACAGTGGGAGGAGCTGCTAGGATGCTCTCAGAGTGGGCGGGGCTGATGGACATGGTCTGCACTCCCCTCCACCTTGAAAGCACAGACCACTGCACAGTCTGGGCACCCTAACGAGCCTGGTACCTCAGTGATCCCTGGGCCCTTAGCTCACACCAGCCCCAGCTGTCCCACCAAGGCAATCACAAAGTGGTGCAAACCAGGACACACCTGGTTGGTTCTAACTACAGCCCTAGCCTTCACACCAAGGTGACACAGGTGCAAAATACCCCAAAAGGCCCACACTGCTTCGGCTTCAGGTGACTTGCTAGGACACCCCCAGTGCAGAGTGCTTCAGACCATCTTGGCTGACGTCTGCTTCAGATCCAAACAGTCTGCCAGGGTCCCTCCTGTGTGGAGCACCCCAGGTGCCTTAGGCCCATGCCTGCATTGATTTCAGCCCAGGACCCCCTGGGTGGAGCACCCCAGAACACTGCCACCCTTGCCAGTGTCAGCTCCAGCCACCCAGCCAGGGCACCTACTCCATGGAACACCACGGGACAACCCAACTTGCACCCAGTTCAGTTTCAGCCATCCTGCGAGGGCATGTTTTTTGTGAAGAGCCCAGGGACCACATTTTAGCTTCAGTTGTCCTGCCAAGATGCCCCCTGCGTGGGATGCCACAGAACCTCCCAGCCTGTTCTCCATCTCAACTGCAGCCGCCATTCAAGGCACCCTCTGTGTGGAGAATCCAAGAACACTCCCAGTTTATATCCATTTCTGCTTCAGCTGTCCTTCCAAGATGCCTTCTGTGTGTGGAGCCCCGTATCTCCCTGGCTTGCACCCACTTTAGTTTCAGCTATCCTGCTAGGGTACCTTCTGTGTAGAGAGCTCAGGGACCTCCTGGCCTGCAACTGCATCAGTTCCAGCCACTCAGCCAGGGCACCCCCTACACAAAGCACACTGGGACACCCTGGCTTGCACCCATTTCAGCTTCAGCTGTCCTGCTAGGGTGCCCTCAGCACATAGAACCCTGGGGCACCCTGGCCTGCATCCACCTCAGTTTTAGCTATCCCGACAGGGCACTTACTATGTAGAAGGTACCAGGACCCCCACCCCTCCAGCCCATACCAGCCATAGCTCCAGCCAACCAGCAAAAATCATCAAGCATACAGTCTATATAGGGAATGACCAACACAAGCCCATTCCTTCAAATTTAGGAGAAATAGCTATTCAGTCTCATCCATAGAAACAAACACAGAAGGTCAAGCAAAATGGGGAGACAGAGACATATGCTCCAAAGAAGGAGTAAGAAAAAAACAAAACAAAACTCAGAACTAAACGGAACAGGAATAAATAATATGCCTGAAAAAGAATGTAAAGTAATGATCATAAAGATAACCAGGCTGGAAAGAAGAGTGGAAGAACCCAGTGAGACCATCAATAAAGAGATACAGAATATAAAAAAGAACAGTCAGGGTTGAAGACTACAATCACTGAAGTAAAAAACATACTAGAGGGAATCAACAGATTAGCAGACGCAGAAGAATTTATTAGAGATCTGGAAGACAGGGTAATGGAAAGCACCCAAAATGAACATTGGAAAGAGAAAATAATTTTTTTAAATGGGGATAGATTAAGTGATCTCTTGGACAACATCAAGCACACAAACATTTGCTGTATAGGGGTCCCAGAAGAGAGAAAAAGGGATAAGAAAAAAAAAACTTACCTGAAGAAATAATAGCTGAAAATTTCCAAAGCCTAGGGAAGGAAGTAGACATCCACATCAAAGAACATTCTAAACGAGATGAACCCAAGGAGGTCCACACTACAACACATAATAATTAAAATGTCGAAGGTTAACAATAAAGATATAATCTTAAAAGCAAAAGAAAGACAAAAAGTTGCCTACAAGGGAAAACCTATAAGACTATGAGCTGATTACTCAGCAGAAACTTTGCAGGCCAGAAGAGAATGGCATGATACCTTCAAAGTGCTGCAAGGGAAACACCTATAACCAAAAATACGCTACTAAGAAAGGTGGTCATTCAGATTTAAGGGAGAGATAGAGTTTCCCAGACAAAAAATAAAGGAGTTTATCACAACTAAACCAGACTTACAAGAAATGTTAAAGGGACTTATTTAGGGGCAAAGAAATGGCCATAATTAGAGATTAGAAAATTATGAATAAAATGATGTAAGGTAGCACAACATATTCATAAAACATGAAGGGGGGGAAAAGGGTATTTTTTTCTTTTTCTGTTTTGTTTTTAGAATGTGTTTGAACTTAAAGATCATGAAATTAATATAGATTGCTATACACTTAGGATGGTATTTATGAACCTCATGGTAACCACAAACCCAAACCTATAATAGATATGCAAAAAGAGAGAAAACAAACAAACAAACAAAAAATGTAACACTATAGAAACGCATCAATCATAAGGAAAGAGAGCAAAAGAAGAAAGGAATAGAGGAGAACTACAAAAACAACCAGAAAACAGATAATAAAATGGCAATAAGTACATGCCTATCAATAATTACTTTAAATGTAATTGGCCAAAATGCTCCAATCAGAAGACATGGGGTGGCAGAATGGATTTGAAAACAAACAAACGAACAAACAAAAAACCCACCTCATCTTTATCTCATCTACAAGAGACTCACTCACCTCAGACCTGAAGAGGAACACACTGAAAGTGATGGGATGGAGAAACATTCACCATGCAAATGGAAGTGGGAAAAAAAGAAAGAGAGGGGGTAGTAATACTTATATCAGACAAAATGTACTTTAAAACAATAACTATAATAAGAGACAGAGAAGGGCATCCCATAATGAGAAAGGGATAAATCCAACAAGAAAATGTAACACTCGTAAATATCTATGCTCCCAACACTGGAGCACCTAAATACATAGAACAAGCATTAGTGGATGTAAAGAGAGAAATTGACGGTTATACAGCAGTAGTAGTGGACCTTAACATTCTGCTTACATCAGTGATAGATCATCAAGGCAGAAAGTCAGCAAGGAAATAATGTCTTTGAATGACACATTGGACTAGATGGACATAACAGATGTATAGAGAACATTCCTTCTGAAAACAACAGAATGTATTTTTTTTTTGATTGCACATGGAACATTCTCCAGAATTGATCACATATTAGGCCACAAAACAAGCCTCAATAAATTTGAGAAGATTAAAGTCATACCATGCATGTTTTCCATCTTTTCTAGTCACAACAGTGTGAAACTAGAAATAAATCACAAGAAAGAAAACTTAGAAGTAAGTCACAAGAAAAAAACTAAAAAAGATGTAAACACCTGAAGACTAAACAGCATGATAGTAAACAACCAATGAATGGGTCAATGAAGCAATCAAAAGAAATTTTTTAAAAATGGAGAAAAATGAAAACAAAAACCTATGGTCCAAAATCTTTGGGACATAGCAAAAGCAGTTCAAAGGGAAATTATAGTGATACAGGTCTACCTCAAGAAACAAATCTCAAATAATATGACCTTACACCTAAAGGAACTAGAAAAAGAAGAACAAACAAAATCCAAGGTTAATAGAAGGATCAGAGCAGAAATAAGTGATATGGAGACAAAAAAAAAAAAAAGTGTAGAAAAAAATCAATAAAACCAAGAGCTGATTCCTTGAAAAGATAAATCAATTAACCCATAGCCAGACTCACCAAAAATAAAAGAGAAAGAACTCAAAATCAGAAATAAGAGCGGAGAAGTAATAACTGACACACCAGAAATACAAATAGAATACTTTGAAAACTTATATGGCCAACAAACTGGACATCCTAGAAGAAATGGCTAAAAAGTCATCTGATTATCTCAGTAGAAGCAGAAGAAGCATTTGATAAAATTCAACATTTATTCATGATAAGAACTCAACAAAGTGGAATAAACTTCAACAAAATAATAATAATAAAGTGGGAAACATAACCTCAATGTAATAATGGCCCACCTTATATACCCTACACAAAAATAAACCCAAACGGATGACAGAGCTAAACGTGAAACCTGAAATCACAAAAATCCTAGAAGAAACCACAGGCAATAATTTCTCTAACATCAGCTGTAGCAAGATTTTTCTCGATATGTCTCCTAAGGCAAGGGAAACAAGGGAAACAAAAACAAAAATAAACTGTTGGAACTACATCAAAGTAAAAAGCTTTTGCACAGCAAAATAAACCAAAGGAACCTACTGAATGGGAGAAGTTATTTGCAAATGATTTATCCTGTAAGGAGTTAATATCTAAAATATATAAAGAACTTAACAATGCCAAAGAAGCAATACAATTAAAAAATAGGTAGAGGACCTGAATTGACATTTTTCCAAAGAAGACATGCAGATAGCAAATAGACATATGAAAGGTATTCAACAACACTAATCATCAGGGAAATGTAAATCAAAACCACAATGGGATACCACCTTACACTTACTAGGATGGCTAAAATAAAAAACACAAGAAAGAAATGCTAGTGAGGATGTGGAGATAAAGGAACCCTCGTGCACTGTTGGTGGGGATGTAAATGGGTACAACCACTGTGGAAGACAGTATGGAAGTGCCTTAAAAAATTACAAATAAAATTACTGTATGTTCCAGCAATTCCACTACTTGGTGTTTACTCAAAACCACAGATTCAAGACGATATATGCACCCCCATATTTATGTAGCATTATGTATTGTAGCCAAGATACAGAAGCAACCTAAGTGTCTATAAATAAAAAATGGATGAACCAAATGTGGTATAGCGATAAACCACGGAATATTACACAGCCATGAAAAGGATGCAGTTGTGCCATTTATGAAACATGGAGGGTATTATGCTAAGTGACATGTCACACTGAGAAAGATAAGTAACATTATTTCACTCATAAGTGGAATCTTAAAACAACAACAGGAAATGAATAAACAAAAAGCCGAATCAGACCTATAGAGATCAGACTGATGGTTGTCAGAGGAAAGGGTGGTGGAGGGATGGGCAAAATGGAATATGTGAGTCAGGGGACTAAAAGGCATAGCATAGGGAATATAGTTGATGATATTAATAGCCTTGTATGTTGACAAATGGTAGCTACACCTGTGGTGAACATAGCATAATGTATAAACTGGTTGAATCACTACCTGGTACACTTGGAGTTAATGTAACATTGTATGTCAACTGTACTCAGAAAAGAAGAGCAAGGAAGTATCATTATCAGCCCAAAACAAATTATAGCTGAAAGAGGGCCATACATGTAAATGTATTTGGACATCTTATTTCAAATATGAAGGACACAGTAAAAATATCGATAATAATAATTAATAATTATGTTAACAACAGTGCACTCTGTGGTTTATACTATTGTGATCATATATTAACTGATTTAACCCTCACAACAACTGTAAGAGGTATTTTATAGCCACAGAAGTGGAAACAGGTTGAAACAATTTGTGTGATTTGCCCAGGATCTCATGGCTAGTAAGGACATATGAATTTGAATCAAAGTTTATGCTCCTAAACCACTATGCTGTATTTTCATTTTTATTGATTTATGGTTTCCTTTTATCATTAAATGTTTGAATCTACTAAAAAACAAACAAACAAACAAACAAACAAAAAAACAGCTTCTTAGTTAAACCCCAAGCTGATAGTGATTATTTTATCATTTTGTAACTGGCACATATGAACGTTAAGTGGCATACCTTCTGCATACCGAAAATGCTTACTGATCAGTACAAAGCTGAGTAAGATATAGTTCCTACCTTCAGAGAGTTTATAACCTGGCCAAAAAAAAAAAAGTAAAACAATATATAAATAACTTAAATGCATGTCAGAAACAAGGCCATTTGGGGGTTCAAAGAAAGGAGAGTACATATGATTAGAGAAATAAGAAAAAGTTTAATTAAAAAGGTTAATAGGTATTTGAAATGTATCCTTGAAAAGTGAATAGGAAATGGGGGGGAGCATTTTAAGTAGAATGAATAGCATGAAACAAAAGCATTGGAGTTAAAAATACAGAGTATCTTCAGAGAATAGTCAAATCTAATTTGACTTAGAACATTAGTATAATGGAGGCTTTCACCGAGAGTTTTGAACACCAGGATGAGGAATCTGCAAAGAATTAAACAAGGAAGAGCTATTATCAGGTTTTAATTCAGGGCATGAGTGATATATTTAGAGCTTTTGGGGGATATTAATCTAGAAACAAGTGGTAGGTGAATTGAAGAGGGAGGAGATCAGAATCAGGGAGATTAGCTGCTGTAATCCATCTAGTAAGGGTCTAAACCGGGGTGATGGTATTGGGAAATTAAACACCAGCCTTCATTCTCTCATTTATTATACACTTATTGAGCATATACCGTGTCAGGCACTGTTGCCAACACTGGAGATGGGTCAGCGAACAAGAGAGATGTGGCCCCAGCCCTGAAGGAGTGAGCTGAGAACATAGCTGTGTCGTAAGTGGATAAGGAAAGAGAAGTGCAGAGCGTCCGTGGCACAAGACAGGACACCCTAGCCTACATCAATTTTCAGTCTCCCGACTGCCTTCCCTGACATTCTCTTATTAGGTCTTCTGATTTATTGGGAGACTCAGATTCTAATGACCAAATAGAAAATGGGTGGGTGAAAAACACCATGTAGCCGGGGGTCTCAGCTGAGGTTCTCTGAGCTTGTGCAACAGAAACAGCTCAAGCTAACATACATGTAAGGGAAAGGAAATGATTATGAAGATAGAGGTGTCTCTCTGCGATCCCTAGGTAGGAGCTAGCTATGGTCAAACCTTGGGAAAGACTGGAAAACCATCAAAAGGCAAGAAAGCTGTTTTTTTTTTCCTTTTTCTTTCTTTTCCTGTCCTTCATGCCCAGGCACCGGCCCCCTCCCCACTCTGCCCCTGTACACTCACAGACCCTTTTGTGTCTGCTTCTCCCTTTGGCTTTGCCTTGTTCTTTCCTTGTCACGCTGGCCATCTCTATCTTGGTACACATGGCTAAATATAACAGCCCCAACCAGTTTTTCTTGTCTTTAGTTGGAGAGGTCTATGGACACTGAAGGCTTTACTGAATTCCCATTCTGAATTCCCAGGAGAATCCAGGGGCCAGCCACAGTCAAGAGAGCCGTATAGTTACCACTTATAGAGCCCATGGCAGGGAGGGGAGTCAAAGGATTTCTTAAAGGGAAAAAGGCATAGATTAACTATGTGATAGGATTGTGATTTTTTTTTCTCCCTAGAAAACCTGTAGTTAAAGTAAGGTTGTTGTTGTTTTGTTTTTTTATAACAGATATCCTAAAGCCTAATGGTATTTGGTATTTACTGAGTACCTGCTAGGTAGCAGGTGTTTTCATAATGTATGTAATTGAGCTGCTCTCCAAACGTCCCATAGTGTCTTCACATTTAGCATGGGCTACACGGTACCCAGCATCCATCATCTGACTTCTAGTAATGCCATTTTATACCCACCGCTTACTGTCAAACTTACCAGATTGTATTGTAGTTATTTGCTTTCAGCTTTGGTAAGTGAGCTCCTTACGGCAGACATGTGTCTTACTTATCTGTGCATCGCCAGTGCCTGACACAGAAGTTCCTACAAGGGTGCTTGCTCAGTAACTGCACTGTGTGGACTGTGAGGGAAAATCACTCTAAGCTTGGCCGTCTGATCTGACCCGCAGGTTGAGGGAAAGTTGGGTGACAGAAAGAAGAAGGTATGGAGGAGCTGACTGGAAGGGGTAGGAGGTAGAAAGGAAGATAACTGAGTAGAGTATTGACAAAATCCAGATCCTAGATGCCAAGTGGCCTAGGAGAATTCAGTTCATGTTTTTTTTTTTACAGGTTTATTGAAGCATGTCTTTTGTTTAAAGAAATGCTGTTCATTTTCAAAAGGCAATTTAAGTGCATTTTAAACAATAAATAGTAAAGGGACTCTTTATCAGGACACTATCTAAATATGATATTTATGGTGTTTTATTTTGTCTTAACAGGAACAAGAATGGTAAGTCCAGCATCCTTAAGAAAACTTCTGGAATCTTGTAAAGATCTTTCCTTGCTTGATGTGTCCTTCTGTTCACAGATTGATAATAGAGCTGTGCTGGAACTCAACGTGAGCTTTCCAAAAGTGTTCATAAAAAAGAGCTTTACACAGTGACTTAATATGTGTTCTATAATAAAATCAATGTGCTTTTGTAGGGTTTTATTTTAGGGTTGGTTCTGTTTAGTTCATATAATGGTGGGAATGTCTTAATGTTCCATTAAGGCATTTGTAGATTTTGAAGAAAAATATGAAATTGTCCATTAAATCACGTAAAAATGTAAATGAATGTTTTCATAAAATATTGCAAGCACTTTTGTTGAAGAGTATGTGAGTGGCTCACATTATTTTTATCTTATGTTAATCAGTAATATTATTCTTTATTCAGTAATTACATGTGTAATAAAAGAGTAATATGGAAACCTTTTAACTTATTTTTAAAGGAACGTGTTGAGCCAGAAAGTATCATGATATTTAAAAATAAAATTAATTTTTCACACCTCCATGTATGGATGTCTTATTAATAAGCCTTATGACCTGACCAGTGTTTTGTTTAGGCATATACAGAATTTCCAGAATTAGTTGGGAAAAGGTGATACATTAACTCTTCGACTTGAAAATTTTAGTTTTTCCATTTTCCTTCTGACATATATACCTATTTTACTAGTGGATCATACCAGTATAAAAATGTGAGCATAATCAAAAACAGAGGTAAACTACTAAAGAAAACAGAGGTAAACTACTAAAGAAAAAACTTTCTAGTTGTTAAGCAGATGCCTTAAAAATTTGCCAGGGGGAAAGGTTTAAGACTTCTGAAATATATGTGGATTTCATTTATATATATTATATATATGTATTATATATATGTATTATATATATATATATGTGGATTTCATTTATATATTATATATATAGACTACCATATGTATGTTTTATATATAAAAATTTATATATATATTATATATTAAATATATATACTATATATTTATTATATATATATATATATATATAATATATATTTTCCACCCCCATGGCCTAGCACCTTAAATAATTAGGAATCTGTTACAGTGGAGGAAAAACAAACAACATTGTTTTGTTAAATAGTGAATTGATTTAGTTCTGCTGCTAAAAAAGTAAACAGAAAATGTTCTGTGGTGTGAAAAGACAAGGCTTTTTTTTTTCCTTTTTATTTATTTATTTATTTATTTATTTATTTATTTATTTTTATTTATTTGACAAACAGAGATCACAAGTAGGCAGAGAGGCAGGCAGAGAGAGGAGGAAGCAGTCACCCTGCTGAGCAGAGAGCCCAATGTAATGCGATGCTGGGCTCCATCCCAGGACTCTGGGATCATGTCCTGAGCCGAAGGCAGGGGCTTTAACCCACAGAGGCTTTAACCCACTGAGCCACCCAGGCGCCCTGACAAGGCTGTTTTGACTAGAAAACTAAGTATATGGTGTAACAATATTTATTTTCCCACATAGAGCAAAATGTTAAATTCCAACTTCTGCACATCCTAGAGTAATCCTGTAGAGCTCTGCTGTCCAATAAGACAGCAGCCACTAGCCATGTGTAGCTATATTATTTAATTGTAGTTAACTGAAATGTAATTAAAAATTCCATACTTCAGGGGCACCTGGGTGGCTCAGTCATTAAGCATCTGCCTTCAGCTTAGGTCATGATCCCAGGGTCCTGGGATTGAGCCCCACATCGGCTCCCTGCTCATCGGGAAGCCTGCTTCTCCCTCTTCCACTCCCCCTACTTATATTCCCTCTCTCGTTGTCTCTCTCTCTCTCTCTGTCAAATAAAATCTTAAAAAAAAAATTCCATACTTCAGTTGTGTTAGCCACATCTCCAGTGTTCAGTAGTCACCTGGGCTATCATATTGGACAGCATTATTCTAGAATTTCGTGTAGTCATTTAAGAAAAAGCACATGTAGCTAAAAAATAAGCATGATTAATATATGTCTCTAGGCAATTTTTGAGGGTATTCTCAACAATATAGACATGAAAGCATTTCCCCCCAAAGTAGTTAAGCTAATGAATTTATACATATGACAAATATTAGGCATTCAGTAAATATTTGTTGAATGAGTAAGAATATATTATTGAGTTAGACCATATAATATGTCAAACTTTAAACATGTAAAGGTTATAAATTATTACTAGTACTAGTACTAGTACTGTGCTTATTCTTTCATAGAATATAAAGAAGGTAATATTGTGACTTTTGAAATATTAAAATAGGAATAGAGTGTCTTCCATGTAAGAAACCTTCTGTATGAAGGTTGCTGTCATGGCTATGACCCATTCTATCTTCTATTTCATGGCGGAAGCAAGGGGTTTTGGGACAGGTCTGGGGGTTGACCTACATTGTTACCTTCATGCACTTGGATTTTCTTTTCACTCACAAATGTATGTAAACATTTTAAGTGTTTTATCCAGTGGAATTTTTAGGAGGATGAGACTTATAAATTGACTACCAACCGGGTGAAGTCGTACTTTTATCTTAAATTAGCAACTGGCATGAAGTTAGTGCTTACTCTGTGCCAGACACACTCTGTGTGCTCTGCGTTTCCTAAGTCACTGCATCTTCAAGGCAACGCTGTAAGATAGATACCACTACTTATTCCGACTTACAGTTGAGGAAACTGAGGCAAAGAAAGATGGAAGAACTTACGTATGTCCACATCGCTGCTAGTGGCAGAGCCATAATACATGCCTGGGACATCTGGATTTAGGGTCAGTGCTTTCAACCCGTGTTTTATGTGTCCAGAGTGGCTTCTGACTCTAGAGCACTGGTCAGCACACATTTTCTGTAACAGACTATGAGGCAAAATTAAGATTATTGTATGGGTATTATATGGTGATAGAAAAAAAATTTCCACAAAATTTTGATTGACAGAATTCAAAACATAGTAATTGAGAACAATTTTTGTGGTAACGGTTTTCTACCAAGAAGAACGAAATACTCTTGAGGAGGATATTTCACTTAGTTGGGATTCAAAGTTATTATTTCCTGTCCTCAAAATTGATTGTAAGTATTCATCTGTTAATGTTGATCTCTAGTATGATTTTACATATTTTGTCTTGGAAAATATCTTTTCATACAGATAAGTATTGCCAAGTACATATGTTAATCCATGAGAATATTTTCACTGAGCATATTTATCGCTTGGAAGGCACTGATAGAATTCTACTAGATTCTTTCTTCTTTTGGTATTTTCCTTTTAGCATGCTATTACCTTGCAGATTAATCACTTCCAGTTGAAGGTTGGGTGGAGCTCCTCAACTGCACAATTGAATAGATTTGAAAAATGTAAATTTCCTTTACATTTGCATCAGGGTCCCAAAAAACCACTGCTGGACCTATGGTTTCAGCTCAGAAAATGCATGCTGCAGATTCGAGTGAGAATGGAGATACGGCTTCTTGTCTTACCTTCTGATAGCACAGGAGATATATAAAGCTGCTCGGTGTTACTTTGTGATTCAAATTACATTAGTTGTCACCAAAATTACTTTAGTGTGTGTTTTGCATATGAGCAGTGTTCTGCTGATTCTATTTCCTGAGCTTCTGATTGAGTAGAATGCACATTTTAATGAGCAGTCAGTTAACCATGCTGGTCTGAGGGCCACTCTTTGAAAAGCACTACTCCAGAATGCTCTTTGAGTCTGGAGAAACCTTTTCCTGAATCCCACATTCAGTGGGAATAACTGTTCCCAATGTTTTGCAGTATTTCAGTTCTGGGTCAAAATTCATTACAAAACAGGATCAAGTCTGCAACAAAGGCTATATTCCAAAGCCAATCCGTGTTCCGTAATCATGTTTGAAGGTATTTCTTCAGGTCCAGAAAAATTGCAATAACTGTTCTGAACTCAAAAACTCACGATAAAACTACCACTGTTAAGCCAACAGGCTGCAGTGTGGTAGGACAGATCAGGATATTAAGCTTCTAAAGCCGACGGACGACAGCTGAGGCTGGTTCCGTGACCTCCACTGCCGAGGGCAAGGTCATTAGCACAAGGTCAGGTCACATGTATTCCACAAACAGCTGCCATAAATAATACAGTAAATAACCATTGTTATTTGTATGAGTTTTCAATACTTTGCATGTTCACAAGTTTTATAAATTTGACCGACTCAGCCTTTTTCTTGATCCCCACATATTTTGACCATCAAATGTGACACTTCTTAGCAGATTCTACTTCAGGTTGCCCTGAAGTCCTTTTTCTTAACTTCTGAGAAAATACTCTTGTCTGTAGTTTCTTTCCTGTAGTTGCTCCACACAGACTATCTGTAGAAACTCACTCTCCAGTCACTTCAGCCTTAGCACTGACGTAGCCAATAAACAACAAGAATGGGGCGGTAGCAGTAACATCTGTTGACTCAGCAAGAGCCAGGGAAAACGACTCAGAATCATGTGCCCTGTTTTTTTATTGACTGTTGATGTTACTCCCAATGTTCTCAATTCTTCGAGCCACTGTTCTTGCCAAAAGTCTAATTAAATAATCGAAGCAAGTTTACTTTGGACACTTTTCTGTAGCTGATGAATCAAAAAACAATTTAATTAACTCACCATTGGTAAAAGGCTTTCCTTGCGGGGCTAATGAATGAACCACTCAATGCTTACCTTGGCTGCAGCTTTATTTTCATTTTTCTTTTATTTTTAGAAAGAAATTCTGTAATGAGTAATGAGATTACTTGTTTCAAATTTCCTCATTTTTCTGGCCACTGTGATGAGTACTTCATCTGATAATTCCATTGTATGTATAGTGTTCTTCCAGAACAGCTACAGTGTCATTGCAAGGTAAACACAATGCTTTGCCATCTACTGTGGTAACAGGATTATCCATACTGCACTGTGCCTTAAACACAGGAAACTTGGAGTCCCCATTTTTTTTTTCTTTTTCTTTTTTTTTCTGGTATTATGGGTGTCCACTGGTAATAAGACATGGTGTTGTGGCAATATGTGTGGCATTCAGAATGTGGAGAGTTAATGACTACATCCCTGACATTTGTACTGTGTAAGCTGAGAGATCCGCGGGTCTCTGCCTGAGCCACTCACCCCTTTCAAGGGGGTGCGGAAGCAACCATAGACAGCATATAAATGAATGTGGCTGCATTCCAGTAAAACTCTATTTGCTTATGGACACTGGAAGTTTAATTTCATGTAATTTTCATGTGTCAAAAAATAAACTCTTCTAGTAAATGAAACAAGATGGGATTGGGAGGGAGACAAACCATAAGTGACTCTTAATCTCACAAAACAAACTGAGGGTTGATGGGGGGAGGGGGGTTGGGAGAGGGGCGGTGGGGTTATGGACATTGGGGAGGGTATATGCTATGGTGAGTGCTGTGAAGTGTGTAAACCTGGCGATTCACAGACCTGTACCCCTGGGGATAAAAATATATGTTTATAAAAAATAAAATTAAAAAAAAAATAAACTCTTCTTCCTTTGATTTATTTTATTCTTATTTATTTTTTTACCATTAAAAAATGTTAAAGCCATTTTCAAATGGCTGTCCGAATTTGGCTGGTGGACCAAATCTTTGACCTTTGTTCTTGGATATTCCCAAATCATTACTAAGCTCAGGTTTGCCCATTCCTAATTTTATACACCACTCTCAAATCTGTTCTCAGCCTTTATCTTTCTCACTTTACCATTTTAAAGGCCGAATACTATTCCATATTATATGTGTGTGTTATATATGTTATGATATAAATCATATATAAATCAAGTCATATATATATCTATATACACATACACATACACACATGCATACAAACATACACATCCCACATAATCTTTATCCATTCGTCTGTTGACATTTAGGTTGTTTCCATACCTTGGCTATTGTGAATAATATGGAAATGATTGTGGGAGTGCAGATATCTCTTTGAGATCTTGATTTCATTTTCTTGGGATATACCAAGAAGTGGGATTGCTGAATCATATGGTAGTTCTATTTTTAATTTTTTTAGATACCTCCATACTGTTTTTCATAATGGCTGTACCAATTTACATTCCCACCAGCAGTGTATAAGGGTTCCCTTAACAAGACAAAATATGTAGACTTATCTATTAAAATTTGAAGCCAAATGATCCATCGTTATTAATATTGTCAACTGACTTAAGTTTTTTAATATTTATTAGCATTGGGTAAGATAAATTATCTTCCCAGTGGCTAGTAGTAGATTAAAATACTTCCCTAACTCTATGAACATAAGTAAAAAACCTCTTAATTTCTCTGAAGTAAGACCCAAAAAATACACAAAATGCAGAAAAACATTTAGATAAGATAGCATTCCTCCTTTCTTGTGGGGTGATTAATTTGGAGCCAATATGTAAAGAAGAGAAAGTGATTTTTTTTTTTAAAGAAGTGTTTTTATTTTTGGTGTTTCCCAGGAATTAACTAAAGATTGGAAACTCATATTTATAAGTATAGTAATACTAACAAAGAGATATAAAACCAAATAAAAATTTCATTTGTTTACCATGTATATTAATAAGGAGTGTTTGACTTTTCATGTTTTACTTTACGGTATTAAAGGACACCTATTTCTGACTAGTAATTTTCATTTTCAAAGCCATTTATCACACATTTTTCAGTGTTATATCTAGTTTCCTCCTCTCTTAGCACATTTAATACTAAATTAATATTTCAGAAGAACTTTTCTTTTCAGCCATTCTGAATATTTTGTCAGTGACCCTTAACAGAATGTTAGCTATTGCTAAAGAACTATTCTAGCAACTGTGATATTATCCTTCCAGCCTAGTTCTCTAGCAGTACATTAATGTCAATAAGCAAATGAGATGATGATTGACAGCAATAGCTGCAAGTCAAAAGGGAAAAGATAAATTACTTTAATCAGAGATCATGATTTATTATATATATATATATTATAAATGTGGATAGAGGCCAAGATTTTTCCTTTGGCACAGCAGAAAGTGTATTTAAGATTTTTGCCTATAAGTCTCAATTTTGGGCTTAAAGTTTTGTACATAGGAATACTATTAATGGTTTATTACATTTTGAAGGGAAAAAGGTAATTGTGTTGAAATTGACATTTTCAGAGGAAGGAAGATTTTTATCAGTGTATTTGGTGAAGTAAATTGGTGCAGTGTTAGGTATAAAATTTTTAAGGAAAAATTTAAAAGCAAAGCAGTCATATGGTCAGATAAATTGAGTAGATTACACCAAAGATAAAACAGCTCTTTCTGTTACAAATGTTACAAATGAAAATCTGTACAGACAACTAACTGAGATATTTTAAATTTTATTTGTATAAAAATGCTGTTCAATGTCTAATGATTTTTATTGTTTGTATTATTCTGTACTTCCGAATAATAAGATAAGCTTGAGTATCTCATTAGCTCACTTTCAAAATTGATCATTTCAGGACACTGCTGAATATAATGGAAGGTTTGGGTAAATAGGTTTGTGTCACAGCCTCTCTGAAATTAGACGAGGATAAGCCCGGTAGATGAACCATCATCTATGTGCTAAACACTCACAATCCATCCTCATGTAATGAAATGACATCAGCTCATTTTAAACTCTAAAATTACACGAGTCTGCAATTAACCTGCAGACTGCGTTCACGCTGTTATTTACTTCTCTCTCCTTTCTCAGTAATTCCCCCAAATAAGATTTATTTACTTAAAGTTTGTTTGGTTTGTTACTTAAACCAGAGTTTGACACAGTGTTTTCCTGCTGTTACCTATAAGGTATCATGTACTGTGGCATTTGGTTTTTGTAGAAGCCAATCCCTTCATTACTAATTAGTTCCCAGGTTCTACAGATCGTGTGGCACCGAACTATTTTTGGTGAGCTAGAATGGAAAGAATAACACAAGATGAGACACATTCGTCCATCCACTTAGTCGACCATATATATGGACCACAAATATATGCAGAGATCTCCGTACTAGGCACATGTTAGTGTGGGGGGAATTTTCCAGAATGCATATAAATAATCACAGAGCAATTTTCAGAAGAGGTTATGTGCCAAGAAAAAAATCTATGGTGAAATAAGCATGGGATACCATGAATTCAGCACATCTAGGCAGATTTCTTTACTGCCGAACTTCAGAACCTTTAATATCTAATGGGTGCTGTGAAGGTGAGATGAGGTAAGGTTTGTGCTGTTTCCCAATTTTCTGTGAAATATTTGTCAACATTTCTTGGAAACTATAGTTTCTTAGGGCACTGTTTAGAAAGTGCTACTAAGCAGTATTATATGATGTCTTACAAAAAGTCTTTACCACAGGGGCACCAGGGTGGCCCACTGGGTTAAGCACCCCACTCTTGATTTCAGCTCAGGTCACGATCTCATGGTTGTGGGATTGAGCCCAGCGTGAGGCTCCTTGCTCAGCAGGGAGTCTGCTTGAGATTCTCTCTCCCTCTGCCTCTCCCCCCACTTGCATGCTTTCTCTCTCAAAATAAATAAAATCTTTAAAAAAATTCACTACAGTAGCTTTTAATATACTTCCTCAAGATCATGCATTATAATTTATTTCTAATAAAAACATTTTAAATGTATTATTTAAGAGAAAGATTAGGAAGTTGACTAATCACTTTGGTGATATGATTTAAAAAAATATTTCTGAGCACGATTACTTTTTATTTTGGCCCAAAATTTCTAAGTCACGTTTTCTTCCTATATTAGATTTTTAGAAATGTGTTTACTTCTGGCACCTTAAAATTTTGTGAATATGAATGATATAGTCTAGTCAGTCGGAATGGCTAAAGGAACTGCTGTACCATCTGAGGAATTTTATTATTTGTATGTAGGATTTCACTGTTATGCCGCTTTACTTAACATTTATATGTCGTCCTAGTCAGTAAGCTATTCTACTCATCAACTGTATAGTAATAGAAAAAGAAATTTTAGATTAACTTCCGATCAGTGACTATTTAAAAATGTTGAATATGTATTATGCTTCAGTAGCAACAGTTCAGAACTAGCACCTGTTTAGCTAGTCTGTGAATGAAAGAAGTAGGTAATTTATTACAAGACCATTTCTTCCCAAAGAAGATACTTTTATGTGAACCGTATTGTATGTGTAGTATATATAAAGTATATACTATATATAAAAACACACATATAGGGACATAGTATATATGTATACACACACACATATGTATGTATAGTGTAGTTTTATATATATACACATACATAGGGGCATCTGGGTGGCTCAGTCCGTTAAGTGACTGCCTTCAGCTTAAGTCATGATCCAGGAGTCCTGGGATCGAGTCCCGTATCAGGCTCCCTGCTCAGCGGGGAGTCTGCTTTTCCCTCGGCCTCTAACCCTTGCCCCTGCTCGTGCTCTCTCTCTCTCTCACTCTGTATCTTAAATAAATAAAATAAAAAAAAAAACACATATATACATTTCAGTCTCTTAAGTAAATATGTGTTTAATTAATTTTGTTAATTTCTTTTTTGGTGGGGAGTTAGGTTTCTGCAGTGTTTTCTATAGAACATTTGTAAACTGCTGCTAAGATTACAACCACAAAAGCTCGAGAATTATTAATACCAACACAGACTCTGGCACACCACTGTTCTTATTTGAGATGTTTTTGCTGACAGATACCCCAAATGGAGAATTGATAGTGTTAAAGCCTTGTTTCCTTCACTTAAGAATCCTAAAAATAATTCCACCCAGTAAAACCTAAAATAAATATTCATAAGTCCTTATAATCAGAAATATTCGTAAAATGGAAAGATCCGAAAATGTGTGTTTCTAGCATATGTTTCCTTAGCATCTGTCAGCAGAGTGTCTGACCATGTGTAGCTACATAGGAAAGAGAAAAAATATTAGACTATTCGACAACTGTTCTGCTTCTAACTTTCAAAATACCTTCTGATCCCCCATCTATAGACACTCCTCACCAAAGTCAGGATCTCATGTCCTACTCTCAGTTCGTCACTTTGACAATGGCCTGGAGTCTGAGCCGAAGGGCATTCCAGGAGCATCATTAGGACTGATTCCTCAGCACCCACAGTCCTAAACCTCCGTAATCAGCTGCTGGCTTCGGTTTTAACTCGGTAGCCATAAATCCTCCCTCAGAAATCAATCTAGGCCATCTATTTTTTGATGTTCTGAACATTAAAACACCAAATGTTAAAGAAGGTGACTTTTGAAAACTTTTGACCAAGGTTTAACCCCCAACTCTCCGGTGAGGGGGGAGCCCTGACTTGTAGGGCTCTCCAAATTTTGTCATGGAAATACTCCCAGTGTGACTGATTTCAGGCTTTCAGTGTGAAGTCACGCAATGCTGGGTTGGGATGAAATGCACACACTGTTCTTTTGAGTTCATGTGAACCGCCCCAGCTCACCGCCAGACCGAGAAGAGGCATCAGAAGCTGTCGCTAGTTTTCGCTCCGAGATTGCATTATCCGCGGTCAGGTGATCCTCCGAGATTGCATTATCCGTGGTCAGGTGATCCTTCAAAAACAAGGACATTCTTCCTTGCCACTGACTACATTGTAAGAATAAAGTTAAAACAAACTTTCTGAAACTGTTATCGAATTGTCACTAGTAGGAGAATTAAGAATACTAAGAAGAAAAACTTTGCAAAAACTTACAGGGAGAAGCAAATTATTTTTGCTGATGTAAATCTGACATCAGTCATGTAAATTGATAGAGCGTTGTGGGTTTGGGGGATTATAATTTTAAAAAGAAATTCCCCCCATATTTCCATGGACTTTGAAAATGATATCCCCAGATAAATTGTGACATTTCCTTTCTGCATGTCGGTGCAATTTTACATTATGAAATTGTCATGGAGATTCATTACGCCTATTTTCCAAACACAAATGATCATAACTCAAATACGTACCTATCATATACTGAACTCTAAAATGCAGAAGAACATTCTATCACTAATGTATATGCAGGCACATTGACAAGCTATGTACACATTTTTTTTCACCAAGATTCTTGGAAACTCAGAATTTTCACTTTCGATATCTTTCTGCCTCAGGAACTGGGTTTTTAGTCCATTTGGTCCATTTGGTCTATTTCTTATGTGGCACGTTAGTTACTGTGGGTGGCTGTCCTCCATGATGTGGTTCAGGTGCAGGTGGGCTCCATCCAGGACCCAGGCTGACAGAAGACCCCAACCGGGATCTGCCCTTCTAGTCAAAGGGCATTGATGGAAGAGAACTGGCAGCAATGTGAAATGCCTCTCATAGTGTTCAAATGGATGCAATTTTTATTATAGTTTAACTTGTTGTTTTCCCTGGAATTATGGCAGGACAATGGAATCTTAATTTTCTTTTTTTCATATCCCACCCTATTAACAAAGGGATTCGAGGTAAAGTAAGAGAGTACAGTTCTCCTTGTTTTTCCTCTTAACATTCAAACTGATATTCTTCCATTACTCTGAGATTTGCTGGTTTAAACATGATCATATGTAAGAATCATCTGGGAGCTTGTTTAAAATGTAAATTTCCAGTCCCCAAACCCCTGGAGATTCCAAGCCTAGACAGAACCCAGAAAACTACATTTCTAACTAACACCCAGGTATCCAAACTGGTCTAAGCAGTACAGGTTCTATAAATTATATTGATGATAATAATAATAATAACAACCCCATATACTGAGATACCATATACTATAATGTAAAATTAGTTAATACCATTCTTCCCAATTAAACATTCCTCATTTAGTGGTTGTATTTCGTCTTTGTGAATTTAACTTTTTAAAAAAACCATATTTACATATGTGCCATGGGGAGCACTGTGAGTTGTGTAAGACTGATGAATCACAGACCTGTACCCCTGAAACAAATAATACATTATATGTTAATAAAAAACCATATTTAGTATATTGGACTTCTGTAAGTGATAGAATTATGTTCATATGTAAATCTTAGAAACATAGAAACCAAATATCTTACTATTCCTTTGAAGGGAATGTGCTTTGATTAGTATTCGATTCTCCAAATCCGCAGGATAGATCCACCCCAGATTGAAATACTACAAAATTACAACTACTGCTAGATGGTGACATCCAGTGTCCCTGGTTCTCCCCTTGCTTCCTCACAATCTAATCTCCACACCTACTAGCTGCTTTTAAAACATACTCCCATAATGTCCTTTTCTCTGCTTAAAACCCTCCATAATAAAAACCAAAACCCTTATGCTCTAGGCTCTTCTCTCCCCAAGCTGCCGCCCTTGCCTCTGTATGTGCTCCTTGCGGCAATGCTCTTCCCTGAGTGTCTTCTCCGTTCCAGACCTTGCTCTCCTCAGGGCTCCGCTCCAATACTGCCTTATCGACAATCTGATAAAGTAGCATATTCTCTCCCACCCATCAGTCCCTCGCCTTGGCACCCTACATTTTTGTCGAGGGCACTTACGACTATTTGACATACTATATGTTGATTTGTATCCACCCCTCTATAATTTTTATCTCAATAAGAACAAGGGCTTTGTTCTGTTCACTGCTCTGTCTCCCGGGAAGGAGACTAACACCTGGCACAGAGTAGGGGCTCAGTAAATATTGCTTGAACAAATTTTGGAGATTATACACCGCGTGGCCTGTTGCCAGTCTAAGGCAAGACTATTAACATCCAAGTTTTATAAAATAGGCAATGTTGTTAAAAGCAGTTTTATTTTCTCTTAATTTCCCACCTATTTTGAAAGTCACTTCAATTTATTACTTTTAGATTTACCATCCCTTTGCAAAGTCTCTTCTTTCCATCTTTTTCTAGTCTATTTTCTAATTATGTGTGATACTTTATTTTGAATTATGGCAATTTAAAGATGATATTTCATTTCAACAAGTTTTAATTACTTAATGGAAATAGGAAACTCCAACTATGAATTCAATGCTGGTGAAAGGCACCAGATTTACACCCCCATAAAACTGAGCACTTATCTTCATGTGATACATATATGGGATAGGTATATGAATGTGTAATAGCGTTCACACTTTCTTCGGAAAACTCGAGATCTTCCTGATTAAAAAACAAACTAAAGAAATAATTTATTTCTCAGCATCCTCTGATACATGCCCTCTGAAACCAACATATTTATCGGTAGAAGTTTTTAATGCTATCAAAATTTGCCTGACTGGGGCACCCGGCTGGCTCAGTCCATTGAGTGTGTGACTCTTGATTTCAGGGCTGTCAGTTCCAGCCCCACCTTGGGCGTAGAGCTTATTTAAAAAAAAAAGAAAAAAGAAAAAGGCCTGACAGGAATAGAACTGATATTGAGACAATAGGTCTAAAGCACTTTGAAAACTGAAGAAAATAATAGCTTTGCAATGTTTACAACATTTTTAGTAAGACAAGATTAGACGGGGGCACATGGGTAGCTCAGTTCATTAGGCATCCAACTTGATTTCAGGTCAGGTCTCGACCTTAGGATCATGAGATCCAGCCCAGCATGGGGCTCCACGCTCAGTGTGGAGTCTGCCTGAGAGATTCTCTCTTCCTTTCCGTCCCCTTTTGCCCCTCCCCCGACTTGTATGCTCTCTCTCAAATAAATATAATCTTTAAAAAAAAGAAAAGATTAGACTGCATTAAAACAGTCCACTTATTTGGACATTTACCCCTCCTGGCCTACATTTCCCTAATTGTTACTTACTGCCTGGTCTGGTGCCTGGAAATTGCCGTATGTGCCAGAACACGGTCAGGAATGAAGGTTTGGGTCACTCCACCAACTGAAAAACCAAGACCGGCAGAGGTGCTTGCTAAAGGCAAAGAGAATACCAATGGGGAGGGGAGGGAGGTAGTCATGAATATCAGCTATGACCACATGACCAGTTACAGAAGTAAGGACTGTAATTGCCATGAATACTTTATTTACTTCTTTATATATATTTTTTTCATTTATTTCATTATGAATATGTTTGTGTACATATTTACATGGCAAATAACTTTTAGTCTCTCTATCATTTCCTTATTATGTAATATAAGATGAATTGACTTTAGATCATAGTATTTAAGTATTATTAATTTTATAGCATAGTATTTACATTACAGGATATCAAGAAAAGTAAACATCATTTCAGGACTGTGTTTTCTGGGGAAAATGTTAGTGGGTTTTTGGTTGTATACAGGATAATTGTATCATGTTAGGTGGAATTGTGACCTTATTTTTTATTTGAAGGTTAAGTACAGTTGCAAAACATGTGTATGGATGCCAAGTTTATAAGGAGTATACATGTGATGGTTAATTTTATGTGCCAATTTTGCACCACCAGGTGTCCAGATATTTGATCAAACATTTGGGATGCATTCTTAGTATTTGGATGAGATTAACACTTAAATTAGTAGACTTCAAGTAAAGCAAAAGCCCTCCGTAATGTAAGTGGGCCTTATCTAATCAGTTGAAGGGGTGAATAGAACAAAAAGCTTGGCCTTCCCCAAGCAAGACAGAATTTCTCCAACATGCTGCCTTTGCCTTTGGGCTTTCTCTGCAACATTAGCTTTTCCTAGTTCTACAGCAAACCAGTCTTTGGACTCAAATTAGAGCACTGGTTCTCTACTCTGTCAGCATTCCCTAAGATTTTGGATTTGCCAACCTCAATAATCCCATGAGCCAATTCCTTTTACTATTGTATAAATATCTATACATATATACATATCCCATTGGCTCCATTTCTCTGGAAATACACTTCCCGAGAAGGCCAAAAAAGCTTGTGACCTACAAATTATATACAAGAAAATAAAGACAGTCTATTAACTGTATTCAAAACATTGTATATGTACTAATGACCATGTCATATGATCATTTAAAGCTACCAGCAGTTTGCAATATATATATACTTTATAGGAGAGATCTAGCCACTCACTGAGGTTTAAATGTATAGGCTTTCTATCACCATGTACTTGCTTATCTTACAAATATCTATTTTTAAATAAGCGTCATTTTGGTAGGACTTTTACATCTCTACGAACTTGAATATTTAGGGTACTTTATCCTTGCAGACTTTTTTTTTTTTTTTTGTAAATTCTGTGAGTTAACACACTAGTGTTACTGCACAATAAAATCTATTTTCAACTTTATGTATTACCAATAATGGTAACTTAATTTTTTATATAAAATAGTAGAATATGTTTTTGTCATGTACAGTCCTACCTAATATCTGTAGACTGTATACAAACTAAGAAGACAAATAAAAATCAGATTTAAATATGTTGACTACTACCTTGTTTAAATCAATTACATATGATGTTGAACCACAGAAAAAAGTAAACAATTATGGAATATATTTTCTGAATCATTTCAGAAGCTTCTGTGAGATACCAAGGGTCTGTAGAACAGTTTACAAAACAACATACAAGAAATTAGAGTAAAGCATTAGTAGGCTTCCTGCAAGAAAAAAAAAGAGCAATTTTTGAAGTTCCTTCAAGGACAAATATAATGGATGTTTTTATAGTTTGCATCTGGACTAACTCTATTAGCATCATTAGTGGTAATGTATTCCAGAAGCCATTTAATGTAATTATGCAGATAATATTTTTTTGTTAAGAATGTTGTGGAATTTCAAATAAGTACATTTTTTAGATGAAATCTTTTAATCTTCTAAGAGTTGTTTCCTAGAAAAATCTATTACCTCTACAGTAAGAAATAGGGAAACTGTAGGTTAAGAGACTAATAACGTTCACTTTTGTAACTCACTTACATGATGATATAACCCATTTTTTAAAGTTGCTACGTCAAGATGGAAAAGAAAGAGTTCTGCAAGTGCCCTTACTTTTAAGTCTTAGCCTAGACAAGTTTAAAATACATTAAAGTACATTGACTGTAGTAGACACTTTATTTTTCTTCATTCCTATTTTTCCTGTTCACGCTACCTTTTAACCTTTCTTACACCATCACCCTGACTTTCTTTGGGAAAACACCTCTCAGACTAGGGGCATGTGGTTTAGATGGAGCTGATTCCTTAGTTTTAGAAGCTGGCATGTGACCTCAGGACTGACCAATCAGAGCACGTCAGCTCTTTCCACACGCACGCGCACATGCACGCGGTCAGGGGCACACACCACACGCTGTTTAAAAAGAATGTGCAGGTGCGCCTGGGTGGCTCAGTGGGTTAAGCCACTGCTTTCCGCTCAGGTCATGATCTCAGGGTCGTGGGATCGAGCCCCACGTCGCGCTCTCTGCCCAGCGGGGAGTCTGTGTCCCCCTCTCTCTCTGCCTGCCTCTCTGCCTGCTTGTGATCTTTCTCTCTCTCTCTGTCAAATAAATAAATAAAATCTTGAAAAAAAAAAAACAAAAAAACAATGTGCAATAAGACTAACTCTTGGCCTCAAATGGAACTCTTGATGATAAGGCTCATTGTAGGACAGAATGCAAGCCTAACTTAGATCATCAAGCCAGCAGGCTTGGTCACCAGAATGAGTTCACCTGCCAGGAGATGACACGAGCCTGACTCTGTTCTGCTGGTGCCATTTGTCCTTCTGTGTCAAGTTATTTCAGAAGTTTTTATGCTGCGTGATCTAATACATTTCTTGTTTTGTTTTATTGTATGGGTTTTTTTTTGGGGGGGGGGTTAAGCCCGCTTTATTTAGTTTCAATGACTTGTAAATGGAAGAGTTCTAATAGTCAAATACTAGTATTCTGAAAAAAATATTCTTACAAGCGACTACTCCTCTCACCCATTTCCTGTAAAGAGCAAGTTTCCTTTGCCTTTTCCAGTTGTTCCCTCTGTAAAGTATCAGCCCACTTCTTCGGCCACATCACATCTCCTCATCTTCTTAAACTCTGCTAAATTGTTTTCTTATATTACTCTTCTTAGCTTTGAATTCTCCTCCAGCTAAGAATTCTGCATCAGCTTACACATAAAATTCATATGCTTCTGCTGTCCTGGAAATTGGTACGGATTTGTGTGCTCAGATTATAAACTCCTTGTGGAGATTATAAATATTACTAAAACTACCAGAGGAGTTCAGGGTTCAGGTTCCCCACACACTTAGCCACGAGTGCAGTGCCATGTGGACTGGTTATTTGAAAAATTTCATCTAGTGTACCGTCTCTTTTGCTCACAATTGACACACCTCAGAGGACTGCGGGTTGGGCAGGAATGGGACCCTAAGAATGTTTAGATATTTAGTTTCACTAAGATGAAGAACTGGTGAGACTTTCTTTTGTGAGGGTTTTTTTTTTTTTTTTAAATGACTTCCCCTTAGAGCACATGTCCATTGTCATATTACTCTTTCCCCCAGTTAGTTATTGCTGCACTGCAGTTCTCTCAAAATGTATGGCTTGAAACAATAATGATTTATTATTTCTCACGGCTCTGGATTGTTCCGCCAATCCTTCTGCTCTTGGTCGTCACCAGTGGCTGCATTCAGCTCGCTGATTGGCAGGGCTTGGGTTCAGCCAGGTTGTTGGCTAAGGGACTTTATCCCTCCTCCCCCCTTAAGGGTTTCAGGAGTTCAAAAATAGAAGTGACATGGACTCTTGAATCTTAGTTTTGCAAGCCATGTAGAGTTGTTTGCATGGCCGTGTTTTCTTAATCAAAGCCAGGGTGGGACCAGCTTAGAAAGGACTGGCGGTCCGGGGTCTAACACCACCATGCATGAGAGTATGGCAGAAACCTCACTCCAGCAAAGTGTGCGGAATGGGGGCTGTTGTTGGAACCGTCTCTGGAAACAACCTGTCGTTTTTATTCATAGCTGGAGAAAGAAACTACCTTTTCATATCCCAATTCTCTCCATACTTGCAAGTAGAATCCTTCTTGAACCATTTAATACTTATAAAAGTACTCAAAGTGAACAAATAATGCTTCCATTGGGAAATAAATATTTCTGAGGTGGCAAGTATTGAGACATACGGGTATTTATAAGTACACACATATGGTAGCATTGGGCTTTTATACACAATGAAGCTGATAATTTAAAATATATGGGTTTTGCTTATTGAAAAAGGCAAAACGTGAATATTGCAATTGCTGTCCATTCTGCCTTTTACAATGTCCCAGCATAACTGGTTTAGAATAGCCATACAGGCCTTTGAACCAATTGCATTATGTAAGTCTGAAAAGGATAGCAGTGTATCCAAAGATGCCTGTCTTTTGCATTTGAGATCTTTAACATTTTTTCTACAAAGTGTGGTTTATTCAAAAGTTTCAAATCAATTTTTTTAAAGATTTTATTTATTTGACAGGCAGAGATCACAAGTAGGCAGAGAAGCAGGCAGAGAAGGAGAGGGGAAGCAGTCTCCCCACTGAGCAGGGAGCCCGATGTGGGGATCGATCCCAGGACCCTGGGATCATGACCTGAACCGAAGGCAGAGGCTTAACCCACTGAGCCACCCAGGCGCCCCAGTTTCAAATCATTTATATAAAACTTTAAAACATGAAGAACTCTTAGGAATAAAAACATCTGCTGGGGCACCTGGCTGTCTCCGTTAGTGGAGCACGTGACTCTGATCTTGGGGTCGTGAGTTCGAGCCCCATGTTGGGTTAGAGATTACTTAAAAATAAAATCTTTAAAAAAAGAATAAAAAATATGTGTAAGAATACAAAGAAATGAATAGGTGGAAAACACTAAATTCAGGATAGTAGTTACCTCTGGTGGAGAAGAGAGAAATCCACCAGGGAGCCAAAACTGAGGAGCAAAGAACATAATGACAATGTTCAATTTCTCAAAGAGTGTGGTAGATACGCAGGTATTCGTGATCTAGTTTTTTAGATCATTCTATTTGAGAAGACTGAAAATCTATGAAGAGAAGTCTATACTTTATTATTTGGTTAAGGTGCCATTCAAATCTATGCTACCTGAAACTCTTTCAGAAATAATTGTTTAACTGGTTTCTAAAACATTGCTTTACTACGCAGATAACCCTAATGACTCAGCCCCTGTGCTGTACTATTTTAAAGTAGCTCTTTCTCTTCTTTCCAAATGAGCTGTGCCGATGACAGACAGAGAGAAGAGGCAGGCCGCATGGGCAGCCCCTTCACTGGACACACACATCCTCTACCTCAGACCCAGTCGTCTCACCCGTCCACTGGGATGCCCCTGAGAGGTTTTTACAGGATACATTTTGTAAAATGTTTCAGAGGGTGGTGTGGGCTGGGAGTAGAATGTTTACATCTGAAGAAGTGCTTGGGAAAGGACTGTAGGAACTTTAATGCCCTTAACAAATTAGGATTAAATCGTATTCTGACAACTAGGGCAGAAAATAGCTTCTCATTTTTTCCCCCAGGATCCCCCAGATATTCATTTCTAAGAAACACTTTCAGGTGAAAAGTTCTTTTCTGAAAAATGGAGCTTCCAAGGAAAAAAATCAAGGACATCTGGTGAGTTGACTTACATGGGAAGTGGGAAATAAAAGCAATGTAGGTTGACTATCTGTGGTATACGAAAGAGGAAGAGAAATTATATGAAGTCAGTTCATGCTCTGTCTTTGAAAACAGGCACTCTCGGTGACTTTACACCACATTCTAGGGAATACTGGCAGACCCACGTTCCACTGACCTCTATTCAAATTGCCTTCCTGTCTTCCTAACTCATAATCATCCAGTATACCATTCCTAGTTTTTTTTTTAAGGCTAGGAAATGTTGGGGGGGGGGTTGCACACTTTTACTGGGAAGTAGTATTAAATATAAGTAAATATATTATCCCCAAATCTAACCCCTCGTTTTCAACCCTTGATATGTTAAATAAGGAACATTTCATGTATATCAAAATTTCCTCAAAACAGACTTCTTTCTTTAACTCCCCTAGAAGCAAGGTAAGATTTGGATGAAAATATGTGATAGAAAATACATGAAAAAAAGGAAGCCACAAGGCTTTTGCAGGCCTTCTTTCAGGAACTTACAAGAACCTTGGCTATGGTCTGTCTATAAAAGTTTCTCTACATGGTCGGCATCTTCTGTGTACGAAAAATTTGTGACCTCTGTTATATGTTCATTTTCTCTCCCTTCCAACTCTTTCCAGCTCAGTTACATTACAGAGACGTCATTTAGAAAAGGGCCTGGCATCTGATAGTTGCTTAATTTTTATTAAATTTGAATTTTATTGAAATTAAATTGATTTAACCAGCTTAGCCTTAGAGGTAAGTTCAACAAATAGATAAGTGTCGCTGAAAAACCTGCTACCCTGATGACTTTGTGATACTGTGTGTGTGCACGTGTGAATGAGAGAGAGAGAGAGAGAGACTAGTGAAACTAGTACATTGCAAACGGAACACAATTTCTTTGTTCCTGTCTCTCTCTCCTTGTCCATCTGATTCCCCAAGAATGTAATCATGGTCTGGCAATTTTTTTTTAATCTCTCCTCTTAGTGCCTACAGCCACGTCAGCACCATCATCTGCCTGTCTTTCTCAGCCTTCCCTGACAACTTCGAGTCAGGTTTTCCCCCCAGCCCCCTCACCAACCTCTCTGCTTTTATCCTCTCCAATCTATCTGATGCACTGCGCCAACTCTCTTCCTTTCTGAAGCATTATTTTCATCAGATCACTCTTCTACAATGGCTCTTAATTGCCTTTTGAATCTAATTAAAACTTCTTCAAGATCCTCTACCAATTAACTCTGTACGCAGGCTCCTTTAGCGGCGTCTCAGGGCAGCGCCGGCTCCTGTTCTCAGGCCCAGCGGACCAAACCTGCTCACCCTCTGCCTTTTCCTGCTTCCCTGGTCTCGCCCGGTGCCAGCTGCCTCCTACCTAGAGTGCCCACTCGACTTCCTTCTTGTTTCTGCCAAAGCTCTCTCTCTCTCAAAACAGAAAAAAGAAAAATTGCTAAATTACCTTTCCCTTCCAACTTTGATTATTCTAACGAAGAATCGTAATGGATTGAACATGGGTCTATCCTGTTGGAAATGCGTGTGTTTCCATGCACCTGCATTATCAACGCCTTGTTGCAGGGAGCAGTCCCCACACATCTTGGCTCAGGGACTCCATGCATTTGGAAGAAGTCCTGCTGTTCTCAGGCTAGTGGTTTGGCTTCTTCTACAACTAGGTGAAGGTGCACCTAGTGTTCAGTCTTTGGCTCAGGCCGGATAGACAGGATCCGGAACGTCTTGGTGCCACCTCACTTTCCTTCTTCGCTGGCAAAGCCCTCTGCCCTCCGGGGCCTTGGGCAGCCTGGGCCGCCCCTCTCCCCCCCCACCCCCGTGAGCCAGGAAGGGGAAGCCTCCGGGGCTTCCAGGCCTTCAGAAGGTAACCATCGAGGCGAGAGCCGGTGGAGCGCTGCTGGGACCACAGGGCGGAGGATCGGAAGGCGCAGGTCATTTCTCAGTCGGGCCCCCTCGTCGTCAGCGCGAGGTGTCTTTGCAGGGTCCCGGGGGGGGGGGGGTGCCCCGATGGTGGGGCCCCGCGGGCCGGCGACCGCCTCCTGCTTCCCCACAACTCCTGGGAGACAAAGTGTAAAATTGGTCCTGGCACGCGTCCTCTGCCCCGCGTTGTCAACAAGAGGAAGAAGGGGGCAGCTCAGAAGTGGCCCGGGGCGAAACCCTTGCTCCGCCGGTACTTCGGACGCCCCGAGCGCGCCCGCGCCTTCGGGACGCCCCGCGGGGACCTGCGCGCACACTTGGCCTTGACTGCCCTCCA
Source organism: Enhydra lutris kenyoni (assembly GCF_002288905.1). NCBI lineage: Eukaryota > Metazoa > Chordata > Mammalia > Carnivora > Mustelidae > Enhydra > Enhydra lutris. Next base: position 15,901,596 of record NW_019154142.1, read on the forward strand.
ACCCTCACCTCCAGAACACCCGACCCAAGGCTTCTGGCGCTGGCGGGGAAACGCCCAGAACCTCTCGCTCTACCCTAGCGGGCTGGGCGCCCCAAGAGGGCCTCAGGCAAAGGGAGGGACTGGCCGGGGCCACTCCTCCTACGCCCAAATGACAGAGGGACGCCCCCCAACCCCCACACCCTGGCCGGCGGCTGAAGAACTTTAGGGTGGTGAAGGACGCTTCGAGTGGGCAAGGGTCCTCTGAGTGGCGAAGGGTACCCCAGAGTGCAGGACAGGCTTCCGCCACAGCGCCCCTCCGGGGAACTCCCGGGTGTCGCAGAGAGCCTGTTGGGTCCAAACTGTCTTTATTTTCCAAGTTCAGTGACTGGATGTGGCGCGCGACCACTGGAGCTCTCCACAGGTGGGAGGCCTGAATCGATTGGAAAGAACCTGCTGGTGGCTGGTGCTATAGTTGCTGTTGCTGCTTTATTTATATGTGTGACTGGTTTAAGTATATGATCCCAGTATTCTCTTCTTGACTAATGCAGGGTGCTGTGAATGACACCGGACAAGGACGCTATAAATGCCAAGAGGTTGTAAGATGTTAAAACAAACCAAAAGCAAAAACAAAAACAAAAACAAAAAACAAGAAACAAAAAATGGGGAGGGGGAGTGTTTTCCTGGAGTGCTGGGCTGGTCCCGGAATCACAGTGGAGCTGTAAGTGCTGGGATTACTCTTGTGGGGCGCTGAAGGCCTAAAGATGGTTTTAGCCACAAGCCAAAGCTTGAACATCCTAATACAACAACAACAACAACAAAAATCCACTGCTGTGGTAGCCTGAGTTAAAACTAATCAGAATCACTGGTCCTTTCCTAGATAATACAATTCTGATGGCGATCCCTGCATTTTTTCTTTCTCCACACTGATAGTCATAAGGCTGCCGTCATTACTTTTAAGCTGAAAACATCTTTTGCTGGACAGTCACAGCAGAGGCCTCCAGGGGAGTTGGCGACAACAGAACTTCACATTGGTCTTGCACTTTATAGGCTTTCGGGTACATTATTTCATTTGAGCCTTACTTAAATCCTGTTGGAAAGAAAGAAGTGGTATTATCTACATCCTGCAAAAGAGAACGACTGAGATTTGGGCTTGTTGACTGACTTCGTGGTTGCTCATACCTAAGCGCAGAGCAGGTACAGGAGCGCAGGCCCATTTCCAGCTCCATGAGCACTGCTGTGAGCTGTCTTGGGTCCTTGCTCTCTTCTCCCTTTTTATCATGATACTTGGGATAAAAGCAGAGGGAGAAATCACCGTTTCTGGTGAGAATGGCTTATAGTGTGGGAGAAGGAGTAATTCACTGGGCTTTGAAGGAAACAAAATTCAGCTCCATATGTTGAATTGATGCTTTTGGTAGGTATTTATTGGGGGGGAGGGCGGTGTCCCTATTTTGCAAAGCTTTTCCATGGATAGGTCCCTGTTCAAGCAACAGCTAGAAACTTACTTTTTGAAACCTAAGACTGAACAAACCTACTATACAGAAAGAAATCACAGGTGTAACCTGGGCTGAATTAAAATAGCATTTACTGAGCACACTGTCCCCTAAGTATCTTATTCATTATTTATTAACCATTGCTTCTAACCTGGTATTCTGGTCTTGATGCCCCTAAAGGAACAGGGCTTCTCTGGGAGACTGAAAAGACCTGCCAAAGTCCAAACACGTAGGGACCGAAGGTCGGGGAATAATCCTTTCTTCTTACCTTTTTGGGGGGATCCTTTCTGTTATAAAATGTATGATCTTTCCAGATGAAGCATTTCAAATCCCCACTCGGGAATTATCTAGAACCGGATGTTTAGAAACCTCTGTATGAGTCATATGTATAAAGTCACCTTCAAGAGTATTTGGCTGGAAGTTGAGGGAAGGAATTTAGAGTGAGGAGGGAGAGGAAGAGGAGGGGGAAGGCAATTGGATCCAAACAAAACATTGGAACGGATCAGGAGGCTGTAAAATCGCGAGTAATTCCGAGACGACGCCACTGTGGGGCGCCAAAGTTCTACTCGGCTAAGGCCTGCGGCCGTGGTGCGGGGTGCGAGGACAGGAGTCCTGGAGAACAGATGCACTGGGGGAAGAAAAGAGGGAGGAAGGAGGGAAGGGAATGGAAAGGAGGGGTGGCGAAGGGGTGTCCTTTATTCTCGAGTTAAACTCGCCGGGGAGACTTTATTACATAACAAGTCTGTGCGTGGTGGAAGAAGACTTTGTTGGAAGGAAAGAAGGCGGGTGTGAACGGGGGAGAGCGCTGAGCAGACAACCTCAGACCACTGAGCTGACCGATGCGGAACGCAGACTCTCCTCTTCGCTACAGACATTCTTGGGCTTCTTCTCAAACTGGGGCCACGACCTCTTTTAAAGGGGCGTGTGAGGAGGGAGATAGATTAGGAGTGGATCTGCTCCCCACAAACACACCCGCTACCCCCGCCCAACTTCCTCGCCCTTCACCCCTATTTGGGGGGCTGCGGCCATGGGGGCCCGGGGCGCTCTCTCCTCCAGGGCGCTGCGGGGTTGCCCAACTCCGCCTGCAGCCCCCGAGGACTCCTCCGCCGGGATAAAGGGCGGCCTCCCTCCGCCTGCGAGCGTCCTGAATGCTCAGCCGTCAGCTGCCGGGAGGCGCTGATTTCATTCCCGCGCGGCTCTCGCGGCGGGCGGCGAGGGGCGGAGGGCGGGCGCTGGCGGGGCGGGGTGGGGGCGGGGGGCGGGAGGCTGCGGCCGAGACCCGGGGAGGCTGAACCGCCGAGCCCCGCCTGGGTTTATTACATCCCAGCCACCGGCAAAGGTTAGGAACGCGCATTTAGAGACGGGATAATCCGAGTTTAAATATTAACAGTAAAAGCAGAACCGGTGGAATATTTACCTAGAAACTGAGCAGATCTCCTTTTGCCAAGGGAGAGGAGCGCGGAGGAGGCCCGGCTCCCAGGCCTGCGGCTCTGGAGCGGCGCTTCCCCGCGGGGTCCCCGGGCCAGCCAAGACCCACCTCGGAAGCTTCCTCAGATTGTGGTTAAGGGGGAGGGCCGCGGACCCCTGGTTTTGCCAAGTCGATCCGAGTCTGCGGAACTAGGTCCAAATCTTCTGCTTTGTCATATTCTCCTTTTTAAGGGTCTCTCCGACCAACACAAAAGGTGGAGGAAAGTACGTTGGATCAATAGCAAAGATTGTTATTTAGATAACGAATTAATCTCCCTGTTATAATACTTTTATAGTGAACTTTGCACCCCGTCCATAAGAAAAAGGAATTTAAAGGAAAAAAAGTCTCAAACAGGATTAAGGTTTTAATTACAATTCCCTATCGAAATAGTATGTTTGATGAGCTGATCTTATCAATTAATAGTAACATTAAAGCTCAAGAAACAGATTCACGGAATATATGCTTAAGGGCGTCTTTTAAAAGTAATCGCACCCAGGGAACTAGCGGGGCAGCAGGCCAGCAATGCGGCGTCGAAGCCGGTTTCGGATTCGCGTCTGCTTGGACTCGGCCAGTGCGGGGCGCGCATCTGGGGCTCAGGCTGGGGCGGGGGCGGCGGGCCTGGGAGACGCGGCCGCGCGGGATGGGAGGGAAATAATAAATAATGAACGCCTCTTCCAAGCTGAGGCCCACATCAAAGTTGGGGCCCCGCAAGGACCGTGCAGTTCACTGCGTTTGGGTCACCGTTATATTCCAGGGGCAAATAAAGTAATTTGAACATGCACCAACAGTTTTCCATAAAATACGAGTTAAAAGAAGTAATAGAACTAATCACTGTCTCCTCAAATCAAGTAGAAAACATTTCAATGCACTAATTAGAGTAATTAGAATAATAAGCCTCTGCCTATATGTGGTAAGACAATGTGTACAAACAACTTTATTTAATGTATACTGGTAATCAGCGATGCGTGCCTGCTTGAATGCTTAGCGCAATAAAACTACCCTCCGTCCGCCCAAACAATCAAATACAAATTAGTTTAATGATTGTGCCTGCTGAATGTCTTAGAAATCCACAGGCAGAGGCGAGTAAATAGAAGCATCCTTGTTTGCGTGCGTCCCCGCCCGGGCTGGCCGCGGGGCCCGGTGAGTGGCCGCGGGCTGGCGCGGCGGGAGCGAGCAGGAGGCCCCGCGCGCCGGGCACAGGCCGGGCCCGGCGCCAACACCGACCTGCGCCCCGCCAGAGCCCCTGCTTCCGTCCCTGGCGGCCCTCCCAGCCCTCCTCAGACAGCTGCGCGCACCCGTGGCCCCGCCGCGCCCCAGCCCCCAAGAGCCCCCGTTCCCCGCCAGGCCTCACCTCCTCCAAAGGCAAAAGGCCGTGTTAGAACTACTAGCGCCCGACTACAAGGGTTTTAAGAATTGAGTGATTTCTTCCCACTAGGCGACTCCTCCTGGGCACCTCGGAGGGCTAAGCGGAGGTGGGGGGCGTCCGCCCTTGCTGTGAAAACCCAGACTGCAGAGCAGAACCCCAGGCCTGCGGTCCTGGGGCGCGGCCCCTCCCCGCTCGCCTGACTGGGAGGCTGGGGTGCCCAGAGGGGCTCCCTGGCTCCCTTCGCTGGAGACCTGCTGTTTCTCCAGTGTAGATAAAAGGGCGACTTTAGGCTCAGCAGGGAGCGGGCGGTTTCCGAGGGGTTTAGAGGTTCGCTTTCTTCCACGCTTCCCCACTCGGTGGGCAGGTTCTTCTCCGCTGGAGGCCGGGAGCTGAGGTCTGGAGCAGCCAGAAGAAGTTTCATGGGTGTGGGCTGAAGGGAACGTGCTTCAGAACTTCACTTGCCAGCTCTCTCCCGGCTCCCTTGTTCCATCCACTCCTTGCTGCCCTCCCAGTCGCCCCCCAAGAAAACAAACCAGCAGAGCCCAAATTACTCTACTTCCCCTCTCCTCCCCAGTTTTCCCTCCTCTGCCCCCTTCTCTCCCAGCATTCTTCTCCCACGACTGCCTCTCTCATGCAGGAAGCAATGTCCTGGGCCCAACTTGGCAGAGTCACGCGGAAAAGCCGCGCAGGCGGAAAGCTCGGAGAGTCACTCGCCCCTGGACCCTCGCCGCTCCGTCATCCCTGCGCCCCAGCGCATCTCTGTCCCCGCCGCACGCGCCCCCAGAGAGGCCCCGCCAACTCCCTGCGACTGTAACCAACTTTCCCAGGGGCCGCAGCTGTCCCCAAGGCTTCTGCCCTCCTCCCACTAGCCACCACCTCTATCCTCAGCCTCGGGTGGGCGAGCGCACCAATCGTTGACTGCCCCCACCCCCAGGGTGTCCCTGGAGAGTGAGAGTGTTGGAGTGGCCCGCGACGTCGGGGCGGGCAACCCTCCCCCTAAAGATTCGGACATCGGAGCCGCTGGAGCCGCAGGGTCCCCGGGTTCCTGGCAGACACTGTGGGGCTGTTCCGTGTCCCGGAGCGAGGGCCGGGGCTGGAGACGGGACAGTCGGGCCCCTAGCGCCCCTCTCCTCCCTCCGCGGGCAAGCTGGGGGGTGTGGGCCTTCCTTTCAGCGGCCGGGCCTTCCCCCAGGTGGGGGTTCCCGGCCCGGCTGGGGGCGCCTCCTCTGCGTCCGAGCACCGAGCTGCAGCCGGCCGGGCAGCACCCTCGCCAGCCTCGGCCAGGCGCTGTAACAACTTTGAAGGAATATTTTGTTAAGGGAGCAAACAAACAAAAAGTTATTAATGTCAAATCACTGTCTCCAGAATCGTGTGCTGTGGAACGTCAAAATTCTTCTGACGGAATGAGATTTCTGAACAGAAAGAGGGAAAGAACTCCCCATCCTTTCCACGAGGACTTGCCTGAACCTAAAAGCCCAGTGATTTACAAGGGCTAATTTGTGTTACAAACCCCGCAAGAAACTTTTGCTTTCTTTCCACTCTCCTGCCAAACTCTGGCCATATTTTTGTTGTGTGTGGCTCCCCCCACCTCCCGCCTTTAAACAACAAACCCAGAGGAAACACTGGTGGGAGGAAAAATAGACGCCCCAAATCAAAAAGGATGCAGATTCAAATGTACTCCACAGCGAGATTTCCTATTGCCGTCGTTCTGCACACCGAGAGTTAATCGTATACAATTTATAACAATCAAAATACCCTCCATATTGCTCAGATGGGGTCCTAGTGCTCCCCGGTCTTTCTAAAATCAGTGACAAGTGAGTCTTTGTGGGGCATTTATTTCCTTCTTTTTTTCTAGATGACAGCTCCCCATTCTGAGAGCAGAGAGCCCTTTGCCGCCAGCTCCAGCGCACTCCAGAGCCCAGGCTCTCCACGTACAAATCGCATATGGAAGTTTTTGCCCCCCTCCCCCCAAATCCCAGACAAAGAGCTATAAAAACTCAGAAAGACGTGAAAGGAATAAACTTTAAGATATAGATGCACTTTTACTGGTGTATTAAATAACATTTCAGACATTTTTTTTTTTAAAGAAATACATCTTCATGTTATCAACAACCAGAATTCTAACAATAAGAGGCCAGGGTTGTTTTGATGGGATATGATATTGTTTGTAAAACCTCTAACAGCTAAGCCAAGCAGAGTTGTTATTAAGGTAAAGGGAAAGTACTACGTGGTAAAGTTAATTAACTTTTTTTTTCCTTAAAAAATAAAGGAGGAAATAAATTTCCTAGCTTCCCACAAAACACAAGAACAATGTGAAAATATTCTGCTTGTTTATCTCCATAACCAAGTGAAGCCTTTAAGAAAACTAAAAGCCATTTTCTGGCACTTCTGTATCCACCTCTAGATAAGGAAGCATTGAAATAACTCTGGCCCAAGTTCTATCAAGGTAGGCAAGTTTACGCCTTGATTTTCTAGTTAAGTGGCAAACCCCTGCCACTTTTGCATTATTTCCTGTACTGAATCAAGTGCTGAGAATAGACACCAGGAGCCCTGGTTCTCTCCTACCACCATCTGCCCCCCTGTTAAGAGATTATGCGTCACTGAAACAAGTAAACTTTCTTGAATACGGATAATGTTGGTATAAAATTTAGCTGAACATCCCATTTAGTCCTATTGTCAAGATTCATTGCTCGTACCTCCAGATGCATTTTTCATTTTAAATAGACACTGTCCCTTTTGCCTCACTGAAATCTACAAGCAGACCCAAAGAAACACTTTTACCTTTGACCCTCCCTTCACCATCCGTCTTTCTTTTTCGGTTAAAAGCTCCATTCTTTATCTCATTCTTTAACTTGTCTAGGAATTCAATAGAATCTAGAACACAGTTCTATAAACTGATTGAAAAATCAACAAAGACAAATCACAGAAGCCAGTGACAAAATGATAATTTCTCTCACCCAGCAACCCCAGCACTACCCAAGCTGCTTCCACAGTAAGGCAAAGTGAAAAGCAAAAGAAGGCAGCATAGAGATATACAGGTACCAAAGCCCTCACATGCCAGTTTCCCCCATTGTTGCTGTTGCATCTCTTTATTAGTTGCTCTTGGAGAAATAAGAAAATAAGAGAGATGAGTGCCTCTACTAAAGCCATTTCATCAGAAAACCTTGCCAACCAGTGTGTGGCTTCCACTGGTAGGAGCAGGAGGGGAAGAAGGGTTCCTTTGTGGCTGCCATCTCTAATACACAGGAGGTAACTTCATGGGAACCGAGAATGTCTACAAGTGCCAAGCATAATATTATTTGTGGCCATTCCCTCTATCTGACCTTCACGTAACTCTCCCACATGATCCTTTCTCCCCCATCTTATACCATAAATTTTAAAAAGTGACATATTTGGAGGAAACAACGGGAGCTCTTGCAGGAAGACCGCATTCTGCACTATTGTCTTTGGGGGAAAGAAAGCGTTTGTCATTGTGGCCGGCCAACATCTTAGGGATGACTGCCCCCACAAATATCTCCCAGTGGCAGTGATGGGAGTTTTTCACTTTAGCATGAAGACATTCCCCAAACCGGCATGAAACTGCCTGAGTAGCTTTAGAATCTGAACGGCAAGCATGGGTCAAAACCATGGCGTGTCCATTTAACACGTGATGGTTTCCAGTCAGTAGCCCCTGTGGCTAAGAACAAAAACCGCCTTCTCAAGGTCCACTAAAATGCCCTGCAGAGGGCAGATGCTGCTTGTTTTCTGCCTACAGTGGAGGAGGATATTGACCCAGGACTCAAATCTATACTCAGCTTAAACATTTTACCCATCAGCATGTCTGCGGTCACAAAACACTTCTTCTTTCTGTCACTTCTCGTTCAGACTATTGATAAGATCATTTGGCTGAATCTGTTTGGGACCTGTGTAATATTGACTAGGAGTTAGAAAAGATGATCAGATGTAATAAGCCCAGAAACTGCCTTTCAAAATGGACATTTATACTCAAACCAGTGTTCCAAGGAGGACTTTAAATCCATCAGCAAACTTGTAAACTAACCAAACACCGCTTGGATGTTGCACTAACCCTAAACTGCTTCTGGTAAGTGTAATGTTCCCTCTAAGAATATCTGAAACAATCTGTGGTTAGCATCACAGCCTTGAATGTCTTCCATACATTCTCCCCCCCCCCTTTTTTTTATCACCCTGTTTTAGAGCCTGTTTGCTTGCCTGAAGAGAAACAGACACTACTGTATAAACCATTGCAAAACCCATTTTTTTCCCTCAAAATCTAACAGAAGTAATACATGGGATCTACCAATAATCACTTGGTAAACACACATCTTGCATACTGTCAGAGATACTCTTTGTTGAAAGATATTTGTTATTTATTAAAAAGAATAATACCTTTAACTAAGCTTTGCATTTTTAGATCCCAAATTATGTGAGGACATGTGCATAAAAATTAAAGTCCACCTAGTTCCACTGATGCTCTACAAAAAAAAAAATAAATAAAAAAAAATGCACAATCAGTTAAGGTAAAGGTGACCTGGAAAGAAGATGTAGGGATATCTGCATTTATTTAAAAGGGATAAACATCTCTTTGTCGGACCATGAAATGGCAAACAAATGGAAGCTCAAACCAATGACCATTTCAATTTAATGCTATAGGTGTAGTGACTGAAAGGTCTGGGACTGATAGTTTTTTGCAATGAAAAGTGAAAAAGAATCAGAACAGTAGTCTCTCTTAAAAAAAAAAAAAAAGCTCTGAAAGTTATAAACATGAAACCTGGCAGTATACGCATAAAATTTATTCCAAAACTTTATGAAGTATAAAGGAAGGGAAGTATTTTACACACAACTCAACTCAGTCAGTATAAGGTCTAGGGTTTTCTCCCCCCTTAAAACTTGGCACTATCTTTAAAAATAAAATAAAGATATTTCAATAATTAGAACAAACTATGAAGGTATTGTGCATTTCTGTTTTATGTAGATAATAAAATATTACTTTAACATAAATATATAAGGATCTCTGCGTTTTTATTTTCCCCACAAGCACAACCAAATGTACCAAAACAAAGTATTCTTAAAGAGACTGAACAAAAAAAAAAATTACATCCCATATAGATTTTGCTCATCTACTCATTTAAAGCTACAGAAAAACAGTTTCCAGAACCTTTTTGCTTTGAAAGAAATAAATATACATTGAGGCAGGCCACTTAAAAATGATATGAAAATATTTCCCTGGGTAGCATTAAAAAAAAGAAAAATAGACAAAGAAACATTTAAACTATTTCTGCATTTCAAAAGACAGATATTAAACATATATACATAGTGGTAAGGTTCAGTGGTAACTTTCATCTTAGTAAACCTATGAGAGTCAGAGGAGCTATGGACAGGTCCCCTGAACTCCAGCATCTGACCTTACTCACTTGGTAATAAGAATCTGAAAATTCATTTCCTCCCTTTACCATTGGCTATTTGCCCTGCTCTGGATTGCTTCACTAAAGGCCAGTCCCCACACCTCAGGAACAAGCAGCGTGACGCACCCCGAGCAGCAGCTCCATGCCCATCTCCTTGTGACATTCGTTGGGGGAAATGAAATACAGGCAAATAAATATGCCCATTATAAGTCATCATTTATCTTGCAAAAACATTGAAAATGAAACAATCACAGGTGTTTGAAAAGACAATATAAAGCATATTTCCTAAAACCTTAACTACTGAGTGCGGTGCTAATCTGATGCTGAACCATAATTTTATGGTACTGAGAATTTATTTTTTTAAATAAAAATTTGCCTAATACTTAACCAGAAAAAAAGCCCCAAACTTTTAAGATTAATAAAAAGTGTTTTCCCTTTGAGCGCCCTTTTGTGCTGATTATTTTTAAATATTTTAACTGATCACAGTTTAATGGCATTTATTTTCAATACAGTTAGAAGTTTTTTCACCTACACTTCCCAGTAGAGTCTTTTGTTATGGGAGTTAACCATTTTCCATCAATGTAAGGTAAAAAAACGCACTTAAAACTATTAACAAAGGGAGAAAAGGAAGGATAGAAAATAGCATTTTTTCCCAGTTCATTTGGCTTCCTTAGTGAAAGAGGGGGGAAAAGCTGTCCAGGTCAAACTGGTATTTTCTGTAATAAATTATGAGAAGAGGGTGTGGGACCTTAAATGTGATTTGATAAACAAATGAGCTAGTGAAGACAAAACCAGTCTAGAGTGGAGATATTCTCTTATTCATGTGGGTATTTGTGTGGTAAGAAACAGTCTATGCATACACCATTAAGTTCCCAGATTATTTTCTTTATGCTAAAAAAAAAAAAAAGCTATTAGAGGAACAAAGTTTAACTGCTGCTGTCAGCACAAATAATTCCTCATAATTAAGTTATTAAAACCGAAGGCAGAGAACTATACAGGGGTTTCTGAAGATATATATTTCCCTAGTTCTCTTCAAAGTGCCACTTTCTGTTGGACAACTCTGGAAATATATTTAACCTCCACACTTCCTCTGAGCTCTTTCACAATGGGCCCGCCTGATAAAATGAAGCAGTCACTCACTCACTATCGATTTTTCTTTTTCTCCCCTCCACAACCTCCCCCAGAAACACTGCCTGAAAATGAAGTTTACTTTGTGGCTGGTAACAAAAACCAATGCTTGACTCATTTTTTGTATTCCAAACCGGATTCTTGCCTTGGATAAAGCGGGTAGACCATGCACGTTTCCTGAAAGCAGAGAATGATTTATTTTGTACGAAGCCAATCATTTTTGCTTTGGTAAAAGAACCAAATAGATGGTACACCAATGTTGGGATGGGGGGGGCGAAGGTAACCAAAGTTCACCAACAGTGAGAAGAAGAAGGGGCAACACGAGAGCGTTGGAAATGGAGAGTAGCCAAGAGCTGGCTTCAACTCTGCTGAATAAAACAAAACAAAACAAAACAAAACAAAACAAAACAAAACAAAACCCGGCAATTTCAAAATTGAAAAGAAAGATATGTTCATGAATTTGTTCATGTAAACTTCAATTTTCCTGCAGTGCAAATTTATGTGGTTAAATTCTGACTACATCAAAGAACATGTGTATTTTCCCCTCTTTCCTGATGAGGATCCACATGGAGTCAACACAGCAGCATGTGCCAACTCTGAGCATCAGGAAGCTGTGTGTGTTTATCACGGTTTGGTGGATTTTTTTTTTCTTTTTGGTAATTTATTTAGTTTTGCCAGGTATTTAACTCAGTGCTTGCCATCTCTCTCTCTCTCTCTCTCTCTATTACACACTCTCTCCTCACTCTCTCTATGAGACACTCCACTCCATTGCCTGGGTACTAGCCTGTAAAGGTCAAAACACATCATTACACCTGCTACCGTTTAAAGGATAGTCCAGTGCCTTAGTTGCTTTCCTTATTATTACTTTTTTCTTTTTAAGGGACGGGGAAATAATAATTAAAATAAAAGAACAATCAGAAGTTAGAGAGGGAACAAGGGGGCCGGGAAAGGGCCGTGGACCGTAGGGGAGGGGGAGCCCCGCGCTCTGCCCCTCCCCCCGCTCGAGTTCACTGGACGGGCGTCTGCACCCCGTGGTGTGGTGGCGTGTCCCTCCTCCCCCCGTACACATCCTCGGCGCCCGGCAGAGTCCCTCCGGGAGGGGTCATCCTTTTCTCTTTCTGTCTCCTGTTACAAAACCAAACTCTCACCACCTCCTTCTCCAGCTGTAAGCTGTCCGCGAGGGAGGTGATCTCCTGGGCCGAGGGCTTGGGGCATTTGAGGAAATGGCTCTCCAGAGCCCCCTTGACGCTCACCTCGATGGAGGTCCGCTTTTTCCTCTTGCGCCCCTGCGCTGCGATCTTGTCTATGCTCGTGGGGCTGCCCGAGGACGAGTCCGCCTCCTCCAACCACTTGTTCAACAAAGGCTTCAGCTTGCACATGTTCTTGAAGCTCAGCTGCAGGGCCTCAAACCTGCAGATGGTGGTCTGCGAGAACACGTTGCCGTACAGGGTGCCCAGCGCCAGCCCCACGTCCGCTTGGGTAAATCCCAGTTTGATCCGGCGCTGCTTGAACTGCTTGGCGAACTGCTCCAGGTCATCCGAGGTCGGCGTGTCCTCGTCCGAGTGCGGGTCGTGGTGCGCGCCTGGGTGGCCCGGCGGGCCCTGCGGGGGTGGCGGCGGCGGCGGCTGCTGGTGCGGGTGCGAGTGCGGGTGAGGGTGGTGGTCGGCGTGGTGCGGCTCGTCGTGCGCGTCCCGCAGGCCGTGGTGGTGCAGCCCCGCCGGCTGTCCGCCGGCGCCCAGCATGCCGTTCACGGTGAAGCTGGGCTGCGAGTAGAGCAAGCCGCCGTTGGACGCTCCCATGGAGGGCGGGAGGTGCGCTGCAGCCGCGGCGCTCCGCCATGCCCCGGGCCCCGGGTGGTGGTTGGCGGCGTGGTGCACCAGATGCGGCGGCCGCTGCTGCTGCTGCTGCTGTTGTTGCTGCTGCTGCTGCTGTTGCTGCTGCTGTTGCTGCTGCTGGTGCTGCTGCTGCAGGGCGCCTGGCCCGTGCAGCTCGTCGCCGCGGCCGCCCTGCTGTACCACCACCGAAGGCTTGATGTCCGGCTGGCCCAGGGGGCTGGTGGACCACGGGGAGCCGTCGCCGCCGCCCCCGCCGCCGCCCCCGCCCCCGCCGCCGCCGCCACCGCCCCCGCCGCCGCCGCCGTGGGACAGCGCGGTGATCCACTGGTGAGCGTGGCTGAGCGGGTGCCCGTTGCTCTGCAGCGCGCCGTAGTCGCCCTGCACCAGGCTCTGAGCCTCGCGGTAGCCCCCCGCGCCCTGCTGCATGCCGCCCGGCGGCTCGGCGTGCACGATGGAGGCGCTGGAGGTGAGCAGGCTGTAGTGGTTAGACGCTGCGGTCGCCATGACTCTCGGAGCCGGACTGAGCGCTCCGGTTAAAGGAGCCGCGCATTTGACAGTTACTTTTTCGCCTCGGGCTCCTCTGCTCGCTCGCTCTCTTTCTCTCTCCTCTCTCTCTCCCCCAGCGGGCAGCTCCGACGCCCGCTCCGACGCCTTCTGTTGCTGCTCCTGCTATTACTGCTGCTGCCGCCGCCGCCTCCCGCCCGCCCTCGCTCTCTTTCTCCTCCTCTCCCTCCTTCTTGCTCTCGCTCACTCTCTGACTACCTCCGCGCTCCCCCCTCTCCCTGCTCTCTCCAGCTCTCTCCCGCTCTCTTGGCAGCGCCAGCTCGCAGCGGCACGCGCCTGGGCCCCGCCCCCTCCGCCCCCTCCCATTGGCTCCGCGCCCTTTGATTTACGTGGATACCGCTAGCAACCTCCCAGGCCGGCGCCACTGATTGGCGTAGAGGTGCCCCCTCCTCCTCCCTCCCGCCCCCGGGCGCAGAGTCCTCTCAGCCCTCCTCCAGTCCCCCCTCTCCACCCAATTCAGATTCTCTTAGTTCTCACCACCCTAGCTCCACAACCCCGGGGCTCCTCCGCCCCTCTTGGATGGGCCCCGCCCCCCATCTGTCTCCCTAGCAGACAAGCTGGGCGCGGGGTGTGGGGGGGGTTGTGGTGGCGGCGGGGGTGCTGGCCTGGCGGGGGTGTTGGTGGTGGGGCGGCCTCAGCCCTCTTTCGACCACAGCCACTTGGAAGACTCGGATGTGTTGGGGGGAGGTGGCGGGGGTGTGTGTGTGGGTCTACCTTCTCTTCCTATTAGGGCTGGGGTGGGGGGTGCAGGAGAGAGAAAAAGAAAGGCAGAGTCACACGGAGCCAGGGATAGTCTCATTTTTATTCACCTTGGGACACACACACACACACACACACACACACACACACACACACACACACACACACACCAG